>NC_135784.1:1980000-2335000 GCF_051106095.1 Pogona vitticeps
GGGGGGGATTTGGGGGCCTTTTTTGGGCGGGGGAGAAGAGAGAGGGAGGGGGGAGAGAGAGCAGTGGGGTGGGATTGGGGGGGCCTAGAAAGAGGTTCCCACTCGCTCCCTCCCCCCCAGGAGGGGCCTTTTCCGTTCCTCTTCCCTTCCTGGGGGGGGGAGGGGGAGAAATCTCCGGGGGGGGCCCTTTGTGTGTGTTTGTGTTTCTCGCTCAGCCTCGCCTCTTCCCCCCCCCGGTTGTGGTTGCGGTTCTTTCTCCCCCCCCAAAAAAAGACCTTTTTCCAGCCGAGGTCTGAGCGGGAACCTCCCCCCCCCGCCGCCGCCAGGAAACCCCTTTTGTTGGAAAGCTTCGGGGGGGGGGGATTTCCTGAAAAGCCCCAAGTGGGAATTGGAGGCCTTTTTTGTGGGGGGGGGGAGAAGAGGGAGACTGAGGAGGGTGTCCAGAGAAATGGGGCTTGGAGGTGGGAGAAGATACGGGGGTCAGCTGGGAGGGAGGGATGAGTTTGATGAGGATGATGATATTTCATCTTCTATGCCGCCCCATCTGGCAGCCAAAGGCGGCTGCTGAAGCCCCTGCAAGGGAGGGAAGTTCCTGGAACGCGAAACAGGCCTTGACACACACACACACACACACACACACACACACACACACACACACACACACACACACACACACACACACACACACACACACACACACACACACACACACACACACACACACACACATACACACACACACACACACACACACACACACACACACACATACACACACACACACACACACACACACACACACACACACACACACACACACGGTGCTCTTCCCACCCACAGCAATGGAGGCAGGAGAGCCCCGGGGGGGGGGACTGCCCGTTTCCTACACTAGGAAAAAAAGTGTGTACAGTGGGGGCTTGACTTGAGAACTTAATCCGTATTGGAAGGCGGTTCTCAAGTCAAAAAGTCTGTAAGTCAAGTCTCCATTGACCTACAGTGCATTGAAAACCGATTAATCCCGTAACAGGCCGTTTTTGTTCCATTTTGGTTTTTTTCTGCTCTGTAAGTCAATTCTCAGGCTGCAAGTCAAACCTAAATTTTGCGGCCAGAGAAGTCTGTAACTCAAAAAGTCTGTAAGTCAAGCCGTCTGTAAGTCAAGGGTCCACTGTATGTGTGTGTGGAATCTAGTGTGAGATTTGCTGCTGCTGCTTTGGATTTAAAAAAAAATATTCTCAGGAATATTCTCTCTCCTCCCTCCCTCCCTCCTCTTCTCAGGGGCGCTTGGTTGGGAGGGAAGGGAAGGGCGTCCCCCCCACCGGAACTTCTCGTTCCGCCTCCTCATCTCTTGACCCTCCATCGATGTGAGAAAGAGGGGAGGGAGCCACATTCGATAGGAGCAGGAGGAAGGCACCTCCCGCAAGGAAAGATTTTTTTTAAAATTTGCTTTATGCATAAAATCCTCCCAGCTGATCTTTTCTGTTTTTCTTTTCTCCTAGGAAGGGTCGAAACTGAGTTGATGTCTCTTTGCTTTATTTTGGGACCAAAAACAAAGAACTAAATCCCAGATCCCTCCAGCATTTGCAAGGTCAGTGAGATTTCAAGAGGTGGCTGAAGTAGCCTCCCCCCCCCTTGCCACACACACACTCTCTCTCCTCTCAGTTTCCCTGGCCCAGCAGGGATTTGAATCCAGGTCTTCTGGTTCCCAGTCTGGTACTCCATCCGCTACACCTCTCTGAATGTGTGCAGAGCAGTGGTGTTTGAAGGTATAGTTTTGGAGGGGTTTTTTGCATTGTATTTAGGTTTTTATTTTAAAAAAAATCTCAATCCTGCTCACCCCAACCCCATACTTGCCAAGGGCAGGTCCTCTTGATAAGAGGCAAACCTCCATCATCCAGATATGGGGGGGGGTGTGGGGGGAGGTTCCCCTTCAAGCCTCCTTTCTTGTTTCCCCTTAACAGACAAGCCAGGCTGGGGGATTTTGTGCACTCTCCAGATTTGTCCATGCACAGAGAGTCTCAAGAATAGACTACTGTAATCCTCTTTCTGTGGGGCTTCCCTTGAGGCTAACACCGGACTCTCCCCCTCCCATAGTCTCCTCTGGGAAGGCGATTCCACACCCCCACATGGGGGAAGGTTCTTCCGTTTCACATTCTCTCTTTTCTCCTCTTTCTATTTGTGTCCACTCTTCCCTTATCTTTCGGCTCCATCCTCCTTTGCTGGCTGAGCGAGGGTTCCTTCCCTTTTCTGCCTCTTCTCTTGGTATCATCAACCTCTCCCAGATAGGAATCCATGGGTTCTCCATCCAGAAACATTCCCACCCATCTCGCAATACCTTACTCTCTTCATCTGATTTCGGTATTGCCCACCTAGTGATGTCCATCCGTAGAGTAGCCTCTTGTGTTGTTGGAAAAGGGTGTTTGTGATGAACAGCTTGTTCTCTTGACAAAACTCTATTAGCCTTTGCCCTGCTTCGTTTTGAACTCCAAGGTCAAACTTCCCTGTTGTTCCTTTTATCTCTTGGCTCCCTACTTTAGCATTCCAGTCCCCTAGGATGAGAAGAACATCTTTCTTTGGTGTCAGTTCTAGAAGGTGTTGTAAATCTTTATAAAATTGTTCAATTTCAGTCTCCTCGGCAATGCTGGTTGGTGCATAAACTTTGGATTATTGTGATGTTGAAAGCTCTGCCTTGGATTCGTATTGCCATCATTCTATCATTTTTGAGATTGTATCCCATTACAGCTTTTCACACTCTTTTGTTGACTATGAGGGCCACTCCATTCCTGTTTGACCACCTCCAGCTTACCAAGGTTCATAGTTCTTACATTCCATGTTCCTATGCAGTATTTTTCTTTGCAGCATTGGACTTTCCTTTCACTTCCAGGCACGTCCTCAGCTGAGCATCCTTTCGGCTTTGGCCCAACCACTTCATTACCTCTGGAGCTAGTTGTACTTGTCCTCCGCTCTTCCTCAGTAGCATGTTGGACGCCTTCCGACCTGAGGGGCCCATCTTCCAGCGTCATATCTTTTAGCCTTTTGTTTCTGATCATGGGGCATTCTTGGCAATGATACTGGAGTGGCATTGCCAGTTCCTACTCCAGGTGGATTGCGCTTAGTTGGAACTCTCCACTATGACCTGTCCGTCTTGGGTGTCCCTGCACGGCATAGCCCATAGCTTCTCTGAGTTCCTCAAGCCCCTTCGCCACGACAAGGCAGCAATCCATGAAGGGGAGAAAATAGTCCAAGTAAGTATAAATGTCCATTGTCCATCATTATCCTGTAAAACATCCTATTCTAATAATCCATATCCTACCAATCAAAAATCTAATAATCATTGTGCTAACTAACTCCGTGTTAACTAACTAACTCTCATAATCATCCTCCACGTCCATAGGCAAAAGTTCCTTTTTCAAGCTTAGCTGGCACATCCCTTATCTTCCACTTCTCATGATGTCATCCAATCATGGCACGATGTCTGGTAAACAATCCCTCTTTATCTTCTGTCTTCCCTGCTCCATTCCTTTCCCATGGGTAACAGGTGTTGTTTGGGTTTAGCCATCTGCAATACGCCACAACAAAGTCCATCCATCTTATCTTGGAATGTTCTTCTCAGGCCTACAGAAAAACATTCGCCCTTCCTACTAGAAAAATACTTTGTCAGCACTGCAGAAATCATCTATGCAGAGAACCAAAATGGAATCCATTTCACTTTGTTCATCACTACATAACCCATCTTCTGTTCAAGATCTACACTAGAAGGTCTTGTAAGTCTTCATAAAATTTCAGTCTCCTCAGCATTAGTGGTTGGTGCATAACCTGGATGTTGAAAGGTCTGCCTTGGATTCGTATTGAAATCATTCTATTATTTTTGACATTATATCCCATTACAGCTTTTCCCACTCTTGTTGACTATGAGGGCTACTCCATTTCTTCTACGGTATTCTTGCTCACAATAGTAGATATGATAATCATCTGAATTGAATTTGCCCATTCCTGTCCATTTTAGTTCACTGACACCCAGGATGTCAATGTTTATTTTTGTCATCTCCTGTTTGACCACTTCCAGCTTCCCAAGGTTTATAGATCTTACATTCTAGGTTCCTATGCAGTATTTTTCTTTGCAGCATCGGACTTTCCTTTCACTTCGAGGCACGTCCACAGCTGAGTGTCCTTTCTGCTTTGGCCCAATGACTTCATTAGCTCTGAAGCTACTTGTACTTGTCCTCCGCTCTTCCTCAGTAGCATGTTAGACGCCTTCCGACCTGAGGGTCCCATCTTCTAACATCATATATTTTAGCCTTTTATTTCTGTTCATGGGGTATTCTTGGCAAAGATACTGGAGTGGCTTGCCAATTTATACTCCAGGTGGATCGCATTTTGTCAGAACTCTCCACTATGACCTTTTTGTCTTGGGTGTCCCTGCACAGCATAGCCCATAGCTTCTCTGAGTTACTCAAGCCTCTTCGCCAAAACAAGGCAGCAATCTATGAAGGGGTTGTAATATTATACCTTCTTTCACATATATCATATATATATTATTATATATTATAATATGATATCTTCTTTCATCCTTGGTAGGGTTTAAATTATCTTCCTCTTCATCCATTAACATTTATCTTTATTTATCAAGACTTTAAACCATTCCATTTTAGCATCACATCTCCATTTGGTCCCATACTCTGACAACATAACTCAGCAAAGCAACACATAATACAGTAGTGCCTCGCTAACGAGCGCACCGTTTAACGACGAATCCGCATAGCGATGGCGCTTTTGCGATCGCAAAAGCGATCGCACTGCGATGTTTAGGTAGGGAAAACCTCACATTGCGATGATCGGTAAGCATTTCGCTTATTGATCTTCGCATTGCGATGTTTTTACAACAGCTGATCGGCAGTTCCAAAATGATCGTCGAGTGCCCCAAACGGCCGCCGCAAGTGTTTTCGCGCCCTGCCCTCGCTTACCGAGGGTGCGAAAATGGCAGCGCTATGGAGGAACTTCGCTGAACGGTGAGTTTTTCCCGCATAGGACCACATTAAACTAAATTTAATGCACTGGTAACAACCAGACTGGATTACTGCAATGCGCTATACGTGGGGCAGCCTTTGAAGACGGTCCGACGACTGCAACTGGCACAGAACCGGGCTGCGCGGCTGGTAAGTGGTGCCGCCGCACGGACTCATATCACGCCGGTTCTGAAAAATTTACACTGGCTGCCGGTTGCTGCTCGGGCCCAATTCAAAGTGCTTACTTTGACATATAAAGCCCTAAACGGCTTAGGACCTGGTTACCTAAAGGACCGCCTTCTTCCATATGTGCCTGCCCGTCCTCTAAGATCAGGCCAGGAGGCCCTTCTGAAGGTGCCATCCCTGAAAGAGGTGAAGGGGATGGCATGTCGGAATAGGGCCTTCTCGGTTGTTGCCCCCCAACTTTGGAACACCCTCCCTAGAGAGATCCGCCTGGCTCCGACACTCTTGGCCTTTCGGCGCCAGGCAAAGACCTTTCTGTTCACCCAGCATTTTAATTAATTACTTTTAATGTTTTAATTGTTTTAAGAAATATTTTAATATATGGTATTTTATACTGTTTCTTAAAATGTTTTTAATGTTTTTAGGTTTTAATGTTGTACGCCGCCCAGAAGCCACTGGCAATGGTGCGGCTAACAAATATTGTAAATAAATAAATAAATAAATAAATAAATAAATAAATAAATAAATAAATAAATAAATAAATAAATAAATAAATAAATAAATAAATAAATAAATAAATAAATAAATAAATAAATAAATAAATAAATAGGAGGAATGAGTCTTCTTCTGATTCTTCCCAAAGCCCCCTCCGTCCATCAAGAGGAGCCTCCAAAATCAGAGGCCGCAGGAGAGGTGGTTCGTCTTCGGAAACGAGGAGCCGGCCTTTGGAAAACGGGCTGGCCCGGAAGGGGGCCTTTGGGACCCGACCCCCGGAAAGGACTCTTCCTGGCAGCCAGGAGAAAACTTTGAAGCAGAGATCTCCTTTCTTGGGGGGGACCAGAGGAACTGGCCCGCAGGATCTAACCCTCCAGTGCTGGCCCGGGAGGGAGGAGGGGGAAAGGGACAGAAGCCACCTGGTCAGAGGGCAGACTAAGGGGCCTGAATCTAGCATCCCTCGCTCCCAGCCAACCCCCTATCCTATCCCCCCCTCCAAGCCCCATTTCTCTGGGGCCCCTCCTACGCCCCCACCGCCTACAATGGAACTTCACTTGAGCATCCAGATGGAGGTGGGTGATGGCCCTGGGGGGAAATGAAGCAGAAAGGGGGTGTCCCTAGAAAGATATTTCCCCAAAGGGGAGAAATATACCCCCCAGTCGTCACGTAGGCAGGGGGGCCCTCTCCATTCCTCGTCTCCTCCTGGGGGGAGGGGGGATCTTTAGTGGGGCTTTTTGTGTGGGGAAAGAGATATGGGAAGTCAGGGTGGAGCAGGAGGGACCCCTCACGCAAGGCACCTGGACCCCCTTTGTGTGTATTTGTGTGTTTTTCTTAGTGAATACACTCATGTCTCCCTCCCCCGTTGTGGTTGTTTCTTCACAAGAGTGGTGCCGTGTTTTTATTAGCGCCTGTTGCTGAAGCTCCTTGTTCCAGTCCCAGCAGTCAAGAAAATCAGGCAAGGCTATCAATGTGGTAAAAGGTGACATCCTAGTCAGTTTCAAGAACATTGTTTTGGAATATCGTCAGTGGCAAAAGAACAAAATGGTGGGTGATCTCAGTTTGTTGGTGTCTTAACTGAGGCTCTGGAGGTAACTTGGATGCCATTTCCCATGTTGAAGTCAGTGCCACTTACATATTCATCTATTTAATACTATAATTCATCTAGTCCCAAAGCCTAATCACTTCGATCATTGTTGTTGCTTAGTCGTTTACTCGTGTCCGACTCTTCGTGACCCCGTGGACCAGAGCACGGCAGGCCCTATTGTCTTCCACTGCCTCTCGGAGTTGGGTCAAATTCATGTTGGTCACTTTGGTGACACTGTCCAGCCATCTCGTCCTCTGTTGTCCCCTTCTCTTCCTGCCTTCACACTTTCCTAACATCAGTGTCTTTTCCAGGGAGTCTTCTCTTTTCATGAAATGGCCAAAGTATTGGAGCCACAGTTTCAGGATCTGTCCTTCCAGTGAGCACTCAGGGTTGATTTCCTTCAGAATGGATAGGTTTGATCTCCTTGCAGTCCAGACAACTCTCAAGAGCCTCCTCCAGCACCACAATTCAAAGGCATCAATTCTTCGGCGGTCTGCTTTCTTTATGGTCCAGCTCTCACTTCTATACATCACTACAGGAAAAACCATAGCTTTGACTATATGGATTTTTGTTGGCAAGGTGATGTCTCTGCTTTTTAAGATGCTGTATAGTTCTCTCATCATTTTCCTCCCAAGAAACAGTTGTCTTTTAATTTCGTGGCTGCTGTCACCATCTGCAGTGATCATGGAGCCCAAGAAAGTAAAATCTGTCACTGCCTCCATCTCTTCTCCTTCTATTTGCCAGGAGGTGATTGGACCAGTGGCCATTATATTAGTTTTTTTGATATTCAGATTCAAACCATTTTTTCTACTCTCCTCTTTCACCCTCATTATTAGGTTCTTTAATTCCTCCTCACTTTCTTCTATCAGAGTGGTATCATCTGCATATCAGAGGTTGTTGATATTTCTTTCGGCAATCTGAATTCCAGCTTGAGATTCCTCCAGTCCGGCCTTTCGCATGATGAATCCTGCATATAAGTTAAATAAGCCGGGGGACAATATACAGCCTTGTCGTACTCCTTTCCCAATTTTGAAGCAATCAGTTGTTCCATATCCAGTTCTAACTGTTGCTTCTTGTCCCATGTATAGGTTTCTCAGGAGATAGATAAGGTGGTCAGGCACTCCCATTTCTTTAAGGACTTGCCATAGTTTGCTGTGGTCCACACAGTCAAAGGCTTTTGCATAGTCAATGAAGCAGAAGTAGATGTTTTTCTGGAACTCTCTGGCTTTCTCCATAATCCAGTGCATGTTAGCAATTTGATCTCTAGTTCCTCTGCCCCTTCAAAATCTAGCTTGTACTTCTGGGAGTTCTCAGTCCACATACTGCTGAAGCCTACCTTGTAGGATTTTGAGCATAACCTTGCTACAGTGTGAAATGAATGCAATTGTATGGTATTTGCCCAGAGTGGTCGCAATGACCAGATAGGCGGGGTATATATAAAATAAATAAATAAATAATAGTTGGAACATTCTTTGACACTGCCCTTCTTTGGGATTGGGATGTAGACTGATCTTTTATTTATTTATTTATTTATTTATTTATTTATTTATTTATTTATTTATTTATTTATTTATTTATTTAATGCATACCCCACCTATCTGATCAGTCATGACCACTCTAGGTGGCTTACAACATAATAAAATACACATAAAATACACATATAGATATAAAATTATTACGTGATGAACAATAAACAAAATCCAACGAGACAAAAAACAAACAGTAGGAGAGGAGAGGGAAGGAAAACATCAGGGATTAACTGGAGGGAAGGCTTGCCAAAACATCCACGTTTTTAGTTGATTTTTAAAGATACCCAGTTAGGGAGCCACACGAATCTCCGGAGGTAGGTTGTTCCAGAGGCGAGGACCCACCACCAAGAAGGCCAGGTTTCTTGTTTTTTCCTTCCGGGCCTCCCTCGGCATCAGGCTCCTCAGCGTCACCTCCTGACTCGCACGTGTGACACGGGTAGAACTTGGTGGGAGTAGGCGTTCCGCCAAATATCGAGGCCCTAAATCGTTTAGGGCTTTGTATGTAAGCATCAACATTTTGAAGTCAGCGCGGAAATGAATGGGCAGCTAGTGCAGCACGGCCAGAATGGGAGAAATGTGATGGAATTTTCTCCCTCCACTAAGGAGTCTGGCCGCCGCATTCTGCACCACTTGAAGTTTCCGCATCAACCTCAAAGGTAGCCCCACATAGAGCGCATTGCAGTGGTCTAATCTGGAGATTACGAGCACATGAACCAAGGTAGTGAGCACCCCCGTATCGAGATAGGGCCGCAGCCGGGCTATCCGCCAAAGACGGAAAAAGGCAGAACGGACCACCGACACCACCTGAATTTCCATAGTGAGCGCCAGGTCCAAATGGATTCCCAGGCTGCGGACCCCACTCTTTGTGGCAAGGGCGACCCCTCCAAATGAGAGTCACCCAAGCCACCGACAGTGGGGGCACCCACCCTCAGAACCTCCATCTTGTCCGGGTTCAGCCTCAGTCCGTTTTCCTGCATCCATTGCAGTACGGCCTCCAGGCAGCGCTGGAGGGACAGAACGGCATCTCCTGCAGTAGGTGGAAAGGAGATGTAGAGCTGGGTGTCATCAGCATACTGATGACACAAGGCTCCACACCCCCTAATGACCCCAACCAGCAGCCTCATATAGATATTAAACAGCATTGGGGAGATAATCAACCCCTGTGGAACCCCACAGTTGAGACTCCATGGGGCTGAGACTCCCCAAGCTGTACTCTCTGGGGGCGGTCCCCCAAGAAGGAACGTAGCCAGGCAAGTGCCAGGCCGCCAATTTCCAACTTGGAGAGCCTCCCCAGGAGGATACCATGGTCGACAGTGTCAAAGGCCACCGAGATGTCGAGAAGGACCAACAGAGATATTTTACCCCTGTTGGCCTCCCTCAGCAGGTCATCATGCAGGGTGACCAATGCCGTTTTTGTACCGTAGCGCAGCCTGAAGCCCGACTGAAACGGATCCAGGGCATCTGTTTCATCCCAAAGAGCCTGAAGCTGGTCGGCCACCACCTTCTCCACCACTTTGCTAATGAAAGAAACATTGGCGACGGGCCTATAATTGCCAATTTCGTCCGCCACCAAATTAGGTTTCTTTCTTATGGGCCTAATGAGTGTCTCCTTGAGGGCGTTAATTATCGCTGTGGCCCATTCTGTTGTTATCAGCCTAGCTGCTTTGATCAGCCATGCCGGGCAAGGGTCAAGGGAGGAGGTGGTGGCATGACACCGATCAAGCACCTTGTCCACAGTTTCCGGTGTAACAGGCTGAAAGCGATTGAGGATCACCGGGCAAGGCGGTGCGCTGGACATCTCTGCTCGACTCACTGCATTCAAAAAAGGAGAGAGCTCCTGGCAAATGGCCTCCACTTTAGATTTTAAAAATGCTGCAGATTGGTCCGGTGAAAAACTAGGGGGAGGCCCATCACTCAGACCAATTCCGGATAGGTTGCGCACTATACGGAATAATTCCGCCTTCTGGTTGGACGCTTCACTTATCCGGTTAGTGAAGTATGTTTGATCTGCAGCCTTTACCTTAGCCAGGTAAAGGTTAGTGGCGACCCTAACAGCTATCCAGTTGTAATCCGTCAGGTCCTTCCTCCACTTGCGCTCCAGTCTTCTCCGAATCTGCTTCATCGCTCGTAGGTCCTGGTTAAACCAGGGCGCTGGCCGAGCTCTGCGCTGGAGAGGGTGTTTAGGTGCAATTGTGTCTATTGCCCTGGTGCAGCAGTGAACCAGCCTTTAACTAGAGCCTCAACAGGAGCGCCAGCCAAGTCAGCCCTAACACCTCTCATAGCATCCTGGAATCCAACAGGATCCAGTAGCCTTTTAGGGTGGACCAGAGAAATAGGTCCCTGCTCCCTGTGAGGGGGGAGAGCCATTATTAGGGTGCCTGTAGACCCGGCTTTCCCATCGCAGAGCGCCTAGCAACCTCTAAGCTGTTTTTGTATATAATGGCTACTCCCCCCCCGCCCCTCCAGTCTACCCTGGTGTTGGACAGCATAACCGGGCGGACAGATGAGTGCTGGGGGGGGACCCCCCTCTCCGCCAATCCATGTTTCGGTTATGTATGCCAGGTCTGCATCCTCCTCCAGGATAAGGTCATAAATTACCTGGGCCTTATTAGATACAGACCTGGCATTCAACAACACCAGGTGTAGAGTGGAGGGCTGGCTGGTCTGGCTACCTCAATACTGGGGGTTGGTCACAGTCTCAGAACAATGAACAGCCTTCAAGCATCTGTTCATTGTTCTTCTGACACAAGTAGGGACAGTGCCAACACCATATCTCCCTCTACCCATGATCACAGAGATGTTTGGGGGGCCCTTGCTGGGAGGGTAGGCCTTCCATTCCATATCAAAGAGGGGAGGGGGGAAAGGAGGGGAGGGAGGGGGAAAAGAGAGAGAAAGAAGAAAGGAAAAGGAAAAAGGAAAAAAGAGGAAAAATTAACTTAATACAAACAAATTAAATAACAAAAGAAAAAGAAAAACCAAATGCAGTGTAAAAATATGTATATATAGCATACATAACATACATAGACCAAATACAGTGTAACAACAAAACAAAAAAATCTAATTACACAATTCCACTATGTTTATCCCCCACATATAACCCAGAACTGTCTTTCTCCATCACGTAGCTTTGTCCTTTTTGATGTTAAACTTATTGGTGTTAATGGCGGCACTGATTTATGGTTTTCGCTCGAGGGATAGGACTCACAGTTCTCACTAGTGGGCTCAGAGTTCACTATGAAGTGCTTAAACAGAATCAGAAGTACCAAAGTCCAGGAAGAGCTCAGTCTCTGCCATTTTCCACCCTTGACGGCCGGCTAGGGAAACATCTTTGCTGGATAAGTGAGAGCAGGCGAAGAAAGGGGGACCTGAAGGAAGAACTTCCAACATGGTGCCAGCGTTCCGACGTTCCGGCGCTCTGGGGACCTCACAGGCTCTCTCCAGCTCTCACAAAGACCCTGCGCCCTCCTGGCTGCTTCTGATCCCAGTACTCCATCCACCCACTCTGTCAGGGGGATCTCACCGGTCTCCAGATGCCAGCTACTGGGTCCTCTGCTAAGATGCCTCTCAGATCAAACAAGGAGCCTCCGAACTCCGCCGAGCAGTCAGCAGACGACCCCCGCGTTCCAAGCTCCGGCTCTGTTTTACTCCATCTGCTCTTACTCAAGCCCCACAGCCCACAGCCCAGGATTCAGAGCTCTTTCCGAGCTCACCCCCAGTGCTTTGGGACAAGGGGGGAGAAAGACAATTCGGAAAAGGAAAACAAGCAGAAAAAACAAAAAGATAAGGAAAAAAGAGTATAAAAGGTAAGAAAGCTAGCCGGGCGGTGGCGGTGAAATTGCTATCCGCTCACCACCGGCGCCATCTTATAGAGGCCCTCTGGCCACTGTTGAGTTTTCCAAACTTGCTGGCATATTGAATGTAGCACCTTAACAATGTCATCTTTTAAGATTTGAAATGGTTCGACTGGAATGCCACCACCTCCACTGGCCTTGTTGTTAGACAAGCTTTCTAAGGCCCACTTGACTTCACTCTCCAGGATGTCTGGCTCAAGCTTAGCAACCACACTATCTGGGTTGTCCGGGATATCCAAATCTTTCTGGTATAATTCCTCTGTGTATTCTTGCCACCTCTTCTTGATGTCTTCTGCTTCTGTGAGGTCTCTCCCATTTTTGTCCTTTATCATGTTTGCCTTTGCACAAAATGTTTATATTTTCTCTGTTCTGAACTGCCCAGAGTAGACAATGTCTAGTGCAATCAATCAATCAATCAATCAATCAATCAATCAATCAATCAATCAATCAATCAATCAATCAATCAATCAATCAATCAATCAATAGGTATTGAGGTAATAGAATCTGAGAACTGAAGAGCTAGAAGGGAAGTGAACTCCCAACCTCTGGCTCCAGAGTTAGATACTGAAACCAATGTGTATGGAAAGGGGGGAGGGAAGAATTTGATAAACCACATCTGTGAGAATAAAAGCAAAAATTTAAACATTGAAATTGAGAAGGTATTTGAACCCAGCGAAATTAAATATTATATATTCTAAATGCTGCATATTACAGTAGTATCTCGGTTTACAAAATCAATGTGTCCTCCAGGATAGAATCCGAAACCCCCATTCCATGGTCCAGTGCCGGTCCGTGGCCTAAGAGGGACCGGGTCGCAGAGGCGCTCCTCCCGCACTCCCCACACACAGGTCCTTTGTGCATGTGTGCGTGTATGCGCCAGCAGCCATGCATGCGCTCCCCCGCCCCTTTCCACATGCGCACGAGCGTGTGTGCCCTGCACAAGCACCCTCATGCTCATTTGCACCCATGCCTGCGTGTGGGCGCACATGCGCAGGAGTGCCCCACCTTCCCCAATCAGTCTGTGAGTTGAAAGTTTGGGGACCCCTGCTACAGAACACTACATCATGCGAAAAATACATCAACTGGAACGCAGATTGCCATAGCGACGGTGGCGGCACTAAAGCCTCCAGGCGCAGAGAAACTTCCTTCACAAAGCGAAAGAAATGGGGAAAAAGAAACATAAACCAAGGCATTACTGCGAACTAATTTCTGTTTGTAAACCAGAAATTACGTAAACTGAGATACCGCTGTATCTCAAAGTTAGCGTTCTCGGAAGTGCTCCCTGTTCAACGCACAGGCCCAGCTAGGCAGGCGGAGCTCAGGGGCCTCAACGCGTGAATGAGACGGTGGTGTCAAGTGGAGAGGTTCAGATTCTTTTCGCACCCGGGCTTGTATAACAGGGACAGGCTTCACTTGAATGAAGACGGAACCAGACCGCTGGCGCGTAACATTAAAAAAGTGGCAGAACAGCTTTTAAACTGAATCCCGGGGGAAAGCTGACAGGAGCCGAGTGGTGTCCATTTTGGGACTCCTCATCCCTGTGGAATGAAGGTGGAAAGGGTAGAGAACCAGAAAGTGATGGCAGCGTAGGAATTAGGACTGGGAGTGTGATGGGATGGGACTGTTGGTCTGCTGGAAGGAGAAGCAAACAAGCAGCCCTTCTTGGGGGACCCGTATATGCAGGTGCTTTTATGCAAATGCCCAAAAGGTCTGAGCAGAGATGAGACAGCCGGGAAATTTGGTGGCTAGGAATAACATTGATATGGTGGCCATTCAGAGAACCAGCTGGATACCGCAATCCCAGATGATAAACTCTACAGGAGGGACAGGGAGGGGCGTGTGAGAGGTGGGGTGGCCATCTAGTCAAAGAAGGGGTCGAATCCAGCAGAAGGGAGGTGGGTGGCGACTATGACTCCATCACAGAATCACTGTGGGTCAAACTGCCAGCCCGAAGGAGCAATGTGATAGTGGGGAGGGAGTGCTATCATCCTCCAGATGAAAAACCTAAGGGGGAAAAGCGGAGGGAAACTTGAGGGAGGAAATTTGAGATGCGGAGAGAAATCAGGGAGGTGTCCAAAAGGGACAGGATTGTAATCCTGATGAACTTCAATTCTCCTCACATTGAATGGGCCAATGTATGCTCGGGTCAAGAAAGAGAGACCGGGTGTCTAAACATGCTAAACGACTGTGCCTTGGAGCAATTTCTCATGGAGCCCAACAGAGGACAGGTGACTCTGGATCTAACATCATGTGGTACTCAGGAGCTGATTGGGGACGGGAATGTCACTGAGTCGCTAGGGAATATTGACTATACTGCCATCTCTTTTTCCTTGCATGTTGGGGGGAGACTGTCATGCAAATCTGACACAAAAACCCTTGATTTCCGAAGAGTGGATTTCCCTCAGACGAGGAAGCAAGTTAGAATAAGCTGAAAGGGACGTTTATATAAAAAAAATATCTCCTGAGGGCATGGAGTCTGTTTAAAACAACAGCAGTAGAGGGCCAGTGGAAGTATGTACTGCAAAAAAAGGGGGATCAACGAATTCCAAGAAGGTGCTAGAATGGTTAACAAGGAAAGTTACCGAGGCTTTAACGGGAAAGAAGGGGTCCTTCCATAAATGGAAATTCTTCCCAAATGAAGAAAATAAAAAGGAACATAAACTCTGGCAAAATACGAAAGGCAAAGAAAGACTTTGTGGCCAGCATATGGCCAGCAATAGAAGGCGGAATAATAAAAGCTTCTTTAAATATTTTAGAAGCAGAAAACTTGCCAGAGAAGCAGCTGTCTGTCTGGATAGTGAGGTAGGGGAAAGGGTGGTAAAGGGGGACTTGGAGATTGCAGAGAAATTAAATGAGTTTTTTGCATCTGTCTTCACGACAGACGACTTTGGGCAGGTTCCACTGCCCGAACGGCCCTCCTTGAATAATGAATTAAATCAGATACATGTTATTCTACTAGAGCCACAGATATCACCAGGAGATCTTCTCCGGAGTTCTGGAAACAGTCAGCAGGGACTCAAATAGGAAGAAGTAGAAGTGGCAGAAAACTATTGTGGGGGAATGCTTCTTCTCAAAGTTGATAAGCTGTTGGCTGATTCTCCAGTGCAGCGAATGCTCTCCTGGATGATGTCACAGCTGCTTTTGAGAGGAGGAGCTACTACCCATTCTTCCTCTTTCTCATAGTGATAGAGAGCTAACTTCAAAGCCTTTCTTTGGGCCAATCCTAAAGGCATTATGTAAATTTTGTCCTATCTGAACTCTGTCAACTATCTGTGAGCTTGTAAGTTTAATAAAAGAGAGTCCTCCTGGGGGCATTGCCCCAGAGCTGTATGCAGAGTTGGATCCAAAGGTCTGTGAGGAGGACTCTGCTGGCAGACATCCTTCTGTGTGTGGCTGTCTTTCCAAGACCGACCTTTCAGTGATTCGTGACCTACTCTTCAGCCCTTTGGGACTCACCCTAATGTCTTTCGAGACAGGCTGGTGGCCTACCTACATGGACTGGTTCCTATGCTTTGCTGGATTACTTTTGAACTTATGGGATTTTTCCTAAGGACTGCGCATGGACTATTTTCTATGGACTGTTACCTATGGAATATTCTTTATGAACTCCTTTTCTTGGAATACTCCATATGGACTATGCTCTTGTAATGTTGTAAGGACTATGGTATATTTACTGGATTTTTCTTTTCTAAGGACTATGGGACATATAAGGGATGCAGAGTTGGATCCAAAGGTCTGTGAGGAGGACTCTGCTGGCAGACATCCTTCTGTGTGTGGCTGACTTCTTTAACGTCTCTCTCTAAGACTATTTGCTATCCTAATTATCTGATGATCACCAAGCTTTCTTATTTCGTGATCGTACATATTGGCGCCTGAATAGGGACCTTGCAAGTTATTAATCAAAGGCACGAAAGACAGGCTCCCGAGGAAAAAGGGCTTGAGGAACAATTTTAATCTGTCTAAACAAGAACATAGAGAACACTTTTCCTCCCTCCTTATCTCCTTTACAAGAAAAATACCAACAGGAGTTAATTCATGGCCTGCAAATGGAAAAAGAGCCTCGTGGCGCAGTGGTTAAAACGCTGTACTGCAGCTAAAACTGTGCTCACGACCTGGGGTTCAAATCCCAGGTAGCCGGCTCAAGGTTGACTCAGCCTTCCATCCTTCCGAGGTCGGTAAAATGAGTACCCAGCTTGCTGGGGGGGCAATGTGTAGCCTGTATAATTAAAAATTGTAAACCGCCCGGAGAGTGCTTGTAGCGCTATGGGGCGGTATATAAGTCCAATAAATAAATAAAATAAATAAATAAATAAAAACATTTTACTGCTAGATCTGAATCATCATTGGAAAATTCTGCCCTAAATCGGCACAAATATCTCTCTTTCTGACACACGCACATGTCCACCCGCCCATCATTCATCCATTTTCTCCATATATTTAAGCAAGCTTGATGAAGACACCCTTTTTTCTGCCTTAATTCAAGCCTCGCCTGTTCCTTTTTTCATAGCTTTGAGTCAGTCTCTCTCTCACACACACGTCCACCCTCCCTCCCTTCATCCATCCATTTTCTCCATATATTTAAACAAGCTTGTTGAAGCCACCCTTTTCCCACCTTAATTCAAACCTTGCCTATCCCTTTTTTCAGTTTTGAGTCAGTCTATCTCTCTCTCAGTCTCTCATTCACACATCCATCCACCCACCCTGCCTCCATCCATCCATTTTCTCCATATATTTAAACAAGCTAGATGAAGACACCCCTTTTCCCACCTTAATTCAAGCCTCTCCTGTTCCTTTTTTCATAGTTTTGAGTCAGTCTCTCTCACTCACACACACACACATCCACTCACCCACCCTCCATCCATCCATCCATCTTCTCCATGTTGAGAGTTGTGTGGTACTTGTGTGAATTCCCAAAAATGCACAGCAAGAAGTGCCAGCCAGTTAGGCAGAATTAACTGGAAGTTCCCCCTTTTTGGTAATCTCCCCTTACCAAACACTAGCACATAACAAAATACTCAGGAGGTCTTTTTATCATTAAATAAAGAATTCTATTTTACTCACATGAGGTTCATTCTTAAAGGATTCAGTTTGTTACATAATTTATTTGAATCCCACCACTGCACGGAACGCCGTTACCTTCCCACCGAGGTGGTCCCTATTTATCTACTTGCATTTGCATGCTTTCAAACTGCTAGGTTCGCAGGAGCTGGGACAAGCGACGCTCCGTCGCGTGGATTTGATCTTACAATTGCTGGTCTTCTGACCCTGCAGTACAGAGGCTTCTGTGGTTATCATAACCCCCCCTCCCCGTGGTGATGATATCTTATTTATTTATTTATTTATTTATTTATTTATTTATTTATTTATTTATTTATTTATTTATTTATTTAAGACACTTAAATGCAATGACCCCTGAAAACAAAATTCAATTCCAAAAAAATGAAATGCTCCCCAAAAGTAACATTTAATGATTTAGTTGCAAGTGAATTTTAAGACGCAAAAAGAAATATAAAAAGGGCATAAAAACAAACTGCAATGGAGGAACTAAAAATTTCAAGATGTAAACTCTGAAACTAAATTAAGATTGGAGGAAAATATATATTCATGCACATTGTAAAAAGACTGCAGCCATCTTCACAGGTTTGGCTTGCTCCAGCGCCCCCCTACCGCCCCCTTCTGCTCCAGCGCTCTCACACCGCCCCTTTTCGTTCTACTGCCCCCCTGAAAAATGAAATCGCCCCCTGGGGGGCATTATCGCCCACATTAAGAACCACTGGTTTAACCCACAGTGCCACCACATCCCTAAATTATAATGAACCCAAAATTTTGGTTTTCTCAAAGTCATGGAAGCAATTTCAATAGAATTTGAATGGGCACAAAAGAGAACATTTAAAAGAGGATAAATATCTAGCCATCCTATTCCATTACAAACATTCCTGGTCTCCCTATCGCAAAATGGTTATAAATATAGCTAGGTTCACTGGTCAATCAATACTTCGTTTCTATTATAATTCTGGCAATTGTTATGTTCCGCGGACTTAACAGGTTTTTAAACCCAAAATTATCCCACAAATTTAGTATGGCATCCCAATCTGGTTAAATGCCATGGATAGGTCAATTGAACGGATGAAATCTCAATCCTTACGTAAAGTGCTAGGGCTAACAAATTGTGTCTCCTGCTCGGTGCTTTGTCTAGAGACTGGATTTTCCTCTTTGGAAATGATGGCTTGGCTGAGAGCATTTCAATTCTGGCTAAAGCTTTTTTAAACCTCTGACCCAGTTAGTTTATTATATCAACTATTTCTGGACTCTAAACCTCCCTTTGGGACGACTGCCCTTTTAAACAAACTGAAATGGATCAGCTTAGATAGTGACTCCTTGGGCTCACTAAATCAAGGGCAAGCCTTCCAAATGATCAAAAGAAGAATTTTGGACATTGAATTCTAGGAAATATGGAACAGAGTTAACTTATATTCCGGCTACTCTACCAAAGGTCTCTGGATGGCTTACAAAAATTAAAATACAATAAAAAAGATAAAACACTTTGCTCCAACACTTTGCCCAATAAGGTAGGTTCGCCAGTGGTCGGTAGCTATCCAGAAGGACACCATGGTCGATGGTGTCGAAAGCCGCTGAGAGGTCCAGGAGTATCAACAGGGTCACACTCCCCCTGTATCTCTCCCGGCAAAGGTCATCGTACAGGGCAACCAAGGCAGTCTTCGTACCAAAACCTGGCCTGAAACCTGATTGAAATGGATCCAGAAAATCCGTTTCATCCAGCAGCGCCTGGAGTTGCCCAGCCACAACCCGCTTCAACACTTTGCCCAAATAAGGGAGGTTTGCCACTGGTCGGTAGTTGACCACCAGCCTTGGGTCCAGGTTAGGTTTTTAAAGGAGTGGATGAATTACCACCTCTTTCAAGGAGGTAGGGACCACTCCCTCTCTGAAAGAGGCATTCACGGCCTCCTGGACCCAAGTGTGAACGCCCTCTGGCAGATCTTCCAATTAGTCAAGATGGGCAAGGATCAAGCGGAGTGGTGGTAGAACGGACAGATCCAAGCACCCTGTCCACATCCTCAGGTCTCAACCATTGAAACTCATTAATACTTGACCTAAGCATGGTGCACTGGACACATCCTCTGATTCTGCAGTAACTGTGGAGTCCAACCCACTGCGAATCTGAGCGATTTTTTCCTCAAAATGGATAGCAAACTCATCACAGCGAGCTGATGAGCAGTCTGGGACCTCCACCAAATTTCCCGGTTGAAGAACATCCCGGACCACCCTAAACAGCTCTGCTGGATGACATTCTGATGAAGGAATATGGCTAGAGAAATATTGCTGTTTCGCCAGCTGTATTGCCATGAAATAGGCCCGATAATGGGCTCTAAGTCGTGTTCAATCAGACTCACAGTGGGATTTCCTCCATCTGCACTCCAGCCGTCTCCCCTCTTACTTCATCGCCCGCAGTTCAGAAGTATACCAAGGAGCTGTCTGGGCTTGGTGAGCAGGGAGAGGATGCAATTGTGTCAACCGCCCGGGTCATCTCCCTATTCCATAGGGTGAGCTGAGCTTTGACAGGAGCGCCAATGATATCAGACGGATAATCCCCCAGAGCATTCAGGAATCCATCCGGATCCATTAGTCTCTGGGGCGGATCATCTTAATAGATCCCCCACCCTTGCAGAGGGGAGAAGCTAATAGACTAAACTTGATCAGGAAGTGGTCTGACCATGACAATGGGGTTACAACCAGCCTCTCCACGTCCAAACCACCACCTTCCAGTCCCGTTGAGAAAACCAGCTCCAAGGCATGGCCCTTCTCATGTGTTGGGCTGATGACATATTGAGACAGGCCCGTGGTTGTCATGGCGGCCATGAAGCCACAATGTCTCTCACCCAGTGCCTGAGGGATGGCAGATGGTGAAAAAGACTCCCCCCCCGAAGGCAGGAATGCTGGCCTGGAAGGACCCTGGCACAGGCTTCTGGCTTATAAAGCCCCCCTTCCCCCCTCTTTATGAAGAGTTGGATTCAGGTTCATGGGATTGGTCTTGTTTAGACAGAAGAAAAATGAGGCAAATGTTTTAACAAAACCAGTTCCAGTGCAAGGGCACGAGGAATTGTCAAAGAGCCAGGATTGAGTTCAATGCACGAGTAAATTGGAGGGGGTTTGTCAGGACATTATAACACACAATCTAGAATTTACTCTTTGTACACGAACCAACTTTTGTTAAGAGGAATCCACCCTAAAACAGGTGTGCAGCCACAGAGTCAGCACACGGAGCTGATGCCTCTTATTGGACACAAAGCCAGAAGATATCAGGCAATGTGTCCAGTGATGGGGGTTGTTCAAACGATGCGAATGCTACACACTATGATGTGGTGTGGAGTGTTGTGTTGGAGGCTTGGTGCCTGAGGTGCTGTCCGTCTGCTTACAGAAAGTGCATTATGGGTCTGTGGATCGACATAAATCGTCCTATTGGACATCGTCTGTACATACACGGTGGTGACGGAAGACCTTTGTGACTGGAAGACTGACTTGACTCGGTGGGCCAATTTATTCTTGTAAATCGTTGTTATATTTTAATTGTTTGTATTCCACTTGTTGTGAGCCGCCCAGGGTAGTCAAAGACTAGATTGGCAGAATATAAGCTAAATAAATAAATAAATAAATAAATAAATAAATAAATAAATAAATAAATAAATAAATAAATAAATAAATAAATAAATAAATAAATAAATAAATAAATATTTTACACATATATCTGTAGATATTCTACAGTTAGAACGACTTCAGGGAGATTAGGAAAAAGGAATATCCACCAAATAAGGATAGAAATAAATAAGAGTCTGGGGTCCAGGTAAAGAGAGGAGAGGGAGATGGAAAGAGAGGCGGGACTTCCTCTGATCAGTTTAGGCGCACCTTGGATCACCCAGACCAAGAGGGAAACAAGGGCCGGGAGTAGGTGATAAAGATCATCCTGCCTGGATTGATGGGTGTGCCTACCCAGTTCGGACACCCGCTTTTGAAAAAGGGCTTTTGAATAAAGGAGAGCTGCTTTGTTTTCGTGGTTGTCTGGTTCCTGCATTTAAGTAACAAGGGTGTGAGCATTTCTCACAATTGGGGGCTCGTCCGGGACCCAAGTCTCCTGCCGTAGTCTGCTGCTGAGAAAACAGGGAGATGCGTCCCATCGATTTCAACGGCCTACTTTCCCTGGCGGGGACCTCGGCTGCGCAGGTGGGAGAACCCGAGACACCTGAGGCCCCGGTGAAGCAGACCAGGATAATTTGTTGGGCACAAATCTAACAACCAGGCCACTCCGTGCTCGGACCAAGGTAAGAAGAGGGGACTGTTAAGGATCGGCTTGGTGTTTGGGATCGGGACTGACGGACACGAGTGCGAGAGACGTGTCTTGGACCCAAAGGCAGTGTGGAGTCCTGATCCGCGGTTCCGTTGTCTCCGCAAGGAGGGTCCAGCCAGGAAAGAGGGGAAATGGGACAAAGGAGAAAAAGGGAAACGTTGTCCCCCTGACGCGGGATGTAAAGGGGAGATAAAAGGAAGGAGACTAGAAATAAGAAGGACCAGGAGCAGAGAGGGAGAGGGAGAGAGGGAGAAGTGGAGGCCAGGACGGCAGAGGTGAAGAGAGTAAGCGATTGCTAGAAGGACAGGACAGATCCTGAAGCTGAGGCTCCAGTACTTTGGCCATCTCATGAGAAGAAAAGAGTCCTTGGAAAAAACCTTGATGTTAGGAAGGTGTGATGGCAAGAGGAGAAGGGGACGACCGAGGATGAGATGGCTGGACAGTGTCTGCGAAGCAACCAACATGAACCTGACACAACTCCGGGAGGCAGTAGAAGACAGGAGGGCCTGGCGTGCTCTGGTCCATGGGGTCACAAAGAGTCGGACACGACTAAACACACAGAAGGGTGGGAAGGTTTCTGGATGGAGAAAGCATGGATGCATATCTGGGAGAGGATGATGATAGAAAGAGACGAGGCAGGAAGGGGACTGAACCATCGCCCAGCCATGAAACCTTTCTACTGGGTAAACAGGAGAGAAGAGGATGGAGGCGAAAGAGAAGGAAAGCGTGGATGCAAAGAGGAAAACAGAAGAGAGGGGTGTGCGGAAATACCTTCCCAGAGGAGACAATGGGAGGGGAGAGCGGTGGACGGAGGAGACGCTGCCCTTCTTTTATCGGATGCCAAGGAAACAATACCCTCAAGCACCAGCACTCTGCACATGTTCAAAGAAGACGTGTGGTGTCATAGATGGAGTACCAGACTGGAAACCAGGACACCTGGATCCAAATCCCTGCCGGGCCAGGGAAACGGAGAGGAGAGAGTGGGGGGGGCAAGGCTCCTTAAGCCACCCCTTGAAATCTCACTGACCTTGCAAACATTGGGAGGGATGTGGGATATGGGTTCTTTCTAATGGGTCCCAAAAACAGCAGAGAGAAATCACCTCCGTCTCACCCTTTTCCTAGGATAAAAGAGAAAAACATGAGAATGGAGGCTTTACGGATAAAGCAAATCAAAAACATTTCCTTCCGGGATGTGCCTTTCTTGTGCTTCTATTGAACGGGACTAAATCCCCATCTCTCTCGAGACGAAAAGAAAAGCAGGCAGGCAGGCAGGCAGGCGGGCATAACTTCCCTCTCACACATGCAATGAAAGTAGCAGAATACAAGAGGATAGGTCTCTCAATGTCGATTTAAAATATTTTTATCTTGCCTTTCTCATGAAAAAAAACCAAGACCGCTTACGTGCCTCAGAAAAAGGCAACATTTAAAAGTGAAAAACAGCAAGACTACAAACCTTAAAATGAATCAAACCGAAGCTGCACTAAGGATGGTAAACGAAATCAACATCGAGAAAACGCCAGAGCCCCGCGTGATGTAGTGGACCGGACTCTCTGTTGTCACGGGAGCATCTGTAATTCAAATTGTGGTTCTTGTTATAGGGGGGGTTATTTGTACGTGCTATATCTAGACTTTGGCCTCTGTCTGTTGCCTATTGTTCATGAAAGGCTAAACCAGTGGTTCCCAACCTTTGTTACTCGGATGTTTTTTAACTGCAACTCCCAGAAACCCCAGTCAGCACAGCAGGTGGTGAAGGCTTCTGGGAGTTGCAGTCCAAAACTCCTGAGTAACCCAAGGTTGGGAACCAGGGGGGCTAAACCAAGAGGAGCAGATTTAGATTCGGCGTCGCTTTTATTGTCAGAATTTAAAGGGGGGGGGAGTGATACTTGGATATAGCAGAAATTAAGTTTTATTCCTGTTCTAAGGAGTAGCAAATTTTATTCTACATACGTATTATGTTCTTAGCCACATTCCTGTTCTTTTGGTATTTGTCTTAAGTCAAAAGGGAGCATCTCCCTTAAGTCAATAGTCTCCCACTATTTATTTACAATATTTTTACCCCGCCTTTCTCCTTAAAAAGGACCCAAGGCAGTTTAGGTACATCATTAAAGGGCAATATTCAAAAGTGAAAAACAAAACCTCAAAATGAATCAAACCAGAGCTGCACTAAGGATGGTAAACAAAATCAACCTCTAATAAAACACCAATCCCCCCCCCCCCGTGTGATGGAGCGGACCGAGGGCTGGACCGGACTCTCTATTTTCACGGGACCCTTCGTTATTTTCGGTCTCTTCGATGATCCCAAAGCAGGGGGGGGCGTCTCTAAAAGGGCTCCTCGACCTCCGGGCCCCCTCCGTGGGCCAAGGGTCCTATATGTCTTGGGGTTGCCCACCCGGGGCGGGCCGAGTTCAGGTCTCAGGACTTTTCTCGCCTGCTGTCTTCCAACCCCTTGGGGCTCACTGCTCTTCCTTTGGAGCTCACTGCCAACTTCACAGGGCCTTGGAGGGGCGGCAACCGAGGGTGGGTGGGTGGGTGGGGGGTCTTGGTGTCTGGGCTGCCCCTGCTGGAAAGCAAAGCGTTTTGTGATCCCTTGGTCTGGAAGGGACCCTTCGGAGCCATTCACTCTGCAAAAGACCTGCCAGGAGAGGGAAAACCTGCAGATCCAGAGGGGCTGCGTCGCCTTAATATCCGGTCCTTCTCTCCTCCTGTCCTCCCTGTGGAAGGACAGGAGCCTCTTTCGGCCTCTTTCCAAAGCCCCTTCTTTCCTCCACCCTATGGAGGGCTGCGAAGGGGAGGCAGGAGGGCGAATCCCTAGGAGGAAGAGGGAGGATCCGGGGGGGCAGGTCTTTTGCACAGCCAACGGCCCTCTCTCTCACACACACACGAAAACACACATACACACAAAGAGAGAGAGAGAGAGACCTCCGCCCTTCCCCATTCAAACGTGTGGGGAAGGAGAACAACAGCGTATCCCCCCCCCCCCGTTTTCTCTCTCTCTCTCCGGAGGGAATAATTTTTTAAAAATCAGCGGTTATTAAAACTCGCCCAACCCCCTCCCTGAGGCAAGATGTTCTGGCTGCCTTCTCAACTGCGCATGCGCCACAGAACCCCCCCAAATGGCTAAAACCCCCCGTTGCCTCTGTGGGAAGAGGGGCGCATGTGCGGGAGGGAGAGCAAGCAGAGCAGCCAGAGAGATCTTGCGCCTGCACAGAGAAGAGACGTGGGTGGGCTTGGAGGGCAGCCCGTCAAAGTCAGGGGGTCGGGGAAACGGTGGCTCTTTCCCAGCCAGTCTTCCAAAGGGAGGGGCTTCCGCCCAGAGACAGTTGACGCGTAAGGAGGAGGAGGAGCCAGCTCTCATTGGGTCTCCATAGTCTTCTGGGCGGAAACAAAACCTGTCGTCGGGTTGCCAGGCAACCCCTGTGTGTGTTGTGTTTAGTCGTTTAGTCGTGTCCGACTCTTCGTGACCCCATGGACCAGAGCACGCCAGGCCCTCCTGTCTTCTACTGCCTCCCGGAGTTGTGTCAGGTTCATGTTGGTTGCTTCGCAGACACTGTCCAGCCATCTCATCCTCGGTCGTCCCCTTCTCCTCTTGCCATCACACCTTCCTAACATCAAGGTTTTTTCCAAGGACTCTTTCCTTCTCATGAGATGGCCAAAGTACTGGAGCCTCAGCTTCAGGATCTGTCCTTCAAGTGAGCATTCAGGGTTGATTTCCTTTAGAACTGATAGGTGTGACAACCCCAGACCTACTGGGATATGTCACACAGTTACACTAAGCTGCCACCAACCATTCCCTGTAAGAAGTCACACAGACCAGGGATGGATTTTTAAACAATAAAAAGAATAAGGTTTATTTTAAATACACACAGGGAAAAATAAACAATCAGGTGAATAGGATAAAGTAACGTGGCTTAGTTTCACTCATACATACATACAGTTTGGTTCACACAGAACCTTAACTTAAAGCACAGACCCTGAACCTATCAGTTCTGGCTAACCAACAGACACCTGAACCTATCAGGTTGGTACTCTGACACACAGTAGTACCCTGTCTGACACACAGACTTCCACAACAGCTTCTTCTTCCCAGCTGCTGCTTCGTCACCTCCCAGTGTCTCTCAGCGTCTCTCCTATCTTCACCACACAGGCATCACATATTTATACAGTACAGCCCCTCCTCCTGATGTCCCGCCTTCCACTCCCCATAGGATGGAACTTTCCCTCCAAACCCATGACAGACAGGTAACATCAGTGCTGTTATGTAACACCTCCCCTCTTTATAAGTTGTTTTGTAGGGGGAAAGCTAACATGCTTTTCACCAAAAAAACAACCTGTATAAAATACACAACAACAGTTATACATACCATATTATACTTACTCATACTTACATTCTAAGTTAACCATAGCAATTATGCATTTAAACATTTACCATATACATTACATCAATTTACCTTTATTCATACAAACCAATTTCAAAACCAGGTACATTTAACTTTTGTCATCATTATATACACATAGTCCATGTTCTTTCGCCGTCTTCATTCTTCAGGTCTTCTTGATAAGGCGTCAGCAACACAGTTCACTGACCCTCTGACCACCTTCACTTCAAAGTCATAGTCCTGTAGGTTTAAATCCCACCTCATAAGTTTGCTATTGTGGGTTTTCATTGTCTTTAACCATTGCAATGGTGAATGGTCAGTACACAGAATAAAATGTCTTCCCCAGATGTAAGGCTTGGCCTTCTGGATCGCGTAGACTATGGCCAAACACTCCTTCTCCACGGTTGCCAAATGTCTCTCACCTTTTTGAAGTTTCCTACTCAGGTAGGACACTGGATGCTGGTCACCATTCTCATCCTCCTGGCACAGAACTGCTCCTACCCCGCTGTTAGACGCATCGGTGTAGATGATGAACTCCCGGTCGAAGTCTGGAGCACGCAGCACAGGATAGTTGATTAACGCCTCCTTCAACCTCTGGAACGCCGCCTCACAGTCGCTGGTCCACGGGATGCGGTCATCAGCCTTCTTCCTCGTCAGATCGGTCAGCGGAGCCGCAATCTCGCTAAACCTCGGGATGAACTTTCTGTAGTAGCCCACCAACCCAAGAAATGATTTGACTTTTTTCTTGGTGTTGGGTCTAGGCCAATCACGAACAGCTTCTATTTTGGCCTCCAGGGGTTTTATCATTCCTCCCCCTACCATGTGACCCAAGTATTTTATTTCTGGGCTACCCAGCTGACACTTGCTGGCCTTTACTGTTAGCCCTGCTGCACTTAACCTCTGCAGCACTAACTCCAGGTGTATCAGGTGATCTTCCCAGGTATTACTGAAGATCCCTATGTCGTCAATGTAGGCCACTGTAAAGTCACTGAGCCCTGCCAAGGTCTGGTCCATCAGCCTTTGGAATGTGGCTGGTGCATTTCTGAGACCAAAGCTCAGGACTCGGAACTCATAGAGACCAAAAGGGCTGCAAAAGGCAGTCTTTTCTTGATCCCTGGGATCAATTCTTAATTGCCAATATCCCTTTACCAGGTCCAATGATGAGATGAACCGACAACCCCCTATGGTTTCAATCAGGTTGTCTAGCCTGGGCATTGGGTAGGCATCAGGAGTGGTTACACGGTTTAATTTCCTGTAATCAACACAAAACCTAATGCTCCCATCAGGCTTGTCCACAAGGACTATCGGAGAGGACCAAGGACTAGAAGAGGGGACGATTATGTTCTCCCTCAGCATCTCGTCCAGCTCCTTCCGCACCTTGTCCCTATAGGGTCCCGTTACTCGGTATGGGGATACTGCCTGCGGGGGTGCATCCCCTGTATGGATCCGATGCATCACTCCCTTCACTATCCCCGGCTTGTTGGAAAACACCTGTTGATATTTACTAAGCAGCATTTTTAGTTCTTGCTGCTGGTCTTGGGTGAGTGCAGGACTGATCTTTACCTCCTCTGGGTTGTATTTTACTTCCCCTCTACCCTCCCAGAAGGGTAATTCCGCTTCCTCACTCTCAGCTGCTTTTATCGCGAATAAAACCCTCTGTTCCCCTCTGTAGTAGGGTTTTAGGGCATTTACATGAACCACCCTCCTTGCCTGGTTCTCCTCCTGCTCTATTAGGTAGTTCAGGTCTGACATCTTGGAAATGACCCTATATGGTCCTGCCCATTTGAGCTGCAGTTTATTCTCTCTGCAGGGCCTAAGCCAAAGCACTTCCTCCCCTGGGTCAAAGTGCCTCTCTCTAGCTTTGTGGTCATACCATGTTTTCTGTCTGACCTTCTGAGCTTGCAGGTTTTCTGCTGCCAGCTCTAGATTTCTCCTTAGGTCATTCATCAAGGTGTCTATGTAAGTCACAACGTCTTGTGGGTCATCCTGGGTGATCTGCTCCCAAATTTGTTTGATCAAATCAAGGGGCTCTTTCACCCCTAAGTGTGCAGCAAACATGTCAGAGTGCCCCCTTTGTAAGATCATGGGGCGATACTTTTCAGGTACCACCAGCTGACTTCTGATCCCATCTCCCCCTTTTGAGATGTTCCTCAGGGTCTCTCTATCTAAAATCCCCTTTTTCTCCAGAAATCTCACTGGGGTTTCAGGTGTTAACTGAGCGTCAGTCACCTGTTCAAAACACTTTTGGAGAGTGGCGTCTGCCTTTTGCTCCTGTCCAAATCTGCTGTCTGTGGTTAAGGTTTCCACCACAGCTTCTGAACTCCCCTCTGCTTCCGTCTCTGGCTCATCATTACCCCCCTGAACTGTCCCTGTGGTGGCTTGTGAGCGTGTAATCACTAGCACCCGTTTCACATGTTCAGCCAGGTCATTTCCCACGAGCACGGCTGCTGGCAGAGTCGATGAAATCGCTATCCGCCAATCTCCCCTCCAGCCTTGAAAGTTGACAGGTACCTCTGCTACTGGTAGAGAGATTACCTGCCCCTCAATCCCTGCCACCTTTATGCTCTCATTTGGGATTATAAACTCCCGAGGAATAATATCTGGATGGCACAGGGTTACCTGGGAACAAGTGTCCCGCAGCCCCCTATACTGACGGTCAAGTATTCCTACGTCCACCCCTGCTGTCTCAAACAACTGAGAATCTGTTTTCACCAGCAAGCAGCGCTTTACCTCTATAAGAGGACCATTTTCCTCAGCCTGATCAGCAGAGGTAGCTGTTCCAGACTGAGTAGCCATGGCAACAGGCTCCCTCTGTGACACTGAGCCTTGCTCTTTCTGGACACAGAACACAGCTTTTGGCTTGGTCCCACTAGAATTCTGAGGCACCATTCCTTTTAGCTGCTTTAATTTCTCACACTCTGAGATTAAATGACCCTTTCCCTGACAGAAATAACATTTTCTGGTGTATTTTGATTCTCTCTCATCTTGTTTTGGTTTTCCCTCCAAAATCTGAGGTCTTGGTTTCATGTCTGAGGGCTTCCCTTCACCATGGGCCCCTCCCCCTTGCTGGCTTTTCCCTGGTCCCTGAGAGTACTTGCTGTATGTTTCTTTGGGTTTACCTACAGATTTCCCCTCACCCAAGGGCTTTCTTATTTGGGAAATAAAATCTGCGATCTCTGCGGCTGCTGCCACAGATTTTGGTTTCCTTTCCCTCACCTGGAATTTCAATTCCCCATGCAGGACTGAATAGAACTGTTCCAGTGCTATCAAGTCTTTAAGCTGCTCATAGGTCTCTATCCCCTCCTGCGATAGCCATTTCTCAAGCAGCCTCACCAATTGGGCCCCCACTTGGGTAAAAGTCTGTTCTGGTTTTTTTGTGAGGGACCTGAATCTTTGTCTCAGCTGCTCTGCATTTATCCCATGTCTGGCAAACACCAGTTTTTTAAACTCTGCAAAATCTTTCATCAGTTCCTCAGGCATCTCGGCATAAACCTCAGCCAGGCTACCACTGATTAAAGATCGCATGATGGTCATCTTCTCAGTTTCCCTCACTGAGAAGTCCACAAACGCTCTTTCCACTAAGGAAAAGAACACCTCAGGACAATCTCCCTTGTGGTACACAGGGAATTTCTTCAGGTCAGCTTTAGACAGTTGGCCTCCCTCAGAATCCCTATTATTATTATTGTTCTGGTTCATCAGTTCCAGTTTTCTTAATTCAAGCGTCATTTTCTCCCTCTGCAATTCCCTCTCCATTTCCATTCGCTCTCTCTCTAATCTTTCTTCTTTTTCCAATTGCCTCATCCTCAATTCATGCTGTTGGGCTATGAGCAATTTTCTGAGCTCTGGGTTCTGTTCTCCTGTGCTATCACCTTGCACTGAGCCAAATTCATCCTCAGAACCTTGGTCAATCTGGGGGTCTTTCACTTCACTCATGTCTGCTACTTGGCTTCGAGTCAAGGGCATAATCCCCCCCTCAGAACAGGCTGCTTTAAAAAGTCAAGCCTCAAAATAAAACGACCACTTTTTTTCCTTCTTGCCTCAGAACCAGCTCTCCCTAGAGACTGCTGCTGTTCTTCAGCACTAAATTTGCAACAGTATCGAGTCAGAGCCTACCCCCCTCTGCTGGGCCTCTCAGCTGGCAAGCTAGCTCACTGTTACTACGCAGTTTTGCCTCAGCTTTTTCCCGCCAAAACTAGGCTGCCTCAGAGCACCTTAATCTAAGTCTCCCCAGTTGGCACGTTCTTCTACTAGCGCACCTCCCCGTGAGGTACACCTAGAAGATTACCTACGCGCCTCAGACTGTCCCTGACTAGACCCCCCTTGCTCTGGGCACACCTGCCAAGGCTTTGCTGGACCGCTGGACAACTGGACCAGTCGTATCCCACACGCTGGACACCAATCAATGTGACAACCCCAGACCTACTGGGATATGTCACACAGTTACACTAAGCTGCCACCAACCATTCCCTGTAAGAAGTCACACAGACCAGGGATGGATTTTTAAACAATAAAAAGAATAAGGTTTATTTTAAATACACACAGGGAAAAATAAACAATCAGGTGAATAGGATAAAGTAACGTGGCTTAGTTTCACTCATACATACATACAGTTTGGTTCACACAGAACCTTAACTTAAAGCACAGACCCTGAACCTATCAGTTCTGGCTAACCAACAGACACCTGAACCTATCAGGTTGGTACTCTGACACACAGTAGTACCCTGTCTGACACACAGACTTCCACAACAGCTTCTTCTTCCCAGCTGCTGCTTCGTCACCTCCCAGTGTCTCTCAGCGTCTCTCCTATCTTCACCACACAGGCATCACATATTTATACAGTACAGCCCCTCCTCCTGATGTCCCGCCTTCCACTCCCCATAGGATGGAACTTTCCCTCCAAACCCATGACAGACAGGTAACATCAGTGCTGTTATGTAACAATAGGTTTGTTCTCCTTGCAGTCCAGGGGATTCTCAAGAGCCTCCTCCAGCACCACAATTCAAAGGCATCAATTTTTCGGCGGACTGCTTTCTTTATGGTCCAGCTCTCACTTCCATACATCATGACAGGAAAAACCATAGCTTTGACTATTCGGACTTTTGTTGGCAAGGTGATGTCTCTGCTTTTCAAGATGCTGTCAAGATTTGTCATCGCTTTCCTCCCAAGAAGAAGGCGCCTTTTAATTTCAGGGCTGCTGTCTCCATCTGCAGTGATCATGGAGCCCAGGAAGATAAAATTTGACACTGCCTCCATATCTTCCCCTTCTATTTCCCAGGAGGTGATGGGACCAGTGGCCATGATCTTAGTTTTTTTGATGTTGAGTTTCAGACCGTTTTTTGCACTCTCCTCTTTCACTCTCATTACAAGGTTCTTTAATTCCTCCTCACTTTCTGCCATCAGAGTGGTATCATCTGCATATCGGAGGTTGTTGATATTTCTTCCGGCAATCTTAATTCCGGCTTGGGTTTCTTCCAGTCCAGCCTTCCGCATGATGTATTCTGCATATAAGTTAAATAAGCTGGGTGACAATATACAGCCTTGCCGTACTCCTTTCCCAATTTTGAACCACTCAGTTGTTCCATGACCAGTTCTAACTGTTGCTTCCTGTCTCACATATAGGTTTCTCAGGAGACAGATAAGGTGGTCAGGTGCTCCCATTTCTTTAAGAACTTGCCATAGTTTGCTGTGGTCCACACAGTCAAAGGCTTTCGCATAGTCAATGAAGCAGAAGTAGATATTTTTCTGGAACTCTCTGGCTTTCTCCATAATCCAGCGCAAGTTAGCAATTTGGTCTCGAGTTCCTCTGCCTCTTCGGAATCCAGCTTGTACTTCTGGGAGTTCTCGGTCCACATACTGCTGAAGCCTACCTTGTAGGATTTTGAGCATAACCTTGCTAGCGTGCGAAATGAGTGCAATTGTACGGTAGTTGGAGCATTCTTTGGCACTGCCTTTCTTTGGGATTGGGATGTAGACTGATCTTTTCCAATCCTCTGGCCACTGTTGAGTTTTCCAAACTTGCTGGCATATTGAATGTAGCACCTTAACAGCATCATCTTTCAAGATTTTAAATAGTTCAACTGGAATGCCATCACCTCCACTGGCCTTGTTGTTAGCCAGGCTTTCTAAGGCCCACTTGACTTCGCTCTCCAGGATGTCTGGCTCAAGGTCAGCAACTACATTGTCTGGGTTGTCCGGGATATCCAAATCTTTCTGATATAATTCCTCTGTGTATTCTTGCCACCTCGTCTTGACGTCTTCTGCTTCTGTTAGGTCCCTCCCATTTTTGTCTTTTATCATGGTCATCTTTGCGCAAAATGTTCCTCTAATATGTCCAATTTTCCTGAACAGATCTCTGGTCTTTCCTTTTCTGTTATCTTCCTCTATTTCTTTGCATTGTTCATTTAAGAAGGCCCTCTTGTCTCTCCTTGCTATTCTTTGGAAGTCTGCATTCAAGTTTCTGTAGCTTTCCCTATCTCCCTTGCATTTTGCTTCCCTTCTCCTCTCTGCTATTTCTAAGGCCTCGTTGGACAGCCACTTTGCTTTCTTGCATTTCCTTTTCTTTGGGATGGTTTTCGTTGCTGCCTCCTGGACAATGTTACGAGCCTCTATCCAAAGTTCTTCAGGCACTCTGTCCACCAAATCTAGTTCCTTAAATCTGTTCTTTACTTCCACTGTGTATTCATAAGGGATTTGGTTTAGATTATACCTGAGTGGCCCAGTGGTTTTTCCTAATCTCTTCAGTCTAAGCTTGAATTTTGCTATGAGAAGCTGATGATCAGAACCGCAGTCAGCTCCAGGTCTTGTTTTTGCTGACTGTATAGAGCTTCTCCATCTTTGGCTGCAGAGAATATAATCAATCTGATTTCGATATTGCCCATCTGGTGATTTCCATGTATAGAGTCGCCTCTTGTGTTGTTGGAAAAGAGTGTTTGTGATGACCAGCTTATTCTCTTGACAAAACTCTATTAGCCTTTGTCCTGCTTCGTTCTGAACTCCAAGGCCAAACTTCCCTGTTGTTCCTTTTATCTCTTGGCTCCCTACTTTAGCATTCCAGTCCCCTAGAATGAGAAGAACATCTTTCTTTGGTGTCAGTTCTAGAAGGTGTTGTAAATCTTCATAGAATTGTTCAATTTCAGTCTCCTCAGCAATGCTGGTTGGTGCATAAACTTGGATTATTGTGATGTTGAATGGTCTGCCTTGGATTCGTATTGACATCATTCTATCATTTTTGAGATTGTATCCCATTACAGCTTTTCCCACTCTTTTGTTGACTATGAGGGCTACTCCATTCCTTCTACAGGATTCTTGTCCACAATAGTAGATATGATAATCATCTGAGCTGAATTCGCCCATTCCTGTCCATTTTAGTTCACTGATGCCCAGGATGTCGATGTTTATTCTTGCCATCTCCTGTTTGACCACCTCCAGCATCCCAACGTTCATAGATCTTACATTCCAGGTTCGTATGCAGTATTCTTCTTTGCAGCATTGGATTTTCCTTTCACTTCCAGGCACGTCCACAGCTGAGCGTCCTTTCGGCTTTGGCCCAACCACTTCATTAGCTCTGGAGCTACTTGTACTTGTCCTCCGCTCTTCCTCAGTAGCATGTTGGACGCCTTCCGACCTGAGGGGCCCATCTTCCAGCGTCATATCTTTTAGCCTTTTGTTTCTGATCATGGGGCGTTCCTGGCAAAGATACTGGAGTGGCTTGCCATTTCCTACTCCAGGTGGATTGCGTTTAGTCGGAACTCTCCACTATGTCCTGTCCGTCTTGGGTGTCCCTGCACGGCATAGCCCATAGCTTCTCTGAGTTACTCAAGCCCCTTCGCCACGACAAGGCAGCAATCCATGAAGGAGAGGCAACCCCTGTAGACGCCATAAAAACGGGAGGGGACGCCCAAGGGGACCCGCCCTGGAGGGCTTCCGCCCAGCAACGGGTGACGCGAGAGAGGAGCGACTTATCATTGGGCCTCTGTTGTTCTTCCCTGGGCGGAGCCAGAGGAGGAGGAGGAGGATTGTGGCCAGGTCGATCCCTCAGAAAAGGAAGGGAGGAGGAGGAACGCCCCCCCACGCCATTAAAGGGGGCGAAGGGGGCGAAGGGCTGGATGAAGAGGGGAGTGTGTGTGGTGATGGGGGAGATGGCAAGTAGAGCCTCCCTCCATGCCCTGCGTGGACTCCAAGGCAGGAAGGGGGGGCTTCCTCAGGAGAAAAAGCGGGGCTGAGGACCAAGGGGGTCCCTTTAAAGGCTGAAGGGGGGGAAGACACCCCAAGTGTAACCTCCCCTTCTCGGGTAAATTGGCCTGAAGTCACAAGGAAACCAAGACTTGGGGCCTCCACAGGGCTCCTGGTCAGTTTCTCCCAGAGGGACTTGACAGGATGTGGCATTCACGCCCCCCCACCCCCATGGAAATGAAAATCTCCCCCTTGAAGAAACTGTCCTCTTTCTCCAGACTCAACCGGGACCACCCGTTGGGGTCAGGTCATGCAACCCAACTGGGAGAGACTGGAGCAGGTCAAGGTGGTTGCCCAGAATCAAGTGGGAGGTGACCTTGCCCCCCCTGATTTCTCTTTTGTCCCCTTCCTCCCTACTGAGAGACCCCCACCATCCCACTCCCCTTTTTTGTATTTTTTTGGGGGGGGACTTTCTTCCTCTGTCCTGATCCAGCTTGTTCTCCCCTTTTCCTCCCTTTCCTGCAGGATGGGGGCTGAGAAGGAGCAGTGGGCTCTTTCATCTGTGGGGAGGGACTGAGAGGCTGGGCTCCAACCCCCCCCCCAGGCCATGTAGCGCAGTCAGGTTTCCCCTCTCCTGTGGAGATAGTCTGAGGGAGGCAGCCTCTCACGACAGAGTCACCCTGTTCTCCAGAGCTGTGTCAGCCTTCTGCTCCTCGCAAGACCCGCGAGTCGTACATCTCAGCCCTTCCCGCAGGCGTCTCGGTGTGATCCAAACCTCTAGTGAGAATCCCTGCCCCACCTCGGCTGTCCAGCCTCTTCTGTTTAACCTGCAGAGTTTTGTCCTCACCCTCAGGCAGGATCTGCACAGAGGCCAGGTGAAGCAAAAGAAGGGGTGTCACTCCCTGCCAATAGAAATCTAGAGCTTCAGGGATATAGAAGGAGGATGTGTCCATTTTGATTTGTTATCCTGGCATCACGGGGCTGTTTTCAGAAGGGGCACCATAAATAAGCAATAACCTCAAAAGTCTCTTTACAAGCCAGAACCACTAAATAGAGGGCACAAAATTTGTTAGAAAATATAAATAAACAAAGGCAGGAGGGAGAGAGGAAGGACCTAACGCAAGGCTGAGTTTGCAAGCCTTAAGGATGTACACTAGTCCTTAAGGTAAGCATGGGCTTTGGTATCTTTTTCACTACAGTTACCAGAGTCCAGCAGCAATCTTCTCCCCGCAGCTAGAATTCTAGTCCTTTTATCTAAAAAGAGAGAAAAGATGTCCAGGCTCTCAGAGTTAGGTATATCATCATGGACAATATCCTTGTGAGTGGGGTTATGCCAGTTGTGATGATATTGGGTGGGAAGACGGTCTGTTAACCCTCCTCCTCCTCCTCCTCCTCCTCTCAGCCAGCAGAATCGAGGTAACCCTATCAGCCAACCTTGTGATCTGCACATGGGGCTGTTAAAAGCCGGGTGGGTCCAATGAGACCTGACAGAAAAAGGAAAGGCTGACCTGAGATCTGAGTGGGAGAGGAAAGGAGAGCCGCCCTTGTTTCCCAGGTGTGCTTCCCAGGCTCCTCTTCCACAGAAACCCCCTCAATATCAGCAGGGTCTCTGTCCTCTTGTGCCTCAGTTTCCCTTACGCAGGACCACTGGGCCAAAATGGGACCGATGCTGTCATACCACTCCCGCAGTGACCCAGCATGCCTGCATACCAGGGCTTACGGAATAGGCCTTCGTTGTTGTGTTCAGATGCCTGAGACTTCAAACGTGCATGCGGAGGCATGGGTGCTCATGGATGCCACGATGGTCGTGGGCATCCGGGCCCACGCGTGCAGCAGGCCACCGTGCAGACCTGGTGTCCCATGACGGGCCTCTCTCTCTCTCTCTCTCTCTCTCTCTCTCTCTGCACAGCCGACAGCCCTATGGGGACCCATTCCTGGGGAGATCGATCACCCTTTCAGTCTCCGATAGGAAAGATCCCCACGGAGGAAAGTCCACCCCCTTCTTTCTCTCTCTCCGGCTTCTCTCCTGCCTTTCCTTTCGGAAAAAAGACAGGTCTGTGTTCACACATGGAGCAAGACAACAAGGAAGCCGCTCCTGCACTTGATCCTCAGCTCAGGATCTGGTCTTGAGAGGGATCCGGTTAGCCCCTCCTTTCTGCCAGATCATCCAGGAACACACACACACACACAGATACACAAACAGAGACACACACAGAGAGACAGACAGACAGACAGACAGTCTCACCCACCTCCTCCCCGGAGACCTGGCCCTGATCCTGGCCGCCTTCCTTGCCCCCCCCCCCCCCGCTTCGCCCAAGCGATTAGAGGCGGGGACGAGGAGTCTTTCCGGGGAGGGGGGATCTCCACCCTATCTGAATATTCCCACCCCCCCACCCCCCCGCAAAGGAGGAGAGGTGGCAAGGAAGGGGAGGGAAGGCCTAACCCCCCCCCTTTGCAAGCCGGAGCCTGCCGTGCAAACCAAAAGGGAGAAACCGGTTTGCGATCCGGATTGCCCGGAGGAGACCCCCCTCCCCTCCCCTCCCCTCTCCTTGGGGAGTCCCCTTATTCTCCTCCCCCCCCCCCCGCCCCCCCAAGGAATGGAAGCAAGCGGGGAAACCCACGAGAGGGAGTCCTCCTCCTTTGGGAAGAGCGTCCGCCTTGAGACCATAGAGGTGGCGGGGGAGGGAAAGAGGGGCCAGGAGGAGAGAGAGATTTCCTCTTCCGGTTCCTGTTTGCAGGGGGGGGTTGTGCGGGCAGGAGGGGGGAATCACGTGACCCTCCCTCGCTTTTACACCCAACTCGGAGGAGAGAGGAGGGGAACCTAGAGCTACGAATGGGGAAGAGAGATGCGCCACTGCTCGGAGCTCCTCCTAGAGCAGTGGTGTCGAACTGTGGCCCTCCAGATGTTCTTGGCCTTCAACTCCCAGAAATCCTGGCCAGCAGAGGTGGTGGTGAAGGCTTCTGTGAGTTGAAGTCCAAGAACATCTGGAGGGCCACAGTTCGACACCACTGTCCTAGAGAGTCAATCTCTTCCCCTGACAAGAAGATCGGAGGGGGGAGGGAAAGGGGCTGTCCTCTTCCTTATTACCCCCCCCCCAAAGACAAACCCCCCGCTTTCCTTTCTGCAGGTTCCTCCCCTCCCTTCCGCCCCCCCTCTCTGGAGGGGGGAACCTAGAGCTACGAAAAAAGAGGAGAGAAGGAGCTCCTCCCCCTTTTTTCCGCCTTTCTCCAAACCGGAAGCGGTGGGAGGCCCCGTCTGTCTCCTCCCGTCTCTATGGTCTCTCGAGGCGTGGGGTGGGGTGTCGCGTGCAAAGGGGGTCTCCTCGGGAGTTTCCCGCCTCGGGACCTGCAAGGAGGTGAGCCTTAGAGGGGAGGGAGCATAATATTGGGGAGGGGGGGGTTCCTTTAAAACAAAAAAAAAAGGAAGGGCGAATTCCGTGGGGGGGGTCTCCTCCTTTCCGTCCGGATGGCAAATAATCCACCCCCCCATTTTCCTGGACGGACCCGAATTGCAAACCTTTCCTTCAGATTCTCCTCGTTGGGGATCTTTGGGGGGGGGGCGAGCGGATCCCCCCCCCATGTTTTCCTTCCAGGCTGGAATCTCACCCCTCACCCACACACACACACACTTCCTCTGCCTCGGCCCCCCTTCAAACACGTGAGGGGGGGTGACAGGAGATGGAAGGAAATCCTAAAAGCTAGAAAGATCTGAAGAAGGAAGGTGTTTGTGCGGGGGGGGGGGGTCAGCTGGGAGGGAGGGGGCCGGTCACATATCCCCCCCCGACACACACACACACACACACGGAGAGTCCTTTTCAGATGGTTGAGGAGATTTTCCTTATGTGGTGCTTCTAGAGAGGATCCAGGAGGGAGGAGGAGAAAAAAAAATATATCGATTTTTATCGCTTCCTACCGAAGAGGAGCAGCCTCTGAAGCAACACCATGAAAACCTAAAGGGAGCTTCTCCTCCCTAACTTCTCCTCAAGGGTCAGAACAACAAAACGCCCCTTAAACTGCAATGGGATGCCATGAATCAAATAGTTTTCTTTCTTTCTTTTTTTAATTCAAGGAATCGGTCTCTGGGCTTGCCAGTTCCCCCTTTCTGAATTGGGAGTGTGGACCCTCTGCCTCTTCTGTCCAGGCCTGCAGAGGGGAAAATATTTTTGACCCCTTTTTTTTCTCATGGTTTCCCCTTTCAGCTGCTGGTGTTCGTTCTTTCAGGAGCTGACTTCGTACTTCCTCAGGGGAAAACGGGATCTTCTGCGTCCAGGCCAGAGAGCTCCGCCCTCGGGTCTCCTCCTTGAGATTTCTGGAAAACAAGAAGGTCTCTCCAGGTGAGGGGTTTTTTTGTCTCCTGGGTATAAACGTGCGGAAAACAAACAAGTGGGTCCCTTACAGATAGTTGGCAGTCTGCCCAACTCCCCTTGATGACCTTCCTGTAGGATTCCTCAATATATTTAGAGTACCAAGCAGGGCCCAGATGTATGGACTTCAGCTTCTGTCTCCCTGCTGGGTTTTATGTTTTGACTATTTTGGAGTGCTCCAACCCTGGAGGCTTTCAAGAAAAACCTAGCTCCTCACCTCGCAGATCTGCTTGGACTATATTCCTGCCTTGAGCAGGGGGTTGGACTTGATGGTTCACTTTTCCATTATTTTATGGTTCTATTTGTGTTTGGCCTGTGGGCAGCATTCCTAAATAGGCCACCTGCTAGTTGAAAGGCTGGAAGGTGTGAAATATAGGCCTCTGACTTAATACAAAGGCCAAGAGAGAATTAATACAGTGGTGCCTCGCATAGCGGTTGCTCCGTTTTACGAGGAAACGCTTTGCGATTGACTTTTTGCCATTGTAAGAGCGATCGCTTTGCGATGGCCCCTGTAACGGGCAGCCATGACCTCACCTGTCCATAAGGTAATTAAAATGGCTGATAAGAGTATTTTGAAAAACTGTAGTGTTCCTTCCTGTAATGAGGAACAGAGGGAAGCTAGTACTTTGACAGATGGTACAACACTAACCACTGATTACCCAGAGAAATCTGTGACTCACAGAGACCTGATATATGGAGATGGATTGCAGTCAATAGAGGATGCTAAGAGTGCTTTCGCCCTTACACTTTGCTTTGAAACAAAACACCAGTACACCCACTTTGTTGTTGTCTCCTGAATACCCTGTAAGGTCTTGCATGGATAAGGAGCTTTTACATAAAGAAAAGTCCTTAGAGATTGCAGAGCCCAGCTTGGGAGATGCTCCTGGAAAAGGAACAAGCTTGCATGAGGCCCAGGAAAGAGAAATAATAGAACTGGGTGTGATGAGCTTGGTTATGAAAGTTCATGGAATAATTTACTGATGGGATTTGTAATCACAAAGTTAGCCAAAATGAATTCATCTGGTTTTTGTGTGTGAGTTGAGAGTGGAAATTTCCAAAGTTGATTCCTAGCTGTACCACGAGGGAGACGGAAGATGGATACCAACATACAGGACTCAGCATGGACTATCTGATCCAAAAGACAGTAAGACTGAGTTTTTCCTATTGAGAAAGTTTACTTTGGATTTTCCACAAGCCTGATGGAATGTTGTTTTGATGATGGACATTAGGACTTGTAGTTTGTTTTAAGATGTAGCTTTTCCTGAAGCCGGAGGGGAGGTCTGCCCCCTTTTTTCTTTTTTGTTAGCTAGACGTTTTCTTATTTTTGTTTGTTTCAGGGGAATGCTATCTCCTATCAATGGGGATGGGATTGGAAATTGTAAATATGCTTTACTATGCTTTGCTTAAACTGTTTTCTCTCAGAAATATATTTTTCTAATAAAAGTAAATATGCTTAAGAGCCGGAAGTTAACTTCTTGAATAGACACAAGCTGTATAACAATTGTCTTATCTAAATTGATGTATTTTACAAGGCCACGTAACTTAACGCTACCAATTTGGGTCCAACTGATTTATGAGTGCTAGAAGGATGGAATTCCCTGGTACTCACGTGTGTGGCTTGGTTCTCACTGAAATCGGTCAGACTTGGTGCCAGAGTAAATTTTAGCTACCCTAAGGTAAAACTTATGGACCCAGTTTGCCTGGTAAAGGAGCAATTTACTTTGGAATCTCTCTGCCCGTGGCTGAGCAATTTCTTAGGAAATTGACTTTGCTGCCACCGGGAACTATAGAGGGGAGAAAATTGCTTTTGGCAGAGGCAGAACAATTGGAAAGCAAAGCAAACCCCTAACTGACATGTCCCTGAATAAAGAACCAGAACCAGATGACAAGTGCAGTGCGTTTAAAAGCAACCAATCATTTGAGAATCCTATAGTGATCCATGATAGGGTTCTCCCACATAGGGAAAACAATTCTGAGAAAATATCTGTGGGGCCATATGTGGATGTGGAGAAAGGCATCCACTCTGGTGTCTTAAAGAGGGACGCATCCAGAGATGGTCGGAAGGAGGAGAGGAAATTGCCTATCCTTTCCCCGAATGAGATGGTGAAGCCCCAAGCCAGAAAGAGAGCAGGCTTCACTATGGAGCAACCAGCTGATGACATCCCGGGGTCAACCAAGTGGCCGATGACCGCCAGACGACAGAAGAGGTTGCGGAGAAAGGAGCCAGTGGACGACCGAGGGACTCCTGAGGGCCAGCAGTCGTGTGTCCAGCTGAAGGAGGCGGTAACATCCAGACCAGTCTTCAACACACCTGGTTACCACTGTGGGTCCACCTTCTTTTCGAATGCTGTGAGATCGGGACTTGGAGAGGTGAGGTGCCTTGCAGATGACTGCGGGAGTATGCCTGTCTTGGACTTTGCTAACATGGACTTTGCAAAAGAGACTCTGATTGTGCCTAGGAAGCCAGATAACTGATGGAAGGGGAATGGACAATTGTAAATGTGATTAAAAATTGAGTTGATGGACTAATACCAGGACTTTTATGACTTGAACTAGACCATGATTCACCGGTTAATTATTCATGTAAAAGTTTGTTGATTGTACATGTACACAATGATCTGTTATTTGTTGTATATGCATATGAATTTCAATGTAATTTTCATGCTATAGTTTAATATTAAGTGGATGCATGAATGATCGTGAAAAAGGTTAATGAACGTATGAGTATAACTTGCAGGTAAGATGTTTAATGTTTATGAAAATATTTATCAAATGTAATACAGTGGTGCCTCGCACAGTGAGGTTAATCTGTTCCGGATTAACCCTCGCTGTGTGAAAACATCACTGAGCGGGGCAGAAAAGCCCATTGGAATGCATTAAACAGTGATCGGCTGCTCTACTCACCCTTCAGCGATGTTTCTCCGATGGCCAGCAGCCAATTTCGCACCCTCCCCTCGCTTAATGAGGGCATGATAACGCTGTGCACGGCCATTTTGCGGCTTCCGGCGGCCAATTTGGAGCCGCCGGACAGCTGATCGTCGGGTCGCAAAGCGAAGGTCGGTAAGCGGTTCGCTTACCGACCTTCGCTCTGCGATTTTTGCCCTATTGAGGCATCAGTATGCGATCGCATTTGCAATCGCAAAACCGGCCTCGTTGAGCGAATTCATCGCTCTGCGGTGCACTTGTTGTGCGAGGCACCACCGTACTGTTGTTAGTGTAAATGTAATATTGTATTGCTCCTTGTTGTTTATAGAGGAATGCACCTTAGCTTTCCCCCATAAAACAACTTATTAAGGGGGGAGGTATTGTAATGGGTAGCCATGACCTCACCTGTCCGTCACAGCTGGGCAGTGAATCATCAACCAATGGTGTGATGGTGGGTGGAACTGAAGGGGGGGAAGCTGGAATAAAAAGGGGGTTGAAGGGTGTGAGAGGGGAGACCTAGAGAGAGATCTGGAGAGATCTGGTGTGTGTGAGAGAAAGAGCTTGTTTAGAGGCCTGAGTGCCTGAGTAGTCAGTGAGGGAAAGTCTATGTTTGATTTAAATAAGAAAGTGATTTACATCGTAATTAGCTACCTGTGATTTACCTATTTTATTTTGTAATCAATAAACCTTTGTTTTGCTTGAAAGAAACCCTGGTCCTTTTTATTTAAAGGATAGGTTGGTGGCAGCAAATTTGTGAAGTGGCGTGGTGACCACTCTTTGAGGCCTGGGTTAGCAGAGGCTTGAGAGTGGCCAGCCACGTTACAGCCCCTATGGGGAAAATTCGCTTTTCAATTATCGCGGGGAAGCAATCATCGCAAAGCCCCCTCCGATCAGCTGTGTGTAAATGGGGAAGGGATTGTCACAAAGCCCCCATTTTCTCACTGCTGATCGGCAGTTCCAAAATGGACGCCGGGTCAACAAAATAGCCGCCCGCTGTTTTGCCTCGCTTTAGAGACACCGAAAATGGCCAGCACAATGGAGGATTTTCACATAAGGTGAGTTTTTAAGCCCATAGGAATGCATTAAACGCGTTTTAATGCGTTTGTATGGGCTTTTTAAAATCGCTTAACAATGAAATTGCATAGCAGCGATTTTTGCTGCACGGATTAACATCGCTAAGCGAGGCACCACTGTATAGGAAATAACATGTAGAATAAGATTTTGTACTTCAAGACCAGGAATGAAACTTCTTTCAGCCATATCCAGGTATCACTCCCCACTTTTTGAATTCTGTCAATTGAAACAGCACTGAATTGAAATCTCCTCTTTGCACAGCCATTCCTGGGCTTGGAGATGAACGAAAAGCAACACACAAAGACCAAAGTCTAGATAGAACACATACAAACAATGCCCAAATAATAAGAACCACAATTCCAATTACAACGTATCGTAGGGTGGAGAAATCCAGCATCCATGAAGTTATCCAAGACCAATCCCATGAACCTGAATTCAACTCTTTTTATCCCTATCCTCACGATTCCTGCCAATCAACACTACTAACAGATCCCATACTGGTCTGGGTTTCCCTCTGCGGAGACCCCCCAACTTTCTCCCGAATCCTGGAGGCCTCGGTGGCTGCGGGGAAAAGAAAAGGAAGGAGAGAAGGGAAACTGGCGCTCCCCCCTCTCCCCGCCCACAAGGGGTTCCCCCAAACTCCAGACTCCCCCCTTCTGCAAAAGTGGGAAAAGGGGTATTAACGCTGCAACGCCCTGGGTGGGAAGTGGGGGGGCTCTCTGCAGGAGGAGGCAGAGGAAGGTTTGGGGGCAGAGAGAAAGATGGGCCAGAGGGGGGCCAGAAAGGGGGCTCGGCATAGAAAGTGGGGGGTGAAGGCGGAGACTCCAGCCTGGGAGGGAGGAGAGAGGAAACATCGGGGTGGGGGGAGGATATGGAAGGGCTTGGCTGGAAGGGAAGGTCTTACGTTGGCCACGGAGGCTGATCTCTCCAAGTACATAATGATGATGATATATATATATATACAGTGGTGCCTCATATAACGAGTGCACCATTGAACGATGAATCCGCATTGCGATGCGGATTTCCCCATTGCTAATGCAAGGGCATGCTCACATTACGACGGGGGAACTGCTGTTCAGCGGTTTGTGACACCCGGTCCCCGGGTCGTGAAGTGATGTTAGGAGTGCCGTCTCGCCCTAGAGCCTCCGTGGGCACCCAGACCGCACCCAAGCCTTTTCCACCACGGATGCTGCATCAAGCAGTGGATACCTTTGATTTAGAAAAGGGTATGAAAGGGTTAAGCATAGCGACCCAGACTCCTCTAGTCTGGGCAGGGAGGGGAACGAAGGTTCCAGAAGAGGGAGCTGAGGGGGAAGTCAGTCGGAGGCAGACGGGGAAAGAAGAGGAATGGGAATGGGTCTCAATCCAGGATCCCTGGTCAGGCAAGTGGGAACAGGTGTGCATGACCAGGCAAGAAGCAGAAGAGAGAAGGAGGAATGAGGTTCGGGTCCGTCCCTCTTACTGGGGAGAAAGAGAGACCCGTGAGTGGAGGCGAAAGCTAGCTGAGGAAAAGAAACGGGTAGAGAGAGAAAGAGAGGAAAAGACCCGATGGCATCTGGAGGAGCTGAGGAGGCTGGGGTATCACCCGGACCCTGGGAAACCTTCGGGGCAACAGCAGCTTCACCCTGGGGATATGCAGGGCTCGAGGAGACGACCCCATTACTGACGATGGAGCGAGATGACTTCGATCCCGAAGAACCCTCCCAGGTTCAGGCCGGTCCATGGGCATCGAAGTCCAGTAACCCTTTTGACGAAGATTGGGTGCCCCTGTATGAACCGTTACTTCAACAGGAGAAGTTTAGCCACAACCTAATTGACGTTTCTATTCCGTTACCACAGTTAAATAAAGAAGACAAGTTGTTTGGTTTAAATGCGTCTGAGGCTTTATTGGGGAAGGGGGAGGCGAAGAATAACGGACCCTCACATACTGGCGCCCAGCACGTGGGGCCTCCCCCGCAACCCACAGACGCAGAAAAATGGATGCAACGTATAACAGAAGGGCAGGAGGTCTTGTTGAAACAATTAGCAGATCAGCAGCGGATGATAATCGAACAGTTAAAAACACCTCAGGGAAATCAGCCTTCAGAGAGCATAGGACTGAAACAACCCATAGCAACACGGCCCCCGGTTAAGTTACAGAAAATGGGTCCCCAGGATGACCCGGCAGCGTTCTTACACACGTTTGAGAGGATCGCCATCTCCGCGCAGTGGCCAAAGGATCAGTGGGCACTAATACTGACCCCATACCTCACGGGGTTACCTCAAGAAATAGTAGATACCCTAGACCCAGAAGACGCGGGAGATTACGACGTGGTAAGGACGGCCATTTTGAATACCCTCAACTTAAACGAGGAGGCATACCGGAGGAAATTTCGGGGACTAAAATTGAAGCCCGGGTTACACCCCAGGACACTAGCGCAAAAGTTGAGGGTAAACGCCACGAGGTGGATACAACCCAAGGGGAAGACAGCAGAGCAGGTCTTAGAAATCGTGATTATGGAACAGTTGATATCCACGCTCAACAGCGGAGCTAGGAACTGGGTCATCAAGAACAAACCCTCCAGCCTAGAGGGCGCTGTGACACTGCTGGAAGATTACTTAGAAGCAGAGGACACGTGGCAAACTAGAAGCGCGCCACAAGGAGAAGGAGCCAGGCTGAGAGAGAAAATGGCGGACGCGAACAAACAGACGGATTTTCGCGGAGCGGCGCAGACGGGGGCCAAAAAGAATAGACCCGATCGCATTGAATATGCAAACCCAGTCGGAACGAGGGTACCAAGACCAACGGTGACAAACGACCCGGCAGCCTCCAAACAAGCGGCGACCTGGAACCTAGGGAAGGAGAAGATGACCGCTTGCTTCGGCTGCGGCCAGTTCGGACATATTCGGAAGTATTGCCCAGTGACTGAGTGTGCGTGGGCAGAGGCTTGCACCGGGATGACCAAGGTGGGTGAGGAGAATCACCCGGGTTGGGTAGTAGAAGCGAGAGTAAATGGACATCCTAAGAAGGCTTTAGTGGACACAGGATGCAGCAAAACGCTGGTAAAGGAGCTAGAGGGAGAACTTTTACCTGAGATCACTGTAATCCGGTGTATCCATGGGGATGTGAAAGAATATGCGACTACCATGGCAGAGGTCGAGGTAGATGGCCTTAAAAGGGACATGGAAGTGGGAATAGTGCCCGGTATGACCCGAGAAATGCTACTAGGGAGAGACTGGCCGGGACTGAGCAATTTGGCTAAGGAGCCCGGGGAAATAGGCTGGGCTCAGGAAGAAACTGAGGCCAGAGAGTTAGAAGTGATGAATTTGTCTAGAGACCAGATACGATGCCTCCAACAAGATGATGCGGGACTTAACAGCTGTTTGCAACAAGCGATGAATGAAGGGACCACCCCAGAAGGGGGGCAAGGCTTTGAATTGAGGGGAGGTTTGCTGTATCGTGTAACCAAGGCTGGCAACGATGAAGAATCACAACTGGTAATCCCAGAGGGCCTGCAGTTCTGGGTAATGCATTGGGCTCATGACTTACCGGTGGCAGGACACCTAGCCACCCAAAAGACTCTGGATAGAGTGAAACAGCGATTCTGGTGGCCCAGGGTGGCCCACGACGTAGAAGAGTTCTGTAGGTCCTGTGCCAAGTGCCAGATAACTCAACCCAAGTCGGGACCAGGGGCAGAGCTCATACCTATGCCTCTGGTAGATAGGCCATTTGACAGAATTGCTTTGGATATTGTAGGTCCGCTAACCAAGTCAGCGGGGGGGCATCAGTACATCCTGGTTGTCATTGATTATGCCACTCGGTACCCAGAGGCAGTAGCCCTGAGATCCACTACAGCTAAAGTCTTAGCCAAAGAATTGTTAGAAATGTTCTCCCGGGTGGGTTTTCCAAAAGAGGTCTTAACCGATCAGGGCTCTAATTTTATGAGCCTGACCTTCAAGCAGATGTGGGACCTATTGGGGGTTAAGCCTTTACGAACATCGGTTTATCACCCTCAAGCCAACGGGCTAGTCGAAAGATTTAACCGGACTTTGAAGGGTATGCTCAGGAAATTATCAATGGAAAAACCCAAGATGTGGCATACCTTTCTCGCCCCATTAATGTTTGCAGTTAGGGAGGCCCCTCAAGCTTCCACAGGTTTCTCCCCCTTTGAGTTGTTATATGGCCGGAGACCCAGGGGGATACTAGATTTAATACGAGAGAAATGGGAAGAAGGGGAAGATCGTTCACAGGGGGCCCTCCAACAGATAGTTGAGATGAGGAATAACTTACAATTAGCGTGGGAGATGGCTAAAGAGAACCTGGGGCAAACGCAGAGTAAGCAAAGGGGTTACTATAATAAGAAGGTTCGTCCTAGGAAATTCGAACCCCAACAAAAGGTACTAGTGCTCCTACCCACTGAGGCTTCCAAGTTCTTGGCTAAGTGGCACGGGCCTTACAAAGTAATAAGAAAATTAAATGAAGTAGATTATGAAATAGAGACCCCTGATAGGAAAAAGAAAACTCAAGTGTTCCACGTAAATTTGTTAAAAGAATGGATAGACAGAGAAGTGTTGTTTGGGACCGAGGTCGATGACGAGTTGGGCCCCGAAAGGGAAGACTTGACCTCCGGAGGGGAGATAGTGATAGGGGACCTCTTGTCAGAGGAGCAAAAAATACAAGCAGGGCAGTTGAAAGAAGACTTTCCCCAAGTATTCTCCTCAGTACCTGGGTGCACCCAGTTGGTGGAACACCCTATAGAAACACCTCCTGGCAATGTTGTAAGGGTGAGTGGAAGGTCTTGGCCCAGACACATAACTGGGGTAATTAACCATGAAGTTGATGAGATGCTTAAACTGGGGGTCATAGAACCATCCAATGGACCTTGGAGAAGCTTCCCTGTAATGGTTCCAAAACCTGATGGGTCGCTTAGGTTCTGTATCGACTTCAGGAAGGTTAATGCCATATCCCGGTTCGATGCTTACCCTATGCCCAAGGTAGGGGACTTGTTAGATAAACTAGGGGGGGCCAAATATCTCAGTTCGATCGATTTAACAAAGGGATATTGGCAGATCCCCTTGAGACCCCAAGATAAGGAGAAAACGGCTTTCTGTACCCCTAAGGGTTTATTCCAGTTCAAGAAGATGCCGTTTGGGCTACATGGGGCAGCTGCTACGTTCCAACGATTAATGGACCGGGTGTTAGAACCTTTACAAGACTGTGCAGCTGCGTATATTGACGACATTATAATTTTTAGCAGCTCCTGGGAAGAACACCTAGCCCACCTTAGGAGGGTACTGGAAAGGCTACACGAAGCAGGTTTGACGGTTAATCCCAAGAAGTGCAAAATTGGGCTGCCCAAAGTAGATTACCTGGGTTACAAAGTTGGACAAGGAGAAATCCAACCCCAGGAGGAGAAAGTGACTAAAATATCCAAATGGTACCAACCCAGGACAAAAAAGGAAGTCCAACAATTTTTAGGTTTAGTAGGTTATTACCGCCAGTTTGTGCCTAACTTTGCTTCTATAGCGGCGCCGCTAACTGATTTAACTAGGAAGAAAGCCCCGGTAAAAGTAATATGGGGTCCTTCCCAAAAGAAAGCATTTGAGACGTTAAAAGAAATAATTTGTGAGTTACCAGTTAGATTTGCACCCGATTTTGATATACCCTTCACCCTTTTTACAGATGCATCAGATCGGGGTATAGGGGCTGTCTTATCACAGGTTAAAGACGGGGTAGAATACCCGGTGCTGTATTTGAGTCGTAAGCTGTCACCCCGAGAACAAAGATATGCCGTAATCGAGAGAGAAGCTTTGGCCATCAAGTGGGCCACACATAGTCTTAAATACTATTTGCTAGGAGCTCCCTTTGACCTGGTCACCGACCATGCCCCTCTACAGTGGTTGGAACGAATGAAAGAGACCAACCCACGCTTAACTCGGTGGTATTTAGCTCTACAACCGTTCTCTTTTCAAGTAAGATATAGAAAAGGCAAAGAGCATACTAATGTCGACTATTTTTCTCGGCAGGGTCCGTGGGCGCGGAGCGAGGAAGAGCGGACGGCACTCTTGGAGGGGGGGATGTGTGACACCCGGTCCCCGGGTCGTGAAGTGATGTTAGGAGTGCCGTCTCGCCCTAGAGCCTCCGTGGGCACCCAGACCGCACCCAAGCCTTTTCCACCACGGATGCTGCATCAAGCAGTGGATACCTTTGATTTAGAAAAGGGTATGAAAGGGTTAAGCATAGCGACCCAGACTCCTCTAGTCTGGGCAGGGAGGGGAACGAAGGTTCCAGAAGAGGGAGCTGATGGGGAAGTCAGTCGGAGGCATACGGGGAAAGAAGAGGAATGGGAATGGGTCTCAATCCAGGATCCCTGGTCAGGCAAGTGGGAACAGGTGTGCATGACCAGGCAAGAAGCAGAAGAGAGAAGGAGGAATGAGGTTCGGGTCCGTCCCTCTTACTGGGGAGAAAGAGAGACCCGTGAGTGGAGGCGAAAGCTAGCTGAGGAAAAGAAACGGGTAGAGAGAGAAAGAGAGGAAAAGACCCGATGGCATCTGGAGGAGCTGAGGAGGCTGGGGTATCACCCGGACCCTGGGAAACCTTCGGGGCAACAGCAGCTTCACCCTGGGGATATGCAGGGCTCGAGGAGACGACCCCATTACTGACGATGGAGCGAGATGACTTCGATCCCGAAGAACCCTCCCAGGTTCAGGCCGGTCCATGGGCATCGAAGTCCAGTAACCCTTTTGACGAAGATTGGGTGCCCCTGTATGAACCGTTACTTCAACAGGAGAAGTTTAGCCACAACCTAATTGACGTTTCTATTCCGTTACCACAGTTAAATAAAGAAGACAAGTTGTTTGGTTTAAATGCGTCTGAGGCTTTATTGGGGAAGGGGGAGGCGAAGAATAACGGACCCTCACACGGTTCCAAAATGGCCGCCGGAACACAAAAATGGGTGCCGGTACACCCAAGATGGCCGCCGGAACACAGAAAATGGGCACCGGTACACCCAAAATGGCTGCCGGGATGCTCAAAATGGCCACCAGTATACCCAAGATGGCTGCCGGAACAAGGGAAAACATCAGAGAACAGTGAGTTTTGGGCCCATTTGGAACGCATTAAACTTTGTTTAATGAGATCCAGTGGGTTTTTTGGATCCGTTTTACGATGTTTTCCCATAGCGAAGGTTAATCTGGAACGGATTAACCTCGCTATGCGGGGCACCACTGCACTGCTGCCCCTCTGGCTAGAGGCCACTCTGGGTGTCTAACAAGACGTGGGGACAGGAGAAGGAAGGAAATCTTCAAAGCCAGAATGATCTGATGATGGAAACTCTCCCCCTGAATTTGACACTAAAACTTTACAGTGCTCTAAGAATTAGGGCGGAAACACCCAAGTCCTTATGTACCTTTCTTTTCTTATGATTATTTGATGAAGCCGGTGATGGTATTAAATAAATAACCATAGAACAAATAGTTTGAAATGCATCCAGAACGTTGTTAATGTTTGACCAAGGGGAGCATATCTGACTTCCTAGCATATGAGCTTCTTCTGAAGTCTAGAATAAGTTGTGTGGTGCCCAAGCCTCTCTAGCACTCAGTCAGAGGGCTCCATGGACCGCTTTGTTGTTGTTTAGTCGTTCAGTCGTATCTGACTCTTTGTGGCCCCATGGACCAGAGCACACTAGGCCCTCCTGTCTTCCACTGCCTCCCAAAGCTGGGCCAAATTCATGTTGGTCGCTTCGATGACACTGTCCAACCATCTCATCCTCGGTCGTCCCCTTCTCCTCTTGCCCTCACACTTTCCTAACATCAGGGTCTTTTCCAGGGAATCTTCTCTTCTCATGAGATGGCCAAAATATTGGAGCCTCAGCTTCAGGATCTGTCCTTCCAGTGAGCACTCAGGGTTGATTTCCTTCAGAATGGATAGGTTTGTTCTCCTTGCAGTCCAGATGCTGTCTAGGTTTGTCATCACTTTCCTTCCAAGAAGCAGGCCTCTTTTAATTTCGTGGCTGCTGTCTCCATCTGCAGTGATCATAGAGCCCAAGAAAGTAAAATCTGTCACTGCCTCCATATCTTCACCTTCTATTTGCCAGGAGGTGATGGGACCCTACCCCCCCCCCAAATTTTATTCCTTTGATCTTTGTGTGTTATGTAAGAATAATAAAAATAATAATAAAATAATAATGAATCTAAAGAATTGAGAGCTGAGCTGCAAGCTAACTGATTTCTGAAGGATATGAAAGATGTTGATTCTTTACTAAAGTTTGTGATTGCCAGAAGAAGGTGGGGTTAGCCCACCTTAGTAGTATTTCTTATTTTAATAGGGATTAGTTTTCTTTTAAGGTCAGACTTGTTCAGGAGGCTTACGCTATGCACTGTTGATGGGGACAGCAGCCACAAAATTAAAAGACGTCTGCTTCTGGGAAGGAAAGCGATGAAAAACCTGGACAGCATCTTAAAAAGCAGAGACATCACTTTGCCAACAAAAGTCCGAATAGTCAAAGCTATGGTTTTTCCTGTCATGATGTATGGAAGTGAGAGCTGGACCATAAAGCTGGCCGCCAAAGAATTGATGCATTTGAATTGTGGTGCTGGAGGAGACTTTTGAGAGTTCCCTGGACTGCAAGGAGAACAAACCTATCAGTTCTAAAGGAAATCAACCGTGAATGCTCACTGGAAGGACAGATCCTGAAGCTGAGGCTCCAGTACTTCATCCATCTCACAAGAGAAGACTTCTTTGAAAAGACCCTGATGTTAGGAAAGTGTGAAAGCAGGAGGAGAAGGGGATGACAGAGGACGAGATGGTTGGACAGTGTCGTTGAAGTGACCAATGTGACTTTGACCCAACTCCGGGAGGCAGTGGAAGTCAGGAGGCATGTTCGGAGCCCCTGCAGGATCTCCCTCGGGTCCGCAGCCACACCCGGAAGAGACCGTGGAAGGGTGGCAAGGGGACCTCTTGACTCATAGAGGGGAGTGGAGGGGGCTGAATCGAGGCCTTGCTGGGACCAGGCTCTTCCACCAGGGGAGCATCATGGAGGGCAAAAAGGGGAGAAGGGGACGACAGAGGATGAGATGGTTGGACAGTGTCATCGAAGCCACCAACATGAATTTGTCCCAACTCCAGGAGGCAGTGGAAGACAGGAGGGCTTCGCGTGCTCTGGTCCATGAGATCACAAAGAGTCGGACACGACTTAATGACTAAGCAACAGCACCAAAATAGACTCTGCTGATGGGAACTCTACATGATCTGAGTCTTTCTTCCCCTAGAAGTGGAGAACTTGGGTAGCTTGAAGAAGAAGCTCCTCCCTCGGCCCTTTTCTATGACAGAGAGACTCTTTGGAGCTTTCCGGCCTTTTAACCACCACCCTCCGTTGTTTCTGGCCTTCCCACACACACACACACACCCGTTCCTGCAGGAGGGGAGAAGGGGGAAGGAACCTAAAGCTACGAAGTCAGGGGGGAAGGGCTCCTCCCCTGTACACCCTTTGAATGGGAGCCAGAAGCAGGATCTGCAGCGCCTGCCTCCTCTTCCCCTTTGGCCCCAGAAGGTGCCTGGAGAGAAGATGGGCTCTTTTGGGGGGTGGGCGCCTCCCGGATCAGGACCTGGATGGAGGTGGGCAACGGAGGGGCAGATCATGGGCGGTGTGTGTGTGAGATGTGCGGGGAGGGGCGGAGTTGAAAGGGCCAGTCTCTGTGTGTGTGTATACTCCCGCCACCCCGTGCTTGGCAGCTTCCTTGTTGTGTTGCTTGTGTGAACACTACGGTCTTTTCCCCGGAAGGCGGGTGGAAGAGAAGCCGGAGAAACAGAGAGAGAGGGAAAGAGTTGGACTTTCCTCCTTGGGATCTTTCTCCCGGGGAGGCTGGAAGGGAGGTCAGTCTCCCCAGGAATGGGAGTTCTCTTGTCGGACGTGCCGTTCTTCCTGCAGGGTCAAAACGGTTCTGGTCTTTTGGGTCTGGAAAGGCGCCATTCAGGGCCGTTGGCTGTGCAAAAGACCTGCCCCCTCGATCCTTCTTCTCTCTAGATTTTTAACCTCCTGCAGCCTCCCCTGTCTTTGGATCCCCGAAAGGACTGAAATGAGGTGCCCTTGGTCCGCTCTATCCATCGCACAGGCTTCTGGCGGTTTTTTAAGAGGTTGGTTTTGTTCGATGCTTTTTAAGGTTTCTAGACTTCCTGTTTTTCACTTTTAAATGTGCACCCTTTTAATGATGTACATTAAACTGCCTTGAGTCCTTTTTAAAGAGAAGGAGGAAGGGGTAAAAATATTTTAAATAAATAGTGGGAGAAACGCTCTCTTCTAGGCCGCTGCTATCATCGCCGGTGCATGTTGGTTCCTATTGCTCTCTGGTTCCCGGCTGTTGCCTCCACTCCCTGGGAACTGGGGGTGGTGGTGGATTTGATCTCAGACCATGGCCTCAGATAATGCCTGCCTCCCTCCCTTTGTGTTCGTCTTGTTCTGCTGCCTGAAGACGGGACAGAGCGAGATGGGGAGGGAGCCCCATTCGATATAAACATGAGGAAGACACCTCCCGCAAGGAAATGTTTTTGATTTGCTTTATCCACAAAGCCTCCAGGTTGATCTTTTCTCTTTTTCTTTTCTCGTAGGCAGGAGTGAGATGGAAGTGATTTCTCTTTGCTTTATTTTGGGACCAAAAAGGAAGAACCAAATCCCAGATCCCTCCCAACTTTTCCCAGGTCAGTGAGATTTCAAGAGGTGGCTGAAGTAGCCTCCCCCCCCTCGCCACACACACACTCTCTCTCAGTTTCCCTGGCCCGGCAGGGATTTGAATCCAGGCCTCCTGGTTTCCAGTCTGCTACTCCCTCCAGCGACACCACACTGCCTCTCTGAACATGTGCAAAGTGGTGGTGTTTTGGGGTATGGTCTTCGTTGCATTTTGTTTAGGGTGTTTTTTTCAAAAACATCTTAATCCTGCTCACCCCAGCCCCATGCTCACCAAAGGCAGGTCCTGTTGACAAGAGGCAAACCTTGGTCGTCCTGATTTGGGGTGTGTGGGAGTTCCCCTTCAAGCCTTCCTTCTTGTTCCCCCAAGCCAGACTGGAGGGGGGGTTGCTTTGCACCCTAAATTCCTCAGTGAAGTTCCCCTCCCACCTGAAGGCAAAAGGAAAAACCTCAGGTCCAGCCTCACACCCACCCTGTTTCTCCTTCCTCACCTTTTTTGCCTGCATTTCCTTCCTCCTCTGTGACTCAGTCGCAGCCAGAATATATTTCTCCGTAGCCCAGCACCTTTCTGAGATGGTTGTTTCTCTTCTTTTTCTTATCTACCAGATGATGAACAGGAGAAGAACTGACCAGGAGGACCTGGGGCATCCGCTGCAGAAATATTTATTTATTTATTTATTGGACTTGTATACCGCCCCATAGCGCTACAAGCACTCTCCGGGCGGTTTACAATTTTAATTATACAGGCTACACATTGCACCCCCCCAGCAAGCTGGGTACTCATTTTACCGACCTCGGAAGGATGGAAGGCTGAGTCAACCTTGAGCCGGCTACTTGGGATTTGAACCCCAGGTCGTGAGCACAGTTTTAGCTGCAGTACAGCGTTTTAACCACTGCGCCACGAGGCTCATAAAGACATAAAGATGGAGGACAAAAGAGAATTGAAAATCCAACTGGGCAGGAATGGTTGTCACATGAAAGAACTCACGCAGGGGAGAAACAAAATAAATACATGTCACCTCAGTAGGCATCAAATAACTCATACCAAGGAGAAACTGTATCCATGTATAGAATGTGGAAAGAGCTTCAGTTACAGCAGTGTCCTGAGTAAACATCAAAGAACTCACACTGGGGAGAAACCATATACATGCATGGAATGTGGGAAGAGCTTCAGTCACAGCAGTGTCCTGAGTTCACATCAAAGAACTCACACTGGGGAGAAACCATATACATGCATGGAATGTGGGAAGAGCTTCACTCAGAGCAGTCACCTGAGTTCACATCAAAGAACTCACACTGGGGAGAAACCATATAAATGCATGGAATGTGGGAAGAGCTTCAGTCACGGCAGTGCCCTGAGTTCACATCTAAGAACTCACACTGGGGAGAAACCATATACATGCATGGAATGTGGGAAGAGCTTCAGTCAGAACAGTCACCTGAGTAGACATCAAGGAACTCACATTGGGGAGAAACAATATAAATGCATGGAATGTGGAAAGAGATTCAGTCTGAGCAGTCACCTGAATTCCCATCAAAGAACTCACACTGTGGAGAAACCATATAAATGCATGGAATGTGGGAAGAGCTTCAGTCACAGCAGTGTCCTGAGTTCACATCAAAGAACTCACACTGGGGAGAAACCATATACATGCATGGAATGTGGGAAGAGCTTCAGTCAGAGCAGTCACCTGAGTTCACATCAAAGAACTCACACTGGGGAGAAATCGTATACATGCATGGAATGTGGGAAGAGCTTCAATCATAGCAGTCACCTGAGTAGACATCAAAGAACTCACACTGGGGAGAAACCATATACATGCATGGAATGTGGGAAGAGCTTCAGTCGGAGCAGTCACCTGAGTTCACATCAAAGAACTCACGCTGGGGAGAAACCATATACATTCATGGAATGTGGAAAGAGATTCAGTCTCAGCAGTCACCTGAATTCCCATCAAAGAACTCACACTGGGGAGAAACCATATAAATGCATGGAATGTGGGAAGAGCTTCAGTCACGGCAGTGCCCTGAGTTCACATCTAAGAACTCACACTGGGGAGAAACCATATACATGCATGGAATGTGGGAAGAGCTTCACTCAGAGCAGTCACCTGAGTTCACATCAAAGAACTCACACTGGGGAGAAACCATATACATGCATGGAATGTGGGAAGAGCTTCAGTCACGGCAGTGCCCTGAGTTCACATCTAAGAACTCACACTGGGGAGAAACCATATACATGCATGGAATGTGGGAAGAGCTTCAGTCAGAGCAGTCACCTGAGTAGACATCAAGGAACTCACATTGGGGAGAAACAATATAAATGCATGGAATGTGGAAAGAGATTCAGTCTGAGCAGTCACCTGAATTCCCATCAAAGAACTCACACTGTGGAGAAACCATATAAATGCATGGAATGTGGGAAGAGCTTCAGTCACAGCAGTGTCCTGAGTTTACATCAAAGAACTCACACTGGGGAGAAACCATATACATGCATGGAATGTGGGAAGAGCTTCAGTCAGAGCAGTCACCTGAGTTCACATCAAAGAACCCACACTGGGGAGAAACCATATAAATGCATAGAATGTGGGAAGAGCTTCAGTCAGAGCAGTCACCTGAGTTCACATCAAAGAACCCACACTGGGGAGAAACCATATAAATGCATGGAATGTGGAAAGAGCTTCAGTCACAGCAGTGTCCTGAGTTCACATCAAAGAACTCACACTGGGGAGAAACCATATACATTCATGGAATGTGGGAAGAGCTTCAATCAGAAGGGTAACCTGAATTCCCATCAAAGAACTCATACTAGGGAGAAACCATATAAATGCATGGAATGTGGAAAGAGATTCAGTCTGAGCAGTCACCTGAATTCCCATCAAAGAACTCACACTGGGGAGAAACCATATAAATGCATGGAATGTGGGAAGAGCTTCAGTCACAGCACTGCCCTGAGTTCACATCAAAGAACTCACACTGGGGAGAGACCATATAAATGCATGGAATGTGGGAATAGCTTCAGTCAGAGCAGTTCCCTGAGTTTCCATCAAAGAACTCACACTGGGGAAAAATCATATAAATGCATAGAATGTGGGAAGAGCTTCAGTCAGAGCAGTCACCTGAGTTCACATCAAAGAACCCACACTGGGGAGAAACCATATAAATGCATGGAATGTGGAAAGATCTTTAGTCATACCAGGAGCCTTAGGTCCCATCTAAATATTCACACTGGGGAGAAAGCATAGAAATACACAGAATGTAAACAGAACTTCAGTAGGAGCAGTTACCTTTGTTCATATCAAATCGTATCAATGCATTGAATGTGGAAAGCCTCATTTAGACCTATAGCCTTAGTTATCATTGTCACAATGACCTCTACCTAAAGAGATCAGGTTTGTGGGTCAGGGAGTCACTGTGGGTGCAAAACAACATACTTAGTGCTTGAGGTAGGTGCTTGAGGCCTCCAAAACACGTAGTACAAGCCCCGTGGACAAGTCCGACTTAAAAGAAACCTTTGCTTATTTTCAAAGCAATAACCTATTCACTGAGTGCTTCCTTAGACAGCACAACAGCCTGAGCATGTAGGACCCCTCAGTATTACAGTAGCAATGAGTGACCTTCCCAAATCCTCACTACATGTATGTTTAATCCTGTTCAAAAGACTAGACCTCTGTTGAAGAATTAGATTTGTTTTCATTAAGAAAATAATGTAGTTTCATTAGAATACAGTTGTAACTTTAAGGACATACGCATTAGGCATATCTCACTGTTACAATGATTAAAATAAGTCTACTATTTCTAAGTAAAATAACAAGTAGAACCTAAGTTATCATCTTTGCTCTCTTTATATGTTAGCATCTAGAAAAGCCGGGTGATTTCTTCCTTCTCTTCTCTTTCAAAATGCAAACCTCTCACATTCCACTACATCCACTCTTAGATGAACAACCATTTTTCTACATATCTCTGGTCCATGTTCATGATGCTTCCAAGCTGTTAACCAATTAACTCCAAGTGGGTGTAACATAGTTCACTGTCTACATTTCACAAGAGAAGATCCAAGCCCCGGTGGCTGATCTTTATGCTCTGTTTCATCTTCTTTGGGCCTCCTGGGCCTTCCTTCCTTATCTTTGTGCCAGGCAAAGCAACTCAGCATAACAACCTCATGAGAACATTTCATTGCTTTTCAATTCATCTCACACAAGACCTACGTAACTGACTCCATATTTATATGATGACAAGTTCCAGTTTCCTCCTATTTCCTCACTCTCATCAAAAAACAGATGAGGCACAAACTATACAATCCATGGAATGTGGATTGAGCTTCATGTGGAGAGATAACCTTAGTTGTGTGCATTGTTTTAAAAGAATTAACTTTATGGGATGCAGATTTTTTTTAACCTATAACTTAACACTGCTTTTTAAAAGGTGCTTCAGAGGTGCATTAAAAGTGAAAGCTTTTAGAAAAATCGCAGCTAGGGATATAGTTTACATTGCAGCCCCTTGTTTTGGTACAAAAGCTGCTGATAAGTTAACAAGGCATAAGTAGCTCGTTCAGTTGTGTGCTAGTTTCCACTGGAAGGAATAGACAAGAAAATGCTAAAGTAATGTGAAACCGAGAGAAAAGAGAAAAATGAGTGAATGTTGAGGTCCGTTTGTGTTGTATTTAATTTATAACATTAATTAACAAAGGGATGGGAAAACTTGAGTTAAACCAAGGAGAATAATATACAGTGGTGCCCTGCATAGCTACATTAATCCGTACCGGATTAATCATCACTAAGTGAAATCATCGATAAACAGATCGAAAAAACCCATAGAAACACATTAAACTTAGTTTAATGCGTTCCTATGGGGCCCTAAACTCACCGTTCAGCGAGGATCCTCCATAGCGCTGCCATTTTCGCGCCCTCGGTAAGCGAGGGCAGGGCGCGAAAACGGTTGCGCCGGCCATTTTGGGCACGCAGCGGCCATTTTGTAACTGCCGATCAGCTGTTGAAAAAACATTGCATTGCGACGATCGGTAAGCGAAATGCTTACCGATCGTCGCAATGCGATGTTTAGCCTATCTAAACATCACAATGCGATCACTTTTGCGATCGCAAATGCAATGTCGCTATGTGGATTAGTCGTTAAACGGTGCAGTCGTTAAGCGAGGCACCACTGTATTGTACAATGGAAACTTTTACAGAATTTTATAAAATGAAAAAAAGATGATTTAAGGCTAACTGATGAAAGATTTATTGTTTCCATCAACAACTAGACATTTCTGTGCTATCGTATCGAGAGCATCCTGGTCTCTAAGGGCAGGTATTATTAAAAGAGAGCTGAAATTTTGTTCAGACTGTTGAGTTTTTCAAGCTCCAATCGCTTCAGGACCTGGACTGCACTGGATCAGAGTTGGCCCAATCCTTGGATTTTTCAACATCTGAGCTTCTCAGAGGCTTAGGAAGAGGTTGTTTTGCTGACAGTGAAAAACAAAGGGATATAAATAGAGATCACACGTGCAGACACACTGTTATTAGAAAGGAATGGAGAACCACACAAGATTTGTTTTCAGGGAGTAGAACAACAGACGATGGAACTGATGCAGGGTGAAATTCCTTAGAGAAGAGGAAAGATAACCATGTGGCAGTGACAGCCAGCAATGGATTTTACATACGGCTGGGTGAGAAGAACATGTTCTATGTGTTAACAACCTGCTTTGAACCAAATAATGCTTTTGACTTTGTATATATTTATTTTTAAAGTTTAAATACTTTTGCATGTTTTTCATTGACAATGATAAGGTGTTTTTGCTTTTTATAGTTGTATTCTTAGAAACTTTGAAGTGTCCTGAAGATGTATTCTGTGTCTTTCTACATTTTGAGCTCTGGTGTTTTAATGTCTCTATATTTTTAATTCAAACATGTCTTAAAATTTGCCCATAACCTAAGTTTAAATACCCACATCTTTTTACAAGGTGCAAGGATGTATTTTAAGTATCTTACAGTTTCTGCATGTGTGTGTGTGTTTAGTCGTTTAGTCGTGTCCGACTCTTCGTGACCCCATGGACCAGAGCACGCCAGGCCCTCCTGTCTTCTACTGCCTCCCGGAGTTGTGTCAGGTTCATGTTGGTTGCTTCACAGTAGTTTCTGCATAACGTACAGTTTTTTCCTATTTTTTTGGATTTAGTATATTTTAAGTATGGAACCTAGAAATGATGCCAATAAAAGAACTTGTACAGAATTAAGAAGTTTTGGAATTGCCTGGAATCATTGCAACCATGGAAAGACTTCTTATGAGACATCCAGATGAGTCTTGTGACAGCCTCCTCATACGTCACAAAGGAGGTGCCACGTCACTCTCACACACTCACTCTATTCACGCTGCCACCAACCATTCCCTCAAATGACTCTTCAGACTAAAAATTGATTTTGAAACTAAAAACTTATGTTTATTGGTTACAGCGAAAGGAATGGTAAATCACTTTAATAACTCAAATCATAAGGCAATCAATGTAATAAAGTATCACTCACTCACACACTCTCTCACAGACCCTCACTATATAGCACAGTTCTTCACAATAGGAACAAACCCTAACACCCTAACCGGTCCCTAACCAGTCCCTATCTCAAGCACTCACACGCATTCACGACCCTTATATACATTGGCTCCACCCCTTATGTCCCACCTTCCGTCACGCTATTGGCAGATGACATGCTGCTACAGCAATGACGGACAGGTGGCTTCCCAGCTACCATAACAAGTCTCGTCATGGATTGTCTTTGTGAGGGAGAAGGTCAGGATGAACTCATGCTGACTGGAGTGCCGTCCTTTCCTGAGGAGAGGATGGAGAAGCTCATAAAGCCCCAGAGAAAGAACATATGACCCATCAGAAAAGCGGCAGCTCCATGGAGAGAACGGGATGAGATATCAGATGAGAAGGGTCACAGAGAAATTCGTGTCAGCTTCTAGTTATGACTGCTTTTTTTCCTAGGTGTTTTATGGTGGCTGCTTTATAATCAGCGGTTCTTAGAGGTCTTCAGCCAGTCCCTTCAACACTCTTGGATGCAGTTCAACAAGCTGACATGCGGGACAAATGCAGATGTGTTGGAAACATTCTTAGCTACCTGGGTCTGCCAATAACCTTTAATTAGATCAATTTTGCTGATATATTGGGCATTTGCCAGGGTCTCCATGGAGATATCCATCCATGGCATAGAGCAGTGACAGTGAACTTTTTTGGTCCAGAGTGCCCAAAATGGGTAAAAAGAAAAAACCCAGCGGGTAGCAAGCAGTGGTAGCAGAAGTGGATCAGGGTATAACATTGTTTGAGGACAACACTACATGCATACAGATGGCAACCACAGGAAAATATGAGAAGCAGAAGCAAAGACATTGATATAAAATAGCACAATGTTAGAGAGGCAGTAAAAGAAAAACGAATTCAACTGCAGTATTGTGAAACAGAAAATAATGTGGCAGACATTCTAACTGAACTACTGAATGTGCAAAGACAGAACTAACTGAAGAGTTGGGAATACGTTCTGCTCAGGTGTAAATTAGGAGGGGTGTCAAGGATAATTTCCATACTGAGCCTATGGTAATCAGCACCCATATTTTACAAGTGTGCAAAATGCTGAACCATGCAGTCTGGGATCATGCGATCCGACAGGTCACAGTGGAGAGTTCGGACTAAACACAATCCACCTGGAGTAGGAACTGGCAAGCCACTCCACTATTCCGGCCGCCTACCTTTTTCCAAGCGACTGGGGGGTGAACGAAGAGTTTTTCCCAGAGGGGGGATCTCAACCCTATCTGAATATCCCCCACGCAAAGGAGGAGAGCACAGGGAGGGGGGGAAAGAAGGGGGAAGCCCTCCCCTTGCAAGCCAGATCCCGCCGTGCAAACCAAGGTAGAAACTGATTTGTGATCCGGATTGCCCGGAGGAGACCCCCCTCCCCTCCCCTCTCCTTGGGGAGTCCCTTATTCGGCTCTTCCCCCCGCCTCCCCAAGGAAGGGCAGCCAGAGTGAAGCAAGCGGGAAACTCACGAGGAGTCCTCCTTGGAAGAGAGTCCACCTGTGACCATAGAGGTGGTGAGGGAAAGAGGGGCCAGGAGCAGATTCCCTCTTTCAGTTCCTGTTTGGAAAGCCCCATGGCGGGAGGGGAGAAGGAGGGGAAGGGAAAGACCGGGATGGGCTTTGGGTGGGACCCTGAGATTTAGGGGGGGCGAAGAGCAGGATCCCCCTCTCAGGGACAGAGCAGCCCCCCTTCCCAAGGGGGAACCCGAGGCTGCCTCTGCCTGGGAGGTGGGGAGGGATCATCGAGCACCTCCTGCTTGGCTGCCCCCCACAGATCTCTCTAGGGCCTTTTCAGGAGGAGGAAGGGGGTGGGCTGTGGAGGCCCCCCGCCCTCCGAGGCCTTTCCTGCCTATGAGGTCGACCTCCTTCTGGGGTCATGGGGGCTCTTGAAGGGGGGGTATCTCGTCGTTGTGTGTCTGCTCCAAGTGGAGCCGATTTAGATTCAGCGTTGTTTCTATTGTCAGAATTTAGAAGAGGGGAGTGATACCTGCATATAGCAGAAATTAAGTTTCATTCCTGGTCTAGGGAGTAGAAAATTTTATTCTATATATTACATTGTTACATTCTATACATTACATTGTTAGACACTTTCCTATTCTTTTGGTATTTGTCTTAAGTCAAAAGGGAGCGTGTCCCTTAAGTCAAAGGTTTCCCACTATTTATTTAAAATATGTTTACCCCGCCTTCCTCCTTAAAAAGGACCCAAGGCAGTTTAGGTACATCATTAAAAGGCAACATTCAAAAGTGAGAAACAGCAAGACTTCACACCTTAAAATGAATCAAACCAAAACCACACGAGGGCTGGACCGGACCCTCTGTTCTCACAGAAGCCTTCGTTATTTTTGGTCCCTTCGAGGACCCCAACGCAGGGGGGGGCGTCTCCAAAAGGTCTCCTCGGCCTCTGTGGCCCCTCCCTGGGCCAAGGGCCTTGTGTGTCTTGGGGTTGCCCACCCAGGGCGGGCCGAGTTCAGGTCTCAGGACTTTTCTCGCCTGCTGTCTTCCAACCCCCCAACCTCCCTTAGGCTTCGCTCTTCCCTTGGAGCCCACTGCCAACTTCACAGAGCCTTGCAGGTGTAGCAACTGAGAGTGGGTCGGGGATGGGGGTCTGGGTGTCAGGGCAGCCCCTGCTGGAAAGCAAAGCGTTTTGTGATTCCCTTGGTCTGGAAGGGACCCTTCGGAGCCATTCACTCTGCAAAAGACCTGCCAGGAGAGGGAAACCCTGCAGATCCAGAGGGGCTGCGTCGCCTTAATATCCGGTCCTTCTCTCCTCCTGCCCTCCCTGTGGAAGGACAGGAGCCTCTTCCCAAAGCCCCTTCTTTCCTCCACCCTACGGAGGGCTGCGAAGGGGAGGCAGGAGGGCGAATCCCTAGGAGGAAGAAGGAGGATCCAGGGGGGCAGGTCTTTTGCACAGCCGATGGCCCTGAATGGCGCCTCCAGGACCCAAAGACCAGACCCGTTTTGGCCCTGCGGGAAGAAGGACGTCCAAAGGGGAGACCCTTTCCTGGGGAGACTGATCTCCCTTTCAGCCCCCCCCAACATAGGAAAGATCCCATGGAGGGAAGTCCACCCCATTTCTCTCTCTCTCTCCCACCTCCTCCCCCAGGCCTGTCTCTGATCCTGGCCCCCTTCCTTGGCCCCCACTTTAACCAAGCGATTCGGGGGGGGCGAGGAGTGTTTCCCGGCTGGGGGGGATCTCAACCCTATCTGAATATCGTCCCCACAAGGAGGAGAGCGGAGGGAGGGGGGGAAGAAGAAGGCAGAAGCCCCCCCCCTTGCAAGCCGGAGCCTGCCGTGCTAACCACCCGGATTGCCCGGAGGAGGCACCCCTCCCCTCCCCTCTCCTTGGGGAGTCCCTTATCCGGCTCTTCCCCCCCCCCCCGCCTCCCCAAGGAGTGAAGCAAGGAGGAAACTCACGAGAGGAGTCCTCCTTCTTTGGGAAGAGCGTCCGCCTGAGACCATAGAGGTGGCGGGGGAGGGAAGGAGGGGCCAGGAGGAGAGAGAGATTCCCTCTTCCGGTTCCTGTTTGGAAAGCGCCGCGGGGGCAGGGCGGAGGGAAGGAGGGGGAGGGAGAAGAAGGGAAAGACGGGGGGGGCGTTCAGGAGGGACCCCCACATTTAGGTGGGGCGAAGGGCAGGACCCCCCTCTCAGGGACGCAGCAGCCCCCCCTTCTGCCTGGGTGGGGGCGGGGAGGGATCGCCGGGAAAGGCAAAGGATCCAATGAGTTCCAAGTTCGACAACAAGGGGGCGCAAGGGGGGCTGTGCGGGCTGGAGGGGGGAGATCACGTGACCCTCGCTTCTACGCCCGACTCGGAGGAGGGAGACAAGAGGGGGGGAACCTAGAGCTACGAAAGAGGAAGAGAGAGACGCGCCACTGCTCGGAGCTCCTCCTCGAGAGTTAATTTCTCTCCCCCTGAAAAGACGAAAAGGGGGGAAGGGGGCTGCCATCTTCCTTATTACCCCCCCCCAAAGACAACCCCCCTTTCTTTTCTGTGGGGTTCCTCCCCTCCCCTCCGCCCCCTTCCCTCCATTCATGACACCGTTTGGGTTGGAGGGGGGAACCTTTTAGGCATCCTTCAGTCTCGAAAGACTATGGTAGCGTGCTCTGTATGGAGGACTTGGAACAGCATCTAGTGTGGCTGAGGAGGCCGATTCGAGAGTGACCATCCCCTCCACACTGAAGACAAATCCAAGCTGTCCCCTGTCCAGCTCCCTGGTTTTGCTGCTTTTGTGACTGCCTCTTTGCCTCGGCCTGCTGGACAAGGGTCTCTTCAAATTGGGAGAGGCCATGATGCACTGCCTGCCTCTAGGCTGAACGCTCAGATGTCAGGGTTTCCCATCTGTTGAGGTCCATTCCTAAGGCCTTCAGATCTCGCTTGCAGATATCCTTGTATCGCAGCCGTGGTCTCTCTCTGGGGCAATTTCGCTGCACTAATTCTCCATACAGGAGATCCTTTGGAATCCGACCATCAGCCATTCTCACGACGTGCCCGAGCCAACGTAGACGTTGCTGTTTCAGTAATGTGTACATGCTGAAAATTCCGACTCATTCTAGGACTACTCTGTTTGGAACTTTGTCCTGCCAGGTGATACCAAAAATCCGTCAGAGGCAACGCATATGGAAGGTGTTCAGCTTCCTCTCCTGCCGTGCACAAATGGTCCAGGACTCACTACAGTACAGGAGTGTGCTCAGGACACAGGCTCTATAGACCTGGATCTTCGTATGTGTCGTCAGCTTCTTATTGAGCCATACTCTCTTTGTGAGTCTAGAGAACATGGTGGCTGCTTTCCCAATGCGTTTATCCAGCTCGACATCCAGAGACAGGGTGTCAGAGATGGTTGAGCCAAGGTACACAAAGTCATGAACAACTTCCAATTCTTGTGTGGAGATGGTAATAGAGGGAGGTGAGTCCACGCCCTGGCCCATGACTTGTGTTTTCTTCAGGCTGATTGTTAGTCCAAAGTCTTGGCAGGCCTTGCTAAAACGATTCATGAGTTGTTGGAGGTCTTCGGCAGATCATCGGTGAAGAGGAAGTCCTACATGCATTTCAGCTGAACTTTGGTCTTTGCTCTCAATCTAGAGAGATTAAAGAGATTTCCGTCTGATCTAGTCCGGAGATAGACGCCCTCGGTTGCAGTTCCAAAGGCCTGCTTCAGCATGACAGCAAAAAAGATCCCAAAAAGTGTTGGTGCGAGGACACAGCCCTGTTTCACTTCGCTTCGGATGTCAAAGGGGTCTGATGTTGAGCCGTCAAAAACTACAGTGCCCTTCATTCCCTCATGGAAAGATCTGATGATGTTGAGGAGACGAGGTGGACCTAGAGCTACGAAAAAAGAGGAGAGAAGGAGCGCCTCTCCTCTTTTTTGTGCCTTTCTCCAAACCGGAAACGGCAGGAGGCCCCGTCTGTCTCCTCCCGTCTCTATGGTCTCTTGAGGCGGGGGGGGGGCAGAGGGGGCGCGTGCAAAAGGAGCCTCCTCGGGAGTCTTCTTCTCCTTTCCCCCCATTTTCCTGGACGGACCCAAATTGCCATCCTTTCCTTCAGACTCTCCTTGTTGGGGATCTTGGGGGTGGGGAGCGATCCCCCCATGTTTCTCTCCCAGGCTGGAATCTCCTCCTTCACCCCCCCCACACACTTTCTCTGCCTCAGCCCCCCTTTTCTGCCCCCCTCCGCCCCCCACCTTCCTCTTCCTCCCCTTCCTTCAGGGAATCGCAGCTTTTTTGGGGAACCCCAGGACCAAGAAGGAAAATCGGTCAGAGGGGGGGTCTTCAAACACGTGGGGGGGTGACAGGAGAAGGAAGGAAATCTTGAAAGCTAGAAAGATCTGAAGAAGGAAGGTGTGTGTGCGGGGGGGTCAGCTGGGAGGGTGGGGGCCGGTCACAGATTCCCCCCCCTCTCTCTCTCTCACACACACACACACACACACATACACACACAGAGTCCTTTTCAGATGGTTGAGGAGGTTTTCCTTCTGTGGCTCTTCTAGAGAGGATCCAGGAGGGAGGAGAGCCAAAAAAAATAAAATAATATCTGTTTCCTTAGGGGCCCCCTTTTATTTCTTCCTACCAAAGAGGAGCAGCCTCTGAAGCAAGGAGGAGTAGAAAATAGAGAGTGGTGCAGAAAGAGGAAAAGGAAGAAGAAGGATTGATTGTGGAGTCACATAATGAGAAGGAATTAATGGAGAAAGGAGTAAAGGTGGAAGTCTGCTTGATAGATGAAGGAAAGGGAAAGGAATGGGAGAAGTTAACCTTATCTCCTCCCTGGTTGCTAGGAAGAAGGCTGAAGAGAAGGGTGTCTTTCAGAGCATGAGGATGTGTGGCCTTCCAGATGGCTTTGAAATCCCACACCCGCTATGCCAACATTAAATACATAAAGGTTTTTTGCCCAAAAATTTGCTAATAGAGGACTGTAGAGCAACTGCTGGAGTGTCTAAGCAGGAAGATTGTATTTTTAAAGAAATAGATTTTTGTGCAAGATGGCAGCCTGATAATACCAGCTGCTGTATTGTAACTTTGTTGGTGATATAATATTTTTATTTTTTAACATGACTGTTTCTTGGTTCACTAAGAGACATTTATTGGCAGCTATTGTAATACAATTGTATTGTGGGTTTAATCTGGAACGATTCTCCTCCTCTGTCCTCTTTTTTGTCTTTCTATGTCCTCCTTTTGGTATGCATGTATCTGGCAACCCTACCTCAGTGTCCGTTCCTCTGGGTGAGCTCAGAGGGAAAAAGGAAGCCGAAGCAGGGACGGGCGAGAGGGGGGTCCCTGCCAGTCAGGAGAATCCTGGAGAATGGGAAGGAGGATCCAGATCGGAAAATGCAAAATCAAAGAGTAAAAGCACTCTTGTGGGTCATTGTGGAAGGTGTGGAATCTCCCAGGGGTCCTCTAACCCACTGGGGAAAAAAAATATGAAGCTTTTCTCCAAGTGAAGTCAAACGAAGGCCTGAGAACTGCCCAAATCTGCAGAAGTAAAAAGTACGTGAGAAAAAGAAGGGAAACAAAATGCCCCTGTGTGTCCGTGGGAATATGAGTGTGGAGGGAGAGACGTTTTGGTTCCCCGTCCATCATCCCTTTGAAATGGGTGAGCATCATCTTCTCAGGGTACCCTCTCTGAGCCTGGCACCATGGAAAGGTATCATCCACCTTGTCACCTCCCCAGACTCTTCCCTTCTCCCGCTTCTCTTTCTTTCTCACTCCTTCCCACCAACAGAAGTCCCGGCTGGAAGGAATCCTGGACCCCTTTTTTGCCCTCCATGGCCCTCCCCTGGTGGAAGAGCTCAGTCCCAGTGTGGCCTCCTGTCAGCCCCCACTGCCTCCCCTATGGGTCAAGAGGCCCTCTTGCCCCCCTCTCAAGGTGGCTGCAGACCCAAGGAAGATCCTGCAGGGCCTCCAAGAGCCTCCCTGGCAAAGGATGCAAAGGATGGGGGGGCTTGCCAGGGAGCTTCTGAGGGGCTTTGTCATGTCCAGATCCCCCCCCAAACACACACAGATGAGATTTCCCCCCCAAGAGCCTCCACGACCCTGTGAAGATTCCGGCCACAGAGACTGGCGAAATGTTAGGAAGAACAACCTTCAGAACACGGCCAAAGAGCCCGAAAAACCCACAACAACCATTAGATCCCAGGCATGAAAGCCTTTGCGAATACACTAAATTTTGTATTCATTATAATTTTGTTTTTGTCCAGGTATTCCACAATTCTGTTAATTCAACATTTCAAACCTGGACGGGAGCACGAGAAGATAACAATATTGTCCACATAAAGCAATAATGGAACAATTTTGGTGGATGACCCTCCACACTGGCTAGGAAGGGGGCTGGGTCATTCGTAAATAGATTTAATATGGAGGGAGCAAGAATACAGACTTGCTTCACTCCCTTGTTGGTTGGAAACTGATTAGTTAACTCATCTTTCCAAGAGGCACAAACTTGGTATATTTCTACTGTGGCCTTACCTTTCCTGAAACCAGCTTGCTCAGTCAGGGCTAAGCAATGTCTGATGATTGATCCAGTTTAATTAGTAGTTGTTTTGCATAGAGTTTCCCAATTACCTTTAATAAACTGATTGGTATGAAGTTTCCTGGGAGGTGCAGGTCCCCTTTTTTTCAATGGGGGCAAGAATTGCACTGGTCCAGAATTGGGGCAAGGCCCCAATACTATCTATAGCTGTCAAAAGAAAAGACCACCAGTCTGCTTCGCATTTGAATAAATCCGGTGGGATAGCATCAGGGCTGGATGCTTTGCCAGCTGGTAATTGAGTAATTAGATCTTTGTTCTTCTATGATTTTTTGTTGTTTAGTCATTAAGTTGTGTCCGACTCTTTGTGACCCTATAGACCAGAGCACGCCAGGCCCTCCTCTCATCCACTGCCTCCTGGAGTCGGGTCAAATTCATGTTGGTCGCTTCGATGACACACTCCAACCATATCCTCCTCTGTCATCGCCTTCTCCTCTTGCCTTCACACTTTCCCAACATCAGGGTCTTTTCCAGGGAGTCCTCTCTTCAGCTTGATTTGATCCTCACTAGACGTTCTAGCCTATCTAGTATTACGATCACACGCAGTTACCAGAGTGCTGATTGTGATACTGATCATTCCCTGGTATGTAGCAGAATAAAACTGCAAACAAAGAGATTGTATCACACTAAAAAGGAAGGAAGGCCACGTATAGATATCAACAAGATTCACAATCAAAGAAAAGTGGAGGAATTTGCCCAAGCGCTTCAGGAAACCCTTCCAGGCCCGGCTGATGCGAATGCACCTGAACGATGGGAACACTTCAAGAACGCTGTTTATAACACTGCCCTGTCCACATTTGGCAAGAAGACCAAAAAGATGGCTGACTGGTTCGAAGCCCATTTGGAGGAGCTGATTCCAGCCATCGAGGATAAGAGGAGAGCTCTAGCAGCATACAAAGCCTGTCCTAGCGAGTACAACTTGCAGGCTCTTCGAGCTGCTCGTAGCCAAGTCCAACAGACTGCCAGGAGATGTTCCAATGATTATTGGCTTCAGCTCTGCTCTCAGATACAGATAGCAGCGGACACAGGTAACATCAAGGGAATGTATGACGGTATCAAGCAGGCTTTAGGTCCAATACAGAAGAAATCTGCTCCCTTGAAGTCTACTACAGGCGTGATCATCCAGGACGGGGCACAGCAGATGGAACGCTGGGTACAGCACTACTCTGAGCTATATTCCAGAGAGAATGTAGTAACCGAAGAAGCATTAAATAACATTGAGTGCCTGCCTCTCTTGGAAGAGCTGGACAGTGAACTAACTTTAGCAGAAGTAAAAGCGGCCTTGGATTCCCTTGCCTCTGGCAAGGCACCTGGAAAGGACAACATCCCCGTTGAAGTTTTGAAGTGCTGTAAAGAGATCATCACCACTGAGCTGTATGAACTCTTTTGTCTTTGCTGGAGAGAAGGTGGAGTACCACAGGACATGAAGGATGCAAACATCATCACATTGTATAAGAACAAAGGCGACAGGGGTGACTGCAATAACTACCGTGGTATCTCTCTTCTCAGCGTGGTAGGGAAGCTGCTGGCCCGTGTTGTGCTGAAGAGACTTCAGGTGCTTGCAGACAGAGTGTATCCAGAATCACAGTGTGGTTTTCGAGCTAATAGATCCACCACCGACATGATATTTTCCCTCAGACAGTTGCACGAGAAATGCAGGGAACAACAACAGCCACTCTTTGTGGCCTTCATAGATCTCACAAAGGCCTTTGACTTGGTTAGCAGGGATGGACTTTTTAAAATACTTCCCAAGATTGGATGTCCACCTCAGCTCCTTAATATCATCAGGTCCTTTCATGAGGAAATGAAGGGCACTGTAGCTTTTGATGGCTCAACATCAGATCCCTTTGACATCCGAAGCGGAGTAAAACAAGGCTGTGTCCTTGCGCCGACCCTGTTTGGGATCTTCTTTGCTGTCATGCTGAAGCAGGCCTTTGGAACTGCAACAGAAGGTGTCTATCTCCGGACTAGATCAGATGGAAAGCTCTTTAATCTCACTAGATTGAGAGCGAAGACCAAAGTCCAACTGAAATGCATGCGGGACTACCTCTTTGCTGATGATGCAGCCATTGTTGCCCACTCTGCTGAAGACCTCCAACAACTCATAAATCATTTTAGCAAGGCCTGCCAAGACTTTGGACTAACTATCAGCCTGAAGAAAACACAAGTCATGTGCCAGGGCGTGGACTCACCTCCCTCTATTACTATCTCCATGCAAGAACTGGAGGTTGTTCATGAATTTGTGTACCTTGGCTCAACAATCTGACACTCTCTCCCTAGATGTCGAGCTGGATAAACGCATTGGGAAAGCAGCTACCATGTTCTCTAGACTCACAAAGAGAGTATGGCTTAATAAGAAGTTGATGGCATACACCAAAATACAGGTCTATAGAGCCTGTGTCCTGAGCACACTCCTATACTGCAGCGAGTCCTGGACCCTTTGTGCACGGCAGGAGAGAAAGCTGAACACCTTCTCCGACACATTTTTGGTATCACCTGGCAGGACAAAGTTCCAAATAGAGTAGTCCTAGAACGAGATGGAATTTTCAGCATGTATACAATATTGAAACAGCGCCGTCTACGTTGGCTTGGGCACCTTGTGAGAATGGCTGATGGTCGGATTCCAAAAGATCTCCTGTATGGAGAATTAGTGAAGGGAAGCCGCCCCCGAGGGAGACCACAGCTGTGTTACAAGGACATCTGCAAGCGGGATCTGAAGGCCTTAGGAATGGACCTCAACAGATGGGAAACCTGGACGTCTGAGCGTTCAGCCTGGAGGCAGGCGGTGCATCATGGCCTCTCCCAATTTGAAGAGACACTTGTACAGCAGACCAAGGCAAAGAGGCAGTCCCGAAACAAGCAAAACCAGGGAGCTGGACAGGGGACAAATTGGATTTGTCTCCAGTGTGGAAGGTATTGTCACTCTCGAATTGGCCTTCTCAGCCACACAAGACACTGTTCCAAGACCTCCATACAGAGCACGATACCATAGTCTCTCGAGACTGAAGGATGCCTACACTATCTCTTCTTATGAGATGACAAAGTATTAGAGCCTCAACTTCAGGATCTGTCCTTCCAGTGAGCACTCAGGGTTGATTTCTTTCAAAATAGAGGGGAGTACTTCTACCACATTACACCGTGATTGGATGACAGTGTGGGAGACGAAGAAGACAGGAGGAGCCTAGAAGATAGAAAAATGGACTTTTGCCATGTGCAGTGTTCCATCTTTTTCCTTTTTTCCCTTTGTTGGAACCAGAGATTTTTCTAGGTCTTTTTTCCTGCTGCCCTGTGCCAGGCAAAAGACTTGGGAAGATGTAGAGAGTTCAAGAAAGAGGAGGAGGTTTTTTTTATGCCTTTTAACTACCCCAAGGAAGCTTTTAGACATTTTTAGAGCTTTTGTAATCTAAAGGGAATTAGTTGCCTTAGTTGTAATTTTAACAATCCTTGGAAATGCTTTATTGCCATGCTTTTGCATCAAACTGACTTTATTCTGTAAATCTATATTTTTTCAATAAAAAGATCAATTATAAAATCTTTTGGTCTCTTGAACAGTGAAGCCTGTTGCACCCATTCGCAGAGGGAGAGGCAAGGCCACAATAAGCTACTGAGCCCTACCTAATTGAGCCAAGTAGATTATAGGACTACAAAGCTCATGTGTAACTTCTTGCTGAAATTTATTAAGTGTAAGCAAGTATCTTTTTAGGGCAGACTTATAAGAAGGAGTTTGTTGTACGCCCTGGCCTTTGACTGTGTAGACCACAGCAAACTTTGGCAAATCCTTAAAGAAAGGGGAGCGCCTGACCACCTTTTCTATCTCCGGAGAAACCTATACATGGGAAAGGAAGCAACAGTTAGAACAGAATATGGAAACACTGATTGGTTCAAAATTGGGAAGGGAGTACAACAAGGCTGTATATTGTCTCCCTGCTAATTAAACTTATATGCAGAATACATCATGCGAAAGGCCGGACTGGAGGAATCCAAATCCAGAATTAATATTGCCGGAAGAAATGTCAACAACCTCATATATGCAGATGATACCACTCTCATGGCAGAAAGTGAGGAGAAATAAAAGAACCTCTTAATGAGGGTGAAACGGGAGAGCGCCAAAAACAGTCTGAAGCTCAACATCAAAGAAACTAGGATCATGGCCACTGGTCCCATGACCTCCTGGCAAATAGAAGGGGATGACATGGAGGCAGTGACAAATTGTTCTTTCATGGGCTCCATGATCACTGCAGATGGTGACAGCAGCCACAAAATTAAAAGACACCTGCTTCTTGGGAAGAAAGCGATGATAAACCTGGACATCATCTTAAAAAGAAGAGACATCACCTTGCCAGCAAAAATCCACATAGTCAAACTATTTTTTTTTCAGTAGTGTTTTATGCAAGTGAGAGCTGGTCCATTAAGAATGCTGACCGCTGAAGAATTAATGCTTTTGAATTGTGGTGCTGGAGGAGGCTCTTGAGAGTCCCGTGGACTGCAAGGAGAACATGCCTATCCATTCTAAAGGAAAATCAACCCTGAGAGCTCACTGGAAGGACAGATCCTATAGCTCCCCAGTGTGGGTCCTTTGATGTAACCTAAGGGCATCACTGCGACTAAAGCTCTTTCCGCATTCCATGCATTTATGTGGTTTCTCCCCAGTGTGGGTCCTTTGATGTAACCTAAGCTGACCACTCTGAATAAAGCTCTTTCCACATTCCATGCATTTATGTGGTTTCTCCCCAGTGTGGGTCCTTTGATGTAATATAAGGGAACCATTGCAACTAAAACTCTTTCCACATTCTATGCATTTATGTGGTTTCTCTCCAGTGTGGATCCTTTGATGTAACCTAAGATCACCACTGTGAGTAAAGCTCTTTCCACATTCCATGCATTTATGTGGTTTCTCCCCAGTGTGGGTCCTTTGATGTGATCTAAGATGACCACTGCGACTAAAGCTCTTTCCACATTCCATGCATTTATGTGGTTTCTCTCCAGTGTGGATCCTTTGATGTAACCTAAGTTCACCACTGTGAGTAAAGCTCTTTCCACATTCTATGCATTCATGTGGTTTCTCCCCAGTGTGGGTCCTTTGATGTAATCTAATGGCATCACTGTGTCTAAAGCTCTTTCCACATTCCATGCAATGATGTGGTTTCTCCCCAGTGTGGATCCTTTGATGGATCCTAAGGTTACTACTGTGACTAAAGCTCTTTCCACATTCTATGCATTTATGTGGTTTCTCCCCAGTGTGGGTCCTTTGATGTGACCTAAGATGACCACTGCGACTAAAACTCTTTCCGCATTCCATGCATTTATGTGGTTTCTCCCCAGTGTGGGTCCTTTGATGTACCCTAAGCTGACCACTCTGAATAAAGCTCTTTCCACATTCTATGCATTTATGTGGTTTCTCCCCAGTGTGGGTCCTTTGATGTGACCTAAGATGACCACTGCGACTAAAGCTCTTTCCACATTCTATGCATTTATGTGGTTTCTCCCCAGTGTGGGTCCTTTGATGTAATATAAGGGAACCATTGCAACTAAAACTCTTTCCACATTCTATGCATTTATGTGGTTTCTCCCCAGTGTGGGTCCTTTGATGTGACCTAAGATGACCACTGCGACTAAAGCTCTTTCCACATTCCATGCATTTATGTGGTTTCTCTCCAGTGTGGATCCTTTGATGTAACCTAAGTTCACCACTGTGAGTAAAGCTCTTTCCACATTCTATGCATTTATGTGGTTTCTCCCCAGTGTGGGTCCTTTGATGTAATCTAATGGCATCACTGTGTCTAAAGCTCTTTCCACATTCCATGCAATGATGTGGTTTCTCCCCAGTGTGGATCCTTTGATGGATCCTAAGGTTACTACTGTGACTAAAGCTCTTTCCACATTCCATGCATTTATGTGGTTTCTCCCCAGTGTGGGTCCTTTGATGTATCCTAAGCTGACCACTCTCACGAAAGCTCTTTCCACATTCCATGCATTTATGTGGTTTCTCCCCAGTGTGGGTCCTTTGATGTAATCTAAGTGCATCACTCCGACTAAAACTCTTTCCACATTCTATGCATTTATGTGGTTTCTCCCCAGTGTGGGTCCTTTGATGTGACCTAAGATGTCCACTGCGACTAAAGCTCTTTCCACATTCTATGCATTTATGTGGTTTCTCCCCAGTGTGGGTCCTTTGATGTAACCTAAGGGCACTACTATGACTAAAGCTCGTTCCACATTCCATGCATTTATGTGGCTTCTCCCCAGTGTGGGTCCTTTGATGTACCCTAAGGGCACCACTATGACTAAAGCTCGTTCCACATTCCATGCATTTATGTGGCTTCTCCCCAGTGTGGGTCCTTTGATGTGCCCTAAGCTGACCACTCTGACTAAAGCTTTTTTCACATTCCATGCATTTATGTGGTTTCTCCCCAGTGTGAGTCCTTTGACGTAACCTAAGATCACCACTGTGACGTTGATGTGACCTAAGTTGACCATTTTCACTGAAGCTTTTTTGACACGCCATGCATTTATATGGTTTCTTCCCTGTGTGAGTTCTTCGATGTGAACGCAGATTTCTTCTTCTGCTGAAACTCTTTTCACATTCAGTGTTTTTGTATGATTTCTCCCCAGGGTGAGTTCTTTAAACTGAACAAGCGGCACTGGTCTGAAGCTATTTCCACAGCCCTTTCTCCTCTAGTTCATGGGTTTTTCCAAGCTTTTCTTCCCGGCTTCACACTTGACTCTTTTCAGGGCCAGAAGAAGCGGCTCTGTATAATTCTGGCCATCATATTTGTTACCTGATAGAGAAAAAAGAAGATGTCTTGACAATGTCACACAGAGCAGAATGTAACTGGAGGTCAAACCAAAGAGTTTGCTCTCTCTTTGACCCCTTTGAAAGGCATATATTTCTTGAAGGCTTTACAGGCAACATATGAAAAATTAGCCGTATTGTGCAAATAGCATGGACTCCCCTTGCCTGAACTGATACTTCCAAAGGGACAGGGATGGGAAAATATAGTTGATTAATATTAACCACTATCTGAAATAATATTAGTCATCGGCCATCAAGTCAATTCTGACTGATGGCAACCCTTTTTTCAGGGGTTTCTGGGTAGAGAATACTCAAAAGTCATTCCCCATTCCTTGCTTCTGGGACCGTGCAGTTTCCCAAAGGCCACACAGGCTGACTTTACTCGTCGGAGACGCAGTGGGGAATCTCTGGTTCTGCAACTGGATATTTAAGCCACAGAGCTATCCAGCCAGCTTAAAAATACAAGGAGAGACTTTGATTAGAATTGAGGGTTTGATTAGACTATTTCCTCCACTGTACAGTACTTAATGTAAAGGCATTGCAAGTCCACAAATGTATTGAAAATGGTGATCCCTTGAAACGAGAAAGGGAAGGAAGACTTCAAGAACCTGGATTAATAAAAAGCCACTGTTGGCTCACATTTAGCTTGCGATCTACATCAATTCTAACATTCCTCTCACTCGTACTTTTGCTGAGCGATGTATCCCCCATCTTTTAACTGTGCAATTGGTTTCTTTTTCCAAGGTGCAGGACTTTGCACTTGACCGTGACCAGGTAGGATCTTGCGAAAAAGAGGGGGGAAATGGTTTAAATCTTGATAAATAAAGATAAATGCTAATGGCTGAAGAGGAAGATAATTTAAACCCTACAAAGGATGAAAGAAGATATAATATTACAATATATAATATATATTGTAATATGATATATGATATATATGAAAGTATAATATTACAACCTCTTCATGGATTGCTGCCTTATTGTGGCAAAGGGACTTGAGTAATTCAGAGAAGCTATGGACTATGCCGTGCAGGGACACCCAAGACAGACAGGTCATAGTGGGGAGTTCCGACTAAACGCAATCCACCTGGAGTAGGAACTGGCAATGCCACTCCAGTATCATTGCCAAGAACACCCCGTGAACAGAATCAAAAGGCTAAAATATATGACGTTAGAAGATGGGTCCCTCAGGTCGGAAGGCGTCCAACATGCTACTGAGGAAGAGCGGAGGACAAGTACAAGTAGCTCCAGAGCTAATGAAGTGGTTGGGCCAAAGTCGAAAGGACGCTCAACTGTGGACGGGCCTGGAAGGGTAAGGAAAGTCCGATGCTGCAAAGAAGAATACTGCTTAGGAACGTGGAATGTAAGATCTATGAACCTTGGGAAGCTGGAGGTGGTCAAACAGGAGATGGCAAGAATAAACATTGACATCCTGGGCGTCAGTGAACTAAAATGGACAGGAATGGGTGAATTCAATTCAGATGATTATCATATCTACTATTGTGGGCAAGAATGCCGTAGAAGAAATGGAGTAGCCCTTGTAACAGCCTCCTCATGAGTCACAAAGGCACTATTACGTCACACTCACTCACTCTTAATTCACGCTGCCACCAACCATTCCCTCAAATAATACTTCAGGCTAATGTATGATTTTAAAATAAAAGAACAAAGGGAATAGTAAATCACTTGAATAAAATAATAATAAGGCAATCACTGTAAGACTCACACACACTCTCTCACAGACCCTCACTAGATAGCACAGTTCTTACTTCACAATATCTTCAAGCCCTAACCTTCCTAGCATAACCCTATCTGGTCCCTATCTCGTCCCTATCTAAAGCACTCACACCATTCACTCCCCTTATATACACTAGCTCCACCCCTTAAGTCCCACCTTCCGTCACGCTATTGGCAGATGACATACAGCTTCAGCAGTGACGGACAGGTGATGTCAACGTTACTGTAACAGCCCTCATAGTCAACAAGAGTGGGAAAAGCTGTAATGGGATACAATGTCAAAAGTGATAGAATGATTTCAATATGAATCCAAGGCAGACCTTTCAACATCACAATAATCCAGGTTTATGCACTAACCACTAATGCTGAGGAGACTGAAATTGACCAGTTCTATGAAGACTTCTATGGTCTGAAGCTCAACATCAAAAATACTAAGATCATGGCCACTGGTCCCATCACCTCCTGGCAAATAGAAGGGGAAGATATGGAGGTAGTGACAGATTTTACTTTCTTGGGCTCCATGATCACTGCAGAAGGTGACAGCAGCCTCGAAATTAAAAGACGCCTTCACTTCTTAGCCGCCCCGAGTAGACGTTGTCTAGAGGGGCGGGGTAAAAAAATAAATAAATAAATAAATAAAATAAATAAAGCGATGACAAACCTCACCAGCATCTTAAAAAGCAGACACATCACCTTGCCAACAAAAGTCAGAATAGTCAAAGCTATGGTTTTTCCTGTAGTGATGTACGGAAGTGAGAGCTGGATCATAAAGAAAGCTGACCGCCAAAGAACTGATGCTTTTGAATTGTAGTGCTGGAGGAGACTCTTGAGAGTCCCCTGGACTGCAAAGAGAACAAACTGATCCATTCTAAAGGAAATCAAGCCTGAGTGCTCACTGGAAGGACAGGTGGAGCTCCAATATTTTGGCCATCTCATGAGAAGAGAGGACTCCCTGGAAAAGACCCTGGTGTTAGGAAAGTGTGAGGGCAAGTGGAGAAGGGGACGACAGAGGATTAGATGGTTGGATAGTGTCATTGAAGTGACCAACATGAATTTGGCCCAGCTCCGGGAGGCAGTGGAAGGACGGCCTGGCGTGCTCTGGTCCATGGGGTCACGAAGAGTCGGGCACGACTAAACGACTAAACAACAATGAAGATTTACAACACCTTCTAGAACTGACACTAAAGAATGATGTTCTTCTCATTCTAGGGGACTGGAATGCTAAAGTAGGGAGTCAAGAGATAAAAGGAACAACAGGAAAGTCTGGCCTTGGAGTTCAAAACGAAGCAGGGCAACGGCTAATAGAGTTTTGCCAAGAGAACAAGCTGGTCATCATAAACACCATTTCCCAACAACAGAAGAGGCAACTCTACACATTGAAATCACCAGATGGGCAATACCGTAATCAGATTGATTATATTCTCTGCAGCAAAAATGGAGAAGCTCTATACAGTCAGCAAAAACAAGACCTGGAGCCAATTGTGGCTCTGATCATCAGCCTCTCATAGTAAAATTCAAGCTTAAACTGAAGAGAGCAGGAAAAACGACTGGGCTAGTCAGGTATAATCTAAACCAAATCCCTTATGAATGCACAGTGGAAATGAAGACCAGATTTAATGGAAGATTTAAGACTTTAAACCATTTCCCCCCACTTTTTTGCAAGATCATACCTGGTCACGGTCAAGTGCAAAGTCCTCCTACAGGAAAGAATCCACACAACCTGCAAAAAACTGGACTCCACAGACAAAGAACTACTAGGCCTACACATCACTATCAGCCAAAAGAGAAGTCAAGATTGGGACAAGATTCCATCAAGAGAATCTTGGGACAAGACACTCATCCAGCAGATATTTCCAGAAGACATCAAGCCCCTCTTCCAACACTGCCTAACGACCAGCTATTTCCAGTGGGATAATGAATTCTACGAACAAACAGATGGAGTGGCCATGGGCAGCCCCCTCAGCCTGGTTATAGCAAACTTCTACAACGGAGAATTTTGAAAAACTGGCCGTGGCTTCGGCACCCCTCGCACCCACAGTCTGGTTCCGATATGTGGATGACACATTTGCAATTTGGAGTCACGGTGAAGAAAAATTGGAAGAATTTCTCAATCATCTCAACAGCATCCACCCAAATATACAATTCACCATGGAAAAAGAAATAGAGGGCGAACTCCCATTCCTAGACGTCATGGTCCTACGCAAAACTGACCTCCGACTGGGACACAAGGTCTACAGAAAACCCACCCACACAGACCGGTACCTATTCGGGGGGGGGGGGCATGTCAGGCTGTCCAGGGTTGGAATCTCGCCGACAGCACCTGCTCTTGGTGTCGACAGGGTTGAGCCAAGCAGGATTGGGAACCAAAAGAAAAACACTCTGCACATGTTCAGAGAAGCACTGCTGTAGGCAGTAAAATTGGGACTCACACAACCCGGGTTCAAACCCCCACTTAGCCACGAAACTCACAGTGGGTGCTTGCTTTCACAAACCAGAGGCCTCCAAAACTGGGCTGGTCGGAAGTTACTTAATAGACGACAGAATGAAGTTGACAGAACAGTCTCACAGCATATGGGGATTTCATGTCACTGTTTTGATACTGTCATGGGTGTTACATACAGCACTGATGTTACCTGTCTGTCATGGGTTTGGAGGGAAAGTTCCATCCTATGGGGAGTGGAAGGCGGGACATCAGGAGGAGGGGCTGTACTGTATATATATGTGAAGCCTGTGTGGTGAAGTGGAGACACTGGGATGTGAAGAAGCAGCAGCTGGGAAGAAGAAGCTGTTGTGGGAGTCTGTGTGTCAGACAGGGTACTACTGTGTGTCAGAGTACCAACCTGATAGGTTCAGGTGTCTGTTGGTTAGCCAGAACTGATAGGTTCAGGGTCTGGGCTTCAAGTTTAGGGTTCTGTGTGAACCAAACTGTGTGTATGTATGAGTGAAACTAAGCCACGTTACTTTATCTTATTCACCTGATTATTTTATTTTCCCTGTGTGTTGTAGTTAAATAAACCTTATTCTTTTATTTGTTTAAAAATCCATCCCTGGTCTGTGTGACTTCTTATAGGGAATGGTTGGTGGCAGCTTAGTTAACGTGTGGCAGATCCCAGTAGGTCTGGGTTTGTCACATTGATTGGTGTCCAGCGTGTGGGATACGACTGGTCCAGTTGTCCAGTGGTCCAGCAAAGCCTTGGCACGTGTGCCCAGAGCAAGGGGGGTCTAGTCAGGGACAATCTGAGAGCACGTAGGTAATCTTCTAGGTGTACCTCACGGGGGGGTGCACTAGTAGAAGAACGTGTAACCTCAGATTGGGGACTAGATTAGAGTGCTCTGAGGCAGCCTGGTTTTGGCGGGAAAAAAGCTGAGGCAAAACTGTATAGTAACAGTGATCTAGCCTGCCTGCTGAGAGGCCCAGCAGAGGGGGGTAGACTCCAACTTGCTACAGTTGCAAGTTAAGTGCTGAAGGACAGCAGCATTCTATAGGGAAAGCTGCTTCTGAGGCAAAAGAAAAGAAAAAAAAAGTGGTCGTTTTATTTTGAGGCTTGACTTTTTAAGGCAGCCTGTTCTGAGGGGGGATTATGCCCTTGACTCGAAGCCAGATGGCAGAAATGGGTGAAGTGAAAGACCCCCAGGTAGACCAAGGTTCTGAGGATGAATTTGGCTCAGTGCAAGGTGACAGCACGGGAGAACAAAACCCAGAACTCAGAAAAATACTCATAGCCCAACAGCATGAACTGAGGGTGAGGGAAATGGAGGAAAGGGAAAGAGAGAAACAGTGGCAATTTGAATTAGAGAGAGAGAGAGAGAGAATGGAGAGGGAAGAAAGAATGGAGAGAGAGAAAATTGCTCTGGAAAAAGAAAGAATGGCGTTTGAATTAAGAAAATTGGAAATGATGAACCAGAACAATAATAACAATAGGGATTCTGAGGGAGGCCAATTGTCTAAAGCTGACCTGAAGAAATTCCCTGTGTACCACAAGGGAGATTGTCCTGAGGTGTTCTTTTCCTTAGTGGAAAGAGCGTTTGTGGACTTCTCAGTGAGGGAAACTGAGAAGATGACCATCATGCGATCTTTAATCAGTGGTAGCCTGGCTGAGGTCTATGCCGAGATGCCTGAGGAACTGATGAAAGATTTTGCAGAGTTTAAAAAACTGGTGTTTGCAAGACATGGGATAAATGCGGAACAGTTGAGACAAAGATTTAGGTCAATCACCAAAAAACCAGAGCAGATTTTTACCCAAGTGGGGGCCCAATTGGTGAGGCTGCTTGAGAAATGGCTATCGCAGGAGGGGACCGAGACCTTTCAACAGCTTAAAGATTTGATAGCGCTGGAACAGTTCTATTCAGTCCTGCATGGGGAATTGAAATTCCAGGTGAGGGAAAGGAAACCAAAATCTGTGGTGGAAGCTGCCGAGATCGCAGATTTTATTTCGCAAATAAGAAAGCCCTTGGGTGAGGGGAAATCTGTAGGTAAACCCAAAGAAACCTACAGCAAGTACTCTCAGGGACCAGGGAAAAGCCAGCAAGGGGGAGGGGCCCATGGTGAAGGGAAGCCCTCAGACATGAAACCAAGACCTCAGATTTTGGAGGGAAAACCAAAACAAGATGAGAGAGAATCAAAATACACCAGAAAATGTTATTTCTGTCAGGGAAAGGGCCATCTAATCTCAGAGTGTGAGAAATTAAAGCAGCTAAAAGGAATGTTGCCTCAGGATTCGAGTGGAACCAAGCCAAAAGCTGTGTTCTGTGTCCAGAAAGAGCAAGGCTCATTGTCACTGAGGGAGCCTGTTGCCATGGCTACTCAATCTGGAACAGTGACATCTGCTGATCAGGCTGAGGAAAATGGTCCTCTCGCGGAGGTAAAGCGCTGCTTGCTGGTGAAAACAGATTCTCAGTTGTTTGAGACAGCAGGGGTGGACGTAGGAATACTTGACCGTCAGTATAGGGGGCTGCGGGACACTTGTTCCCAGGTGACCCTGTGCCATCCAGATATTATTCCTAGGGAGTATGTAATCCCAAATGAGAGCATGAAGGTGGCAGGGATTGAGGGGCAGATAATCTCACTGCCAGTCGCGGAGGTACCTGTCAACTTTCAAGGCTGGAGGGGAGTTTGGCGGCTAGCGATTTCATCGACTCTGCCAGCAGCCGTGCTCGTGGGAAATGACCTGGCTGAACATGTGAAACGGGTGCTAGTGATTACACGTTCACAAGCCACCACGGGGACAGTTCAAGGGGGTAATGATGAGCCAGAGACGGAAGCAGAGGGGAATTCAGAAGCTGTGGTGGAAACCTTAACCACAGACAGCAGATTTGGACAAGAGCAAAAGGCAGACGCCACTCTCCAAAAGTGTTTTGAACAGGTGACTGACGCCCAGCTAACACCTGAAACCCCAGTGAGATTTCTGGAGAAAAAGGGGATTTTATATAGAGAGACCCTGAGGAATACCTCAAAAGGGGGAGATGGGATCAGAAGTCAGCTGGTGGTACCTGAAAAGTATCGCCCCATGATCTTACAAAGGGGGCACTCTGACATGTTTGCTGCACACTTAGGGGTGAACAAAACACAGCAGAGAATCACACAGAATTTTTACTGGCCTGACATAGGGAAGCAGATCAGGGAGTTCTGTAAACAATGTGATGTGTGTCAAAGGCAGGGGAATAACCGCGACAGGACCAAAGCAAAGTTGTGCCCTTTGCCTGTGATTGACACTCCGTTCAAATGCATAGGGGTGGATATTGTGGGACCTTTGCCCAAGGCCACAAAGAGGGGGAACAGGTTCATTCTCACAATTGTGGACCATGCCACAAGGTACCCTGAAGCCATACCCTTGACTAACATTGAAACTAACACAGTGGCAGATGCCTTGATGGGGTATATGTCCAGGATGGGATTTGCCTCAGAAATAATCACAGATTTGGGCGCATCGTTCACATCAAAGCTCATGAAACGCTTATGGCAAATCTGTGGAATTAAGCACAAGGAAACTACTGCCTATCATCCTGAAAGTAATGGGTTAACTGAGAAGTTCAATGGGACTCTAATGCGCATGATTAGGGCTTACTTGGCAGAGAATCCAAACAATTGGGACCAGAAGCTGCAATCCCTTTTGTTTGCTTATCGATCAGTGCCACAAGCCAGCACCGGGTTCAGTCCATTTGAACTTTTATTTGGGAGAAGGGTGAAAGGGCCCCTTGATTTGATCAAGCAAGATTGGGAGCAGATCACCCAGGATGACCCACAGGATCGTGTGACATATATAGACACCTTAAGGAGTGACCTAAAGAAAAACCTAGAGCTAGCAGCAGAGACCCTGCAAGCTCAAAAGGTCAGAAAGAAAGCCTGGTGTGTCCAGAGAGCCGGGGAGAGGCGCTTTAACCCAGGGGAGGAAGTGCTTTGGCCTAGGCCCTGCAAAGAAAACAAATTGCAGCTGGGTAGCCCAGAAATAAAATACTTGGGTCACATGGTAGGGGGAGGAGTGATAAAACCCCTGGAGGCCAAAATAGAAGCTGTTCGTGATTGGCCCAGACCCGACACCAAGAAAAAAGTCAAATCATTTCTTGGGTTGGTGGGCTACTACAGAAAGTTCATCCCAAGGTTTAGCGAGATTGCGGCTCCGCTGACCGATCTGACGAGGAAGACGGCTGATGACCGCATCCCGTGGACCAGCGACTGTGAGGAGGCGTTCCAGAGGTTGAAGCAGGCGCTCATCAACTATCCAGTGCTGCGGGCTCCAGACTTCGACTGGGAGTTCATCATCTACACCGATGCGTCTAACAGCGGGGTAGGAGCGGTTCTTTGCCAGGAGGATGAGAACGGTGACCAGCATCCAGTGTCCTACCTGAGTAGGAAACTCCAGAAAGGTGAGAGACATTTGGCAACCATGGAGAAGGAGTGTTTGGCCATAGTCTACGCGATCCAGAAGGCCAAGCCTTACATCTGGGGAAGACATTTTATTCTGTGCACTGACCATTCACCACTGCAATGGTTAAAGACAATGAAATCCCACAATAGTAAACTTATGAGGTGGGCTTTAAACCTGCAGGACTATGACTTTGAAGTGAAGGTGGTCAGAGGGTCAGTGAACTGTGTTGCTGACGCCTTATCAAGAAGACCTGAAGAATGAAGACGGCGAAAGAAACATGGACTATGTATATAGTTTGGTGAACAAAAAGTTAAATGTACCTGTTTTTTTGAACTTGGTTTGTATGAATAAAGGTAAATTGATGTAATGTATATGGTAAATGTTTAAATGCCTAATTGATATGGTTAACTTAGAATGTAAGTATAAGTAAGTATGATATTGTATGTATAACTGGTTTTTGTGTGTTTTATCCAGGTTGTTTTTTGGGAAAAAGCACCTTAGCTTTCCCCCTACAAAACAACTTATAAAGAGGGGAGGTGTTACATACAGCACTGATGTTACCTGTCTGTCATGGGTTTGGAGGGAAAGTTCCATCCTATGGGGAGTGGAAGGCGGGACATCAGGAGGAGGGGCTGTACTGTATATATATGTGAAGCCTGTGTGGTGAAGTGGAGACGCTGGGATGTGAAGAAGCAGCAGCTGGGAAGAAGAAGCTGTTGTGGGAGTCTGTGTGTCAGACAGGGTACTACTGTGTGTCAGAGTACCAACCTGATAGGTTCAGGTGTCTGTTGGTTAGCCAGAACTGATAGGTTCAGGGTCTGGGCTTCAAGTTTAGGGTTCTGTGTGAACCAAACTGTGTGTATGTATGAGTGAAACTAAGCCACGTTACTTTATCTTATTCACCTGATTATTTTATTTTCCCTGTGTGTTGTAGTTAAATAAACCTTATTCTTTTATTTGTTTAAAAATCCATCCCTGGTCTGTGTGACTTCTTATAGGGAATGGTTGGTGGCAGCTTAGTTAACGTGTGGCAGATCCCAGTAGGTCTGGGTTTGTCACAATGGGGTCAAAATTTGTTAACTCAAGTAGAGTTAGCATGCAACTAATCAAGAAAACTGGGAAGTCATCCTGTATCAGCAGACAATGGAAGGTGTAAGAGAACAATGCAATTTGTCATCGGCTGATGTGGATATAAACGAGTAGATCTGGTGGAAGGCGCCCTCCAAACGCTCCTGATGCTTCCTGCAATTGGGCTAAAATTCTCTGACATACTGATGTCAGCTTTACAACATCTCGCATCCTGCTAATCATAGGGTTATTGTTTAATAAATAAACACAGTGTCGCACCTGATCTCAAAGAATGAGAGACCTTACCTGCTTTAAGGGGGGCTTTGGATTTCTCTTTTCATCCAGAGAAAAGTCAGGAGAGCATCAGCTGAGTCTCACCCTGTCCTTGGGAGAGAAGAAAAAAACGAATCATTCTGAAGGCTTCTTGATTGGACAAAACCAAAAACTTCCCCTTGTGTTTTTGACAATCTGGAGAATTCAATTCTTTAAAAAATACCCTCCTGTTTAAGAATGCGGGGGGGGCATGGTTGTGTGCTTCTATACCCACTATCCCAAAAGCCAGGAAATAGCCCAAAACTGCTGCACAATCTCGTGTCGGCCTTGCCAGCAGGAAAAAGGAGACCAAGCCTGAGAGAGCAAAGGGACGTTGAAGGTTGACCACCAACAAAGGGAGGCGTCCAGAGGGCCTACAGCAAGGGGTCTCCCCCAACTTTGGGCTTCCAGATGTTCTTGGACTTCCACTCCCAGAAATCCTGGCTAGCAGAGCGGGTCGTGAAGGCTTCTGGGAACTGCAGTCCAAGAACATCTGGAGGCCCGAGGTTGGGGACGCCTGGACTCTGCGGGAGACCCTCTTCTGCTCATTACCCTTTACAGCCCTGACCATGGCTTTGTTTCTGGGGGAGGAGTGGTCCCTTGATGAAAAAGGGAGTCAGCTTCTGGGATGTAACATTGCGTTTTGTCACCCTGTTCAACCCCCACCAACCTTCACCCTGTGGAATGTTTCAGGTTTCCATTAATTCCCCATACTATTTCACAGAGCCATGAAAAACCGGAAGGAGGCTATCCAGAAGAATGTGGTGGTCCGGCACCACCTGTGTGATGATGACACACAACTTCTGTCTGTTTTTTAAGACCTTCCAGGAGGCCCTTCGCTCAGCCTGTTCAGCCCCAAGGTCCGGCCGTCCAGCCGACCACCGTCCCCTGGCGCCAACGAAAACAGTTAAGACATAAACAAGCAAAGAGGAGGAAAGTAATTTTGAATGAATGAATGCATGCATGAATTCTAAGCGAATTAAGAATCTAATGACTGAATTTCCTGCCTCTAAGAAATTCTCTTCATGGAAGCCAAGAGGAGATTCAGACAATTTCCTGAGAATATTTTTAACCCCAAATCAGCAGCAGCAAACCTCACAGAAGACTCCACACACACACATACACACACACACACACACACACACACGCACAAACACACACGCACACACACACAGGGGTCCCAGCCCCTCCCTACCCCCCCAGGGGCTCTCCTGCCCCCATTGCTCTGGGTGGGAAGAGGATTCAGGTCAGGGCCTGGTTCGTGGACCAGGAACTTCCCTCCTTTGCAGGGGCATCAACCCCCTTGGCTGCCAGATGGGCCACAGAGAAAGAAAATATCATCCTCATCATCCACATCCCTCCCTCCAGTCTCTGGACCCCCCCTCGTCCTCCTCCCACCCCTTGCAGCTCCCCTTCTCCCCCCCAAAAAGGCCCCCCATTTCCCACTCTGGGCTTTCCAGGAACTTCCCCCCCAAAGCTTTTGAACAAAAGGGGTTTCCTGGGGGGGAGGGGGGTCCCACTCAGACTTCGGTTGGAGGAGGTCCCGGGGGGGAGGAGGGGAAAACCCCACAACAATGGGGGGAGGGGGAGGAGAGCCTGAGGAGCCTCAGAGGGAAAAACAGACACACAAAAGGGGGGCTTGCACACACACACACAGAAACACACACAGAAACACACAAACACACCCTCCCCACAGATGGAACAGAGAGGAACGTAAAGGCCTCTCCCGGGACCCACTCCCCAAGGAGTGTGTGAGGGGGAGCGAGTGGGAACATCTTTCTACGGAGCCCCCCATTATTCTGCTGTACATAATAGTTATTCTAGAATAGATTTTATGTTTATATCACAAAACTTAATTTCAAAAGTAGTAGACACGAATATTAATGTGATAAAAATAACAGATCATGCGTTGATGGTGATGGAAATGGAAGTTAAGAAAGATTACAGAGAAGCCAGGAGATGGGGAATAGACTCCAATATTTTTCAGCATACAGAGTTGGTAGATAAAATTAAGAAAGAATGGCTGGAAATATGGTCATTTAATAAAGCAGGTGGGAATAAAATAGGAGTGTTATGGGACACTATGAAAGCAGTTATGAGAGGAATTGCCATAAGAGAATTCTGTAGATTAAAAAAATTGAGAGAAGAAAATGTAAAAAGAATTGAAGAATCATCAAAGGATTTAGAAAGTAAACATTTTATAGATAGAAATAACAAAAAAATTACTAGAGATACAAGCTAAAAGAAAGGAATTAGAAGGTTTAGAGTTAGAAAGGGTCCAGAGGGACTTGATATACGCCAGGAGGAATTTTTTTGAATATAGTAATAAAAATTCAAAACTTTTAGCTAGAATAGTTCAAACTAAAAAAGCAAAAAATATAATTAGAGTGACTAAAGATAAAACAGGAAAAATTGTAGTTTAATGAAAGAAAAACTAAAGATTATACAGGAATTCTATCAAAGTTTATACAAAGTTAATAGTGTAGCGAAAGAAGACATAGAAGCTTATATTAAATAAAATGTTAAGAGTAAATTATCGGAAAATGATAAAAAGATTTAGAGAAAGAGATAAAAGAGGAAGAAATTATAGAGGACGCAGGGCATTTCATAAGCAAGATCAGCACCCTAAAACTCAACCCTGGGGATAAACTGGTCAGTTTTGATGTAGTATCCCTGTTCACTAAGGTACTGGTAAAGGACACCCGGATACTCATCCAGCAGATATTCCCAGAAGACATCAAGGCCCTCTTCCAGCACTGCCTTACAACCAGCTATTTCCAGTGCCTCCTGCTCAAGGCAGGAACATAGTCCTAGCAGATCTGCCAGGTGAGGAGCTAAGTTTTTCTTGAATGCCTCCAGGGTTGGAGCACCCCAAAATATTTGAAACATAAAACTCAGCAGGGAGACAGAAGCTGAAGTCCATACATCTGGGCCCTGCTTGGTAACCTAAATATATCAATAAGAAAAGGAAGTTGGAATACACTTTCTTCCAGACAGTGCAGGGGAATCCTACAGGAAGGTCATCAAGGGGAGGTGTGCACACCCCAAATATCTACAAGGGACTCACTTGTTTCTTTTCCGCACGTTTATACCGTGTTATGTGTAGGATCCAAATATTAAGTAGATTTTAGCTAGTGAGTTTGTAGAACTTTATGACTCTTTTTTTACGGTATAAAGTTCCTGTACACTGTATTTTCGGGTTCTTCTCCGCCTTTAAGAGAAGTCCCAGATGACTTTGCATTGCCTATTTAATAAAACTGGAGTTTGGTTCAGCTGGTTGCGTCTTGTCTGACCTCTTGCTGGAGCTAAAATATTGGGAAGCGGGCTTGGTCCGTAACCAAACAGCCACAGTGCCAAAGGATTGGAGGACAGCACATGTCACGGTAATCATTAAAAAGGGAAGGAGGGAAGGATCGCAGGAAACCACGGACCGGTTAGCCTAACATCTGTTCCAGGGAAGACAGCGGACAGCCTCATCCAAGATAAAATCTTAAAACACACAGAAGAACAAGCCTTGGTGAAGGAGAATCAACATGACTTGTCAAGTCTTGCGTCACAAACCTTTTAGAAGCATGTGGATGCGGGCAAATCAGTGGATATTGTGTATCTTGATTTTGAGAAGGCGTTTGATGTGGTCCCACACCAAAGCCTGCTGAGAAAACTCCAGTGTCAGGGGATAAGACGGCAGGTCCTCTGATAGACTGAGAATCTGTGGAGAACCAGGGAATACACAGGAGTGTCAGTGGGCAAATTTCCACCATGGAGGGAGGTGAAGAGCAGTGTGCCTTCAGGGATCTGTCCTGGGACCGGTGCTTTTCAAGCTGTTCATCAATGTCCTGGAGACAAGGATAAGCAATGAAGTGGCCAAGTTTGCAGATGACAGGCAACTTTTTCCGGGTGGTGAAGACGAGAAGGGATTGTGAAGAGCTCCAAAAGGATCTCTCCAAACTGGGAGACTTGGGAATCCAGGCTGAAATGTTCCACTCCCTTTCTTACATCCTTTTTAATTCCTTAATTTGGAATCAATCCCTTGCTCATCCCACATGGAGGACACCCACCAGCCAGTCTGTGGGAGTCTGTCAAGGCAACCTTGAGGTCAGTCCACGGATTAAAAAGCCCTGCGCTCCTTGAGATTAATCATTGGCTCTTTCATTTGATTTTCCCTTTCCAAAGTTCCCCAAGGCAGAAGGGGCTTCTTCAGTTCCTTCTTCAGGATCCCTAAAGGGGGAAGAAGAGACTCACAAGAGCTCTGTGGGTGAAAGGGGGCAAGAGGGTCTTACACTTCGCCTAAAGAAAGCGGAGGGAGCCCAAGCCAGCGAAGAGGGGAAAGGGGACAAAGGAGGGAAGGGGAGATCCCCATCAGACATGAGGGGAAGAGTAAAGGAAGGAGACGAGGAGTCTGAAGGACCAGAAGCAGAGAGAGAGAGAAAGAGAGAGGAGTGGAGCCAGAACGGTAGAGGTGAAGAGAGAAAGCTATTGCTAGAAGGGTGGGAAGGTTTCTGGATGGAGAACCTGTGGATTTGTATCTGGGAGAGGAGGATGATACCAACAGAAGAGGCAGAAACGGAAGGAACCCTCGCTCTGCCAGGAAACCTTTCCACTGGAGCAAATGGGACAGTAGAGGATGGAGCCGAAAGAGAAGGAAGAGCGGACGGAAACAGCAGAGGGGGAAAGAGAGAATGTAGAACGGAAGAACCTTCTCCCACACGGGGGTGTGGAATTGCCTTTCCAGAGGAGACGACTGGAGGGGGAGAGCAGTGGATGGAGGAGGCCCTCTTGCATCGGCCGGTGTTAGCCTCAAGGGAAGGCCCACAGAAAGAGGATTACGGTAGCCTAATCTTGAGACTCCCTGTGTGTGGACCCATCCGGGGAGTGATAATTGCATCCAGGCAGGGGCCCATCTGCACCATCCAAGAGGGAAGTAGGCGGATCAGACCACGGGTGCCACCTGGTTCTTCATTGACAGCGTTGGGTCCAGAAGGACACCCAGCATGCATTAGGAACCACCCAAGGCTCAGACATCAGGGGAACCCAGTTGGAATGCCCCCGGTCTCCTTTGGATTCAGCCTTTGTCTATCCTCCCATTGAAGGAGAAGGTGGGAACAGGAATGACGCCCCCTGTTAAGAATATGATCATCCACTCAGTTCATCCACTCAGACCAAAATGGATTTTTGCCAAAAAGACAACTAAGGTATAACCTAAGGATAATTTTGGACATATTAGAATATTATGAGGTACATTCAGAGAAGCAATGGCATTAATCTTCTTGGATGCCCAAAAAGCCTTTGACAATGTGAACTGGCAATTTATGATACAGCAAATAAAAGCTATGGATTTTGGCAAAAATTTTACAAATGTAATTGAGACAATCTACAATGAACAAATAGCTAAAGTAATTGTAAATGGTGAACTGACGGATAATATTAATATAAAAAAAGGCACAAGACAAGGATGTCCGCTCTCTCCATTGCTATTTATATTAACTCTGGAGGTATTAAATAAGAATGTGAGGAACGACCCAGAGATTAAAGGTACCAAAATAAAGGACGAGAGCTAAAAGCTACAAGCATTTGCAGACGACTTGGTGTTTATATTGGAAGACCCATTGGAAACAACATTGAGACTACTGGACAAAATCGATGAATTTGGGAAAGTAGCAGGATTGAAGTAAAGAAAAAACTAAAGTTATAGTGAAAAACCTAACAGCCAAGCAAAAAAATCAACTCTCAAAGATGTCAGTGTTACATACAGCACTGATGTTACCTGTCTATCATGGGTTTGGAGGGAAAGTTCCATCCTATGGGGAGTGGAAGGCGGGACATCAGGAGGAGGGGCTGTACTGTATAAATATGTGAAGCGTGTGTGGAGAGATGCTAAGAGAGATGCTGAGAGACACTGGGATGTGACGAAGCAGCAGCTGGGAAGAAGAAGCTGTTGTGGGAGTCTGTGTGTCAGACAGGGTACTTCTGTGTGTCAGAGTACCAACCTGATAGGTTCAGGTGTCTGTTGGGTAGCCAGAACTGATAGGTTCAGGGTCTGTGCTTCAAGTTAAGGGTTCTGGGTGAACCAAACTGTATGCTTGTATGAGTGAGAATAAGCCACGTTACTTTATCCTATTCACCTGATTGTTTATTTTTCCCTGAGTGTATTTAAAATAAACCTTATTCTTTTTATTGTTTGAAAATCCATCCCTGGTCTGTGTGACTTCTTATAGGGAATGGTTGGTGGCAGCTTAGTGTAACTGTGTGACATATCCCAGTAGGTCTGGGTTTGTCACAGTCAGATTTACAAATAGTTAAAAAAGTTAAGTACCTAGGAATATATTTAACTGCTAGATGTGTAACTATAAAAGAAGATAATTATATGAAACTATTTAACCAAATAAAAATAGATCTAGAAAAATGGAAAAACTTACAACTATCACTGTTAGGAAGAATTGCAACAATCAAAATGAACATTTTGTCAAAGCTACTTTTCTTGTTCCAAACAGTGCCAGTGAAAATAGAGAAGAAATATTTTGACGATCTAAACAAAGTGATACTACAATATATTTGGCAAGGGAAGAAAGCCAGAATCAAACTAAAAATGCTCCAAGAATCCAAGGAAAACGGAGGATTTGGTCTACCGGACTGGACCTTATATTACCAATCATCTGCTCTAACTTGGCTTAAAGAATGGATTAGCCTGAAAAACAAGAGACTTCTGTATTTAGAAGGACATGATCTACAGTTGGGTTGGCATGCCTTTTTATGGTATGAGAAAGCCAAATCTCATAGGTATTTTCAAAACCATTATATTAGAAACTCCTTGTATATAATATGAGAAAAAATAAAAATGAAAATGTACACGAAAATACCAGGATGGGTCTCACCCATAGAAGCATTTGTTTATCCCAACCTTTTGAATGTCAGAAAAATTTTGACTTATACAGATATTTTAGACAAAGACAGGCAATTAAAGCCAAAACAAGACCTTATAGACCACGGGTTAGATGCATCGTGGTGGTCTATAATGCAAATACAATCAAGATATGAACGAGACCTAAAAATGTACGATTTTTATAAAGAACAGACAACTTTTGACCAAATAATGTTAACATCAGATGGCAAATTAATTAGGAAAGTATATAAATACGTTCTAAATTGGAAAATGGAGGATGAACAGGTCAAAGAAACAATGGTTCAATGGGCAAAAAATTTTGGGTACAATATTGACTTAGAAAAATGGCAAGGGCTGTGGTCTAGAAACTATAAGATGACAATGGCAACATCTTATAAAGAGAATCTATATAAAATGTTTTATAGATGGCATTTACCTTCTGATAGATTAGCTAAGATGTACTCTAACAGGTCAAGTAAATGTTGGAAATGTCATAAAAAAATTGGAACCTATTATCACCTCTGGTGGACTTGTGATAAAGCATAAAAAAAATGTAGATTTTAGGCCAGAGCTCTTTCTGTTAGGTATAATACCAGAAAGTGTTGATAGACAAAATGTATATTTAATACTGCATATTCTAACAGGCGAGGATTATTTATGCACAGTACAGGTGGAGGGTCCAAAGCAAACCCCCCCCAGTCTGGCTTGGGGGAAACAAGAAGGGAGGCTTGGAGGGGAACGCCACACACACCCCAAATCAGGACGACCAAGGTTTGCCTCTTGTCAACAGGACCTGCCTTTGGTGAGCAGGATTAAGATGTTTTTGAAAAAAAAACACCCTAAACAAAATGCAACGAAAACCATACCCCAAAACACCACCACTTTGCACATGTTCAGAGAGGCAGTGTGGTGTTGCTGGAGGGAGTACCAGACTGGAAACCAGGAGGCCTGGATTCAAATCCCTGCCGGGCCAGGGAAACTGAGAGTAGAGAGAGCGTGTGTGTGTGTGTGTGGGGGGGGGGTAAGGCTACTTCAGCCACCTCTTGAAATCTCACTGACCTAGCAAACGTTGGGAGGGATGTGGGATTTCGGTTCTTCCTTTTTTGTCCCAAAATAAAGCAAAGAGAAATCACCTCCGTCTCACTTCTGCCTACGAGAAAAGAAAAAGAGAAAAGATCAGCCTGGAGGCTTCGTGGATAAAGCAAATCAAAAACATTTCCTTGCAGGAGGTGTTTTCCTCATGCTTATATCGAATGCAACTCCCTCCCCATCTCTCTCTGTTCCGTCTTCAGGCAGCAGAACAAGACAAACGCCAAAGCAGGCAGACAGCCACATCTCCGGCCGGGGTCCGAGATCAAATCCACACACACACACACACACCAGTTCCCAGGGAGTGGAGGCAACAGCCGGGAACCAGAGAGCAATAGGAACCATCATGCAGCGGCGATGATAGCAGCAGCCTAGAAGAGAGCGTTTCTCCCACTATTTATTTAAAATATTTTTACCCCCTCCCTTTCTCTTTAAAAAGGCCTCAAGGCAGTTTAATGTACAACATTAAAAGGGCAACATTTAAAAGTGAAAAACAGGAAGTCTAAAAACCTTAAAAAGCATCAAACCGTTGCTCCACTAAGCAGGGTCAACAAAACCAACCTCTAAAAAAAAACGCCAGAAGCCCGCGCGATGGATGGAGTGGACCGAGGGTCGTACCCCCCCTTCTCACGAGACCCTCACTTCAGTCATTTCGGGGATCCCAAGACAGGGGAAGACGCAGGAGGATGAAAACCTAGGGAGAAGAAGGACCGAGGGGGCAGGTCTTTTGCACAGCCAATGGCCCTGAATGGCGCCTTTCCAGACCCAAAAGCCCAGAACCGTTTTGGCCCTGCAGGAAGAAGAACGGAACGTCCGACAAAAGAACTCCCATTCCGGGGAGACCGACCTCCCTTCCAGCCTCCCCGGGAGAAAGATCCCAAGGAGGAAAGTCCAACTCTTTCCCTCTCTCCCTGTTTCTCCGGCTTCTCTTCCACCCGCCTTCTGGGGAAAAGACCGTCGTGTTCAGACAAGCAACACAACAAGGAAGCCGCCAAGCGTGGGGTGGTGGGAGTGTACACACACACAGAGAGAGAGACTGGCCTTTTCAACTCCCCCCGCAAATCTCACACACCCCTGCCCACGATCTGCCCCTCCGTTGCCCACCTCCATCCAGGTCCCGATCCGGGAGGCGCCCACCCCCCAAAAGAGCCCGTCTTCTCTCCAGGCACCTTCTTCGGCCAAAGGGGAAGAGGAGGAGGCAGGCGCTGGAAATCCCGCTTCCGGCTCCCATTCGAACGGCGTACAGGGGAGGAGCCCTTCCCCCCTGACTTCGTAGCTCTAGGTTCCCTCCACCTTCCCCCCTCCTGCAGGAATGGTGTGTGTGTGTGTGTGTGGGGGGGAAGGCCAGAAACAACGGGGGGGGGGTGAAGGGCAGGAAGGCTCCGAAGAGTCTCTCTGTCATGGAAAAGGGACGAGGGACGAGCTTCTTCTTCAGGCTCCCCAAGGTCTCCACTTCTAGGGGAAGAAAGACTCAGATCATGTAGAGTTCCCATCAGCTAAGTCTATTTTGTTGCTGTGGTTTAGTCATTAAGTCGTGTCCAACTCTTTGTGACCCCCACGGACCAGAGCACGCCAAGCCCTCCTGTCCTCCACTGATGTCTTTGCTTTTTAAGATACTGTCAAGGTTTTTCATTGCTTTCCTCCCCAGAAGCAGGCGTCTTTTAATTTTGTGGCTGCTGTCAACATCAACACTGTGTAGCGTAAGCCCCTTGAAGAAGTCTGACCCTAAAAGAACACTAATCCCTATTAAAATAAGAAACACTACTAAGGTGGGTTAACCCCACCTTCTTCTGGCAATCACATACTTTACTAAAGAATCAACATCTCTCAGATTCTTCAGAAATCAGTTAGCTTGTAGCTCAGCTCTCAGTTCTTTAGATTTTTTATTATTTTATTATTTTTATTATAACTACATAACACACAAAGATCAAAGGAATAAAAAAAATTTGGGGTGGGGTCCCATCATCTCCTGGCAAATAGAAGGGGAAGATATTGAGGCAGTGACAGATTTCACTTTCTTGGGCTCCATGATCACTGCAGATGGTGACAGCAGCCACGAGATTAAAAGAGGCCTGCTTCTTGGGAGGAAAGCAATGACAAACCTAGACAGCATCTCAAAAAGCAGAGACATCACCTTGCCAACAAAAGTCTGAGTAGTCAAAGCTATGGGTTTTCCTGTAGTGATGTATGGAAGTGAGACCTGGATCATGAAGAAGGCTGACCGCCAAAGAATTGATGGTTTTGAATTGTGGTGCTGGAGGAGACTCTTGAGAGTCCCCTGGACTGCAAGGAGAACAAACCGATCCATTCTGAAGGAAATCAACCCTGAGTTTTTACTGGAAGGACAGATCCTGAAGCTGAGGCTTCAATACTTTGGCCATCTCATGAGAAGAGAAGACTCCCTGGAAAAGACACTGATGTTAGGAAAGTGTGAAAGCAGGAGGAGAAGGGGATGTCAGAGGATGAGATGGTTGGACAGTGTCATCGAAGCGACCAACATGAATTAGACCCAACTCTGGGAGGCAGTGGAAGACAGGAGGGCCTGGCGTGCTCTGGTCCGTGGGGGTCACGAAGAGTCCGACACGACTAAACAACAACAAAGCGCTCCATGGAGCTCTCTGGCCGAGTGCTAGGTGCTCCTTAGGGAGGCTTGGGCACCACACAACTTATTGTAGACTTCAGAAGAAGGTCATATGCTAGGAAGTCAGATATGCTCCCCTTGGGCAAACATTAACAACGTTCTGGATTCATTCAGGTTAACAACAACAACAAAAACAAAAAAACCCACAACCCACACCTTAGAGCATTGTAAAGTTTTAGTGTCAAATTCAGGGGGAGAGTCTCCATCATCAGATCATTCTGGCTTTGAAGATTTCCTTCCTTCTCCTGCCCCCCCCCCACATCCTGTAAGACTGCCAGAGTGGCCTCTAGCCAGAGGGGCAGCAGTATATATATAAAATAAAAATAACCAAATCCTGCCAGATTCTCCGTCCTGGTCTTCTTCATCATCATCATCCACTTGGAGAGATCAGCCTACGTGGCCAACGTAAGACCTTCCCTTCCAGCCAAGCCCTTCCATATCTTCCCCCCACCCCGATGTTTCCTCTCTCCTCCCTCCCAGGCTGGAGTCTCTGCCTTCACCCCAATTTCTCTGCCGAGCCCCCTTTCTGGCCCCGCTCCGACCCATCTCTCTCTGCCCCCAAACCTTCCTCTGCCTCCTCTTCCTCCTGCAGAGACACCCTGCCCCCGCTTCCCACCCAGGGCGTTGCAGCCTTAAAACTCCTTTTCCCACTTCTGCAGAAGGGGGAGTCTGGAATTTGGGGGAACCCCTTGTGTGAGGGGAGAGGGAGGGGGAAAGAGCCAGTTTCCCTTCTCTCCTTCCTTTCTTTTCCCCACAGCCACCGAGGCCTACAGGATTCAGGAGAAAGTCGGGGAGGGGTCTCCTCAGAGGAAAACCCAGACCAGCATGGGATCATGATCTGTTAGCAGTGTTGATTGGCAGGAATTGTGCGGATAGGGATAAAAGAGTTGAATTCAGGTTCCCAGGATTGGGCTTGGATAACTTCATGGATGCTGGAGTTCTCCACCCGACAATACGTTGTAATTGGAATTGTGGTTCCTATTATTTGGGGATTGTTTGTACGTGTTCTATCTAGACTTTGGTCTTTGTGTGTTGCTTTTCGTTCATCTCCAAGCCCAGGAATGGCTTTGCAAAGAGGAGCAGATTTCAATTCAGCGCTGTTTCAATTGACAGAACTCAAAAAGTGGGGAGTGATACCTGGATATGGCTGAAAGAAGTTTCATTCCTGGTCTTGAAGTACAAAATCTTATTCTACATGTTATTTCCTATACAGTGGTGCCTGCTATGCGATTTCATCGTTAAGCTATTTTAAAAAGCCCATAGAAACGCATTAAAACGCGTTTAATGCATTCCTATGGGCTTAAAAACTCACCTTATGTGAAAATCCTCCATTGTGCTGGCCATTTTCGCTGCCTCTAAAGCGAGGCAAAACAGCGGGCGGCTATTTTGTTTACCCAGCGGCCATTTTGGAACCGCCAATCAGCAGTGTGAAAATGGGGGCTTTGCGATGATCGCTTCCTCATTTTCACACAGCTGATCGGAGGGAGCTTTGCGATGATCGCTTCCCCGCGATCATTGAAAAGCGAATTTTCCCCATAGGGGCCATCGCAAAGTGATCGCTCTTGCAATGGCAAAAAGTCCATCGCAAAGCAATTTTGTCGTAAAACGGAGCGACTGCTATGCGAGGCACCACTGTATTAATTCTCTCTTGGCCTTTGTATTAAGTCAGAGGCCTATATTTCACACCTTCCAGCCTTTCAACTAGCAGGTGGCCTATTTAGGAATGCTGCCCACAGGCCAAACACAAATAGAACCATAAAATAATGGAAAAGTGAACCATCAAGTCCAACCCCCTGCTCAAGGCAGGAATATAGTCCAAGCAGATTTGCGAGGTGAGGAGCTAGGTTTTTCTTGAAAGCCTCCAGGGTTGGAGCACTCCAAAATATTTGAAACATAAAACCCAGCAGGGAGACGGAAGCTGAAGTCCATACATCTGGGCCCTGCTTGGTAACATAAATATATTAATGAGATAATGAATTTGAAATACACTTTCTCCCAGACAGTGCGGGGGAATCCTACAGGAAGGTCATCAAGGGGAGGTGGGAAGACCCCCAACTATCTGTAAGGGACCCTTTTGTTTTTTCCCCCACATATTTATACCCAGGAGGCCCAAAACCCTCACCTGGAGAGACCGTCTTGTTTTCCAGAAATCTCAAGGATGACACCCGCGGGCGGAGCTCTCTGGCCTGGATGCAGAAGATCCCGTTTTCTCCTGAGGAAGTACGAAGTCAGCTCCTGAAAGAAAGAACACCAGCACCTGAAAGGGGAAACCATGAGAAAAAAAGGTTCGAAAATATTCTCCCCTCTGCAGGCCGGGACAGAAGAGGCAGAGGGTCCACACTCCCAATCCAGAAAAGGGGAACTGGCAAACCCAGAGACCAATTCCTTGAATTAAAAAAAAGAAAGAAATCGATTTGATTCATGGCCTCCCATAGCAGTTGCAATCTAGGGGTTCACAGAGAACGAATTTAGGGATGTGTTGTTGTTCTGCCTCTTGAGGAGAATTTATGGAAGAGAAGCTCTATCCGGGTTTCCTGGTGTTGCTTCACAGAGGCTGCTCCTCTTTGGTAGGAAGCGATAAAAGGGCCCCCCCTAAGGAAATCGATTTTATTTTATTTTTTTGGGCCCTCCTCCCTCCTGGATCCTCTCTAGAAGAGCCACAGAAGGAAAACCTCCTCAACCATCCGAAAATGACTGTGTGTGTGTGTGTCGGGGGGGGGGGATCTGTGACCGGCCCCCTCCCTCCCAGCTGACCCCCCCCACACACACACACCTTCCTTCTTCAGATCTTTCTAGCTCTGAGGATTTCCTTCCTTCTCCTGTCAGTCCCCCCCCCCCATGTTTGAAGACACCCCCTGAGTCAAAGAAGGATTAATCCAAACTCTGCCAGATTCTCCCTCTTGGTTCCCCAAAAAAGCTGCGATTCCCTGGGGGGGGGGGAAGAGTAAGGGGGGGAGACGGAAGGGGGGGCAGAAAAGGGGGGCCGAGGCAGAGAAAGGGGGGGAGGATGAGATTCTAACCTGGGAGGGAAACATGGGGGGGAATAGCTCGACACCCCCCCCCAAGATCCCCAACGAAGAGAGTCTGAAGGAAAGGTTTGCAATTCAGGTCCGTCCAGGAAAATGGGGGGGGGGGGTTTGGATTATTTGCCATCCGGGGGGGGTGGAAAGGAGAAGAAGAACCCCCCCTCCCTCCCCCCTCGGAATTTGCCTTCCCTTTTTTTGAAGGAAACCCCCCCCCCCAATATTATGCTCACCTCCTTGCTGGTCCCGAGGCCGAGAAAATCCTCTGCACTTGCGCCCCCGCCCCCCGAAAGAGACCATAGAGACGGGAGGAGACAGACGGGGCCTCTCACTGCTTCCGCTTCCGGTTGGGAGAAAGGCGGAAAAAGAAAAAGAAAGGGGAGGAGCTCCTTCTCTTCTCTGTTTTCGTCGCTCTCGGTTCCTCCCCCCCTCCAAGGGACTCTATCTCTCTTTTTGTGTGTGTGTGTTTTTGTGTGTGTGCGTGTGTGTGTTTTTGTGGGAGAGGAGGAGGGAGAGAGAGAGAGAGAGAAGAGGGGTGGACTTTCCTCCATGGGAATCTTTCCTATGGTGGTGGGGGGGGAGGGCTGAAAGGGGGGTCGATTTCTGCCCAGGGAAGGGTCTCCCCTTGGACGTCCTCCTTCTTCCCGCAGGGCCAAAACTCTTCTGGTCTTTGGGTCCCGGAGGCGCCATTCAGGGCCGTCGGCTGTGCAAAAGACCTGCCCCCCCCCCCCGAATCCTCCTTCTTCCTCCTAGGGATTCGCCCTCCTGCCTCCCCTTCGCAGCCCTCCGTAGGGTGGAGGAAAGAAGGGGCTTTGGGAAGAGGCTCCGGTCCTTCCACAGGGAGGGCAGGAGGAGAGAAGGACCGGATATTAAGGCCACCCAGCCCCTCTGGATCTGCAGGGTTTCCCTCTCCCGGCGGGCCTTTTGCAGAGTGAATGGCTCCGAAGGGTCCCTTCCAGACCAAGGGAATCACAAAACGCTTTGCTTTCCAGCAGGGGCAGCCCAGACACCAAGACCCCCCACCCACCCACCCTCGGTTGCTGCCCCTCCAAGGCCCTGTGAAGTTGGTGGTGAGCTCCAAAGGAAGAGCAGGGAGCCCCAAGGGGGTGCAAGACAGCAGGCGAGAAAAGTCCTGAGACCTGAACTCGGCCCGCCCTGGGTGGGCAACCCCAAGACACACAGGGCCCTTGGCCCACGGAGGGGCCACGGAGGCCGAGGAGCCCCTTTGGAGACGCCCCCCCCCGCGTTGGGATCCTCGAAGGGACCGAAAATAGCAAAGGGTCCCGTGAGAGCAGAGGGTCCGGTCCAGCCCTCGGTCCGCTCCATCGTACGGGGGGGGGGGGATTGGTGTTTTATTAGAGCTTGATTTCGTTTACCATCCTTAGTGCAGCTTCGGTTTGATTCATTTTAAGGTTTGTAGTCTTGCTGTTTTTCACTTTTAAATGTTCCCTTTTAATGATGTACCTAAGCTGTCTTGGGTCCTTTTTAAGGAGAAAGGCAGGGCAAATATATTTTAAATAAATAGTGGGAAACTTTTGACTTAAGGGAGACACTCCCTTTTGACTTAAGGCAAATACCAAAAGAATAGGAATGTGGCTAAAAATATAATATGTAGAATAAACTTTTCTACTCCCTAGACCATAAATAAAAATTTCTTCTATATCCAGGTATCACTCCCCCCTCCTTTTAAAATTCTGACAATAGAAATGATGCTGAATCTAAATCTGCTCCTCGTGGTTTAGCCTTTCCTGAACGATAGGCGACACACAGAGGCCAAAGTCTAAATATAGCACGTACAAATAATCCCGAAATAATAAGAACTACAATTCGAATTACAGATGCTCCCGTGAAACAGAGGGTCCGCTCCGCTCCATCGCACGGGGCTCTGGCATTTTCTCGATGTTGATTTCGTTTAATATCCTAAGTGCAGCTTCGGTTTGATTCATTTTAAGGTTTGTAGTCTTGCTGTTTTTCACTTTTAAATGTTGCCTTTTTCTGAGGCACGTAAGCTATCTTGCAACCTTTTTTTTCATGAGAAAGGCAAGATAAAAATATTTTAAATCGACCGTCAGAGACCTGCCCTCTTGTATTCTGCTACTTTCATTGCATGTTTCAGAGGGAAGTTACGCCTGACTAGAGAGGGAGAAGGAGAGGGAGATGGGGATGTGGCCCCGTTTAATAGAAACACGAGGAAGGCACATCTCGGATGGAAATGTTTTTGATTTGCTTTATCCGTAAAGCCTCCAGGCTGATGTTTTCTTTCTCCTTTTCTCCTAGGAAGGAGTGAGACGGAGTGAGAGTGATTTCTCTCTGCTGTTTTTGGGACCCATTAGAAAGAACCCATATCCCACATCCCTCCGAACGTTTGCAAGGTCAGTGACATTTCAAGGGGTGGCTTAAGGAGCCTTGCCCCCCCCCCACTCTCTCCTCTCCGTTTCCCTGTCCCAGCAGGGATTTGGACCCAGGTCTCCTGGTTTCCAGTCTGGTACTCCATCCGTGACACCACAGGTCTTCTTTGAACATGTGCAGAGTGCTGGTGTTCAAGGGTATGGTTTCCTTGGCATCCGATGCAAGAGGCACAACGTCTCCCCCGTCCACCGCTCTCCCCCTCCCATCATCTCCTCTGGGAAGACATTTCCACACACCCTGCGTGGGGGAAGGTTCTTCCGTTCTAAGTCCTCTGTTTTTTCCTTTCTTGTTTGCTTCCCCTCTTCCTCTCTCTTTCGGCCCCATCCTCTTCTCTCCCATTTACCCCAGTAGAAAGGTTTCCTGGCTGAGTAATGGTTCCTTCCCCTTCCTGCCTCATCTCTTGATATCAACCTTCCCACTCTTCTAGCAATTGCTTACTCTCTTCACCTCTGCCGTTCTGGCCTCCACTTCTCTCTCTCTCTCGCTCACACACACACACACACACTCACTCACTCACTCTCTCACTCTCTGCTCCTGGTCCTTCTTATTTCTATATCCTTCCTGTGACAAACCCAGACCTACTGGGATCTGCCACACGTTAACTAAGCTGCCACCAACCATTCCCTGTAAGAAGTCACACAGACCAGGGATGGATTTTTAAACAATAAAAAGAATAAGGTTTATTTAAAACAACACACAGGAAAATAAAATGATCAGGTGTATAAAATATAGTAACGTGGCTTATTCTCATTCATACATGCATACAGTTTGGTTCACACAGAACCCTTAACTTGAAGCACAGACCCTGAACCTATCAGTTCTGGCTAACCAACAGACACCTGAACCTATCAGGTTGGTACTCTGACACACAGTAGTACCCTGTCTGACACACAGACTCCCACAACAGCTTCTTCTTCCCAGCTGCTGCTTCGTCACATCCCAGCGTCTCTCTCACCACACAGGTTTCACATTTATATACAGTACAGCCCCTCCTCCTGATGTCCCGCCTTCCACTCCCCATAGGATGGAACTTTCCCTCCAAACCCATGACAGACAGGTAACATCAGTGCTGTATGTAACACCTCCCCTCTTTATAAGTTGTTTTGTAGGGGGAAAGCTAAGGTGCTTTTACCCAAAAAACAACCTGAATAAAACATACAACAACAGTTATACATACCATATAATACTTACTTATCCTTACACTCTAAGTTAACCATAGCAAATAGGCATTTAAACATTTACCATATACATTACATCAATTTACCTTTATTCATACAAACCAAATTCAAAAAACAGGTACATTTTACTTTTTGTCATCATTATATACACATAGTCCATGTTTCTTTCGCCGTCTTCATTCTTCAGGTCTTCTTGATAAGGCGTCAGCAACACAGTTCACTGACCCTCTGACCACCTTCACTTCAAAGTCATAGTCCTGTAGGTTTAAAGCCCACCTCATAAGTTTGCTATTGTGGGTTTTCATTGTCTTTAACCATTGCAATGGTGAATGGTCAGTACACAGAATAAAATGTCTTCCCCAGATGTAAGGCTTGGCCTTCCGGATCGCGTAGACTATGGCCAAACACTCCTTCTCCACGGTTGCCAAATGTCTCTCACCTTTTTGAAGTTTCCTACTCAGGTAGGATACTGGATGCTGGTCACCATTCTCATCCTCCTGGCACAGAACTGCTCCTACCCCGCTGTTAGACGCGTCGGTGTAGATGATGAACTCCCGGTCGAAGTCTGGAGCCCGCAGGACTGGATAGTTGATTAACGCCTCCTTCAACCTCTGGAACGCCGCCTCACAGTCGCTGGTCCACGGGATGCGGTCATCAGCCTTCTTCCTCGTCAGATCGGTCAGCGGAGCCGCAATCTCGCTAAACCTCGGGATGAACTTTCTGTAGTAGCCCACCAACCCAAGAAATGATTTGACTTTTTTCTTGGTGTTGGGTCTGGGCCAATCACGAACAGCTTCTATTTTGGCCTCCAGGGGTTTTATCACTCCTCCCCCTACCATGTGACCCAAGTATTTTATTTCTGGGCTACCCAGCTGACACTTGCTGGCCTTTACTGTGAGCCCTGCTGCACTTAACCTCTGCAGCACTAACTCCAGGTGTATCAGGTGATCTTCCCAGGTATTACTGAAGATCCCTATGTCGTCAATGTAGGCCACTGTAAAGTCACTGAGCCCTGCCAAGGTCTGGTCCATCAGCCTTTGGAATGTGGCTGGTGCATTTCTGAGACCAAAGCTCAGGACTCGAAACTCATAGAGACCAAAAGGGCTGCAAAAGGCAGTTTTTTCTTGATCCCTGGGATCAATTCTTAATTGCCAATATCCCTTTACCAGGTCCAATGATGAGATGAACCGACAACCCCCTATGGTTTCAATCAGGTTGTCTAGCCTGGGCATTGGGTAGGCATCAGGAGTGGTTACACGGTTTAATTTCCTGTAATCGACACAAAACCTAATGCTCCCATCAGGCTTGTCCACAAGGACTATCGGAGAGGACCAAGGACTAGAAGAGGGGACGATTATGTTCTCCCTCAGCATCTCGTCCAGCTCCTTCCGCACCTTGTCCCTATAGGGTCCCGTTACTCGGTATGGGGATACTGCCTGCGGGGGTGCATCCCCTGTGTGGATCCGATGCATCACTCCCTTCACTATCCCCGGCTTGTTGGAAAACACCTGTTGATATTTGCTAAGCAGCATTTTTAGTTCTTGCTGCTGGTCTTGGGTGAGTGCAGGACTAATCTTTACCTCCCCTGGGTTGTATTTTACTTCCCCTCTACCCTCCCAGAAGGGTAATTCAGCTTCCTCACTCTCAGCTGCTTTTATCGCGAATAAAACCCTCTGTTCCCCTCTGTAGTAGGGTTTTAGGGCATTCACATGAACCACCCTCCTTGCTTGGTTCTCCTCCTGCTCTATTAGGTAGTTCAGGTCTGACATCTTGGAAATGACCCTATATGGTCCTGCCCATTTGAGCTGCAGTTTATTCTCTCTGCAGGGCCTAAGCCAAAGCACTTCCTCCCCTGGGTCAAAGTGCCTCTCTCTAGCTTTGTGGTCATACCATGTTTTCTGTCTGACCTTCTGAGCTTGCAGGTTTTCTGCTGCCAGCTCTAGATTTCTCTTTAGGTCATTCATCAAGGTGTCTATGTATGTCACAACGTCTTGTGGGTCATCCTGGGTGATCTGCTCCCAATTTTGTTTGATCAAATCAAGGGGCCCTTTCACCCTTCTCCCAAATAAAAGTTCAAACGGACTGAACCCGGTACTGGCTTGTGGCACTGATCGATAAGCAAACAAAAGGGATTGCAGCTTCTGGTCCCAATTGTTTGGATTCTCTGCCAAGTAAGCCCTTAAGTGTGCAGCAAACATGTCAGAGTGCCCCCTTTGTAAGATCATGGGGCGATACTTTTCAGGCACCACTAGCTGACTTCTGATCCCATCTCCCCCTTTTGAGATATTCCTCAGGGTTTCTCTATATAAAATCCCCTTTTTCTCCAGAAATTTCACTGGGGTTTCAGGTGTTAGCTGGGCGTCAGTCACCTGTTCAAAACACTTTTGGAGAGTGGCGTCTGCCTTTTGCTCCTGTCCAAATCTGCTGTCTGTGGTTAAGGTTTCCACCACAGCTTCTGAACTCCCCCCTGCTTCCGTCTCTGGCTCATCATTACCCCCCTGAACTGTCCCTGTGGTGGCTTGTGAGCGTGTAATCACTAGCACCCGTTTCACATGTTCAGCCAGGTCATTTCCCACGAGCACGGCTGCTGGCAGAGTCGATGAAATCGCTAGCCGCCAAACTCCCCTCCAGCCTTGAAAGTTGACAGGTACCTCTGCTACTGGCAGAGAGATTACCTGCCCCTCAATCCCTGCCACCTTCATGCTCTCATTTGGGATTATATACTCCCTAGGAATGATATCTGGATGGCACAGGGTTACCTGGGAACAAGTGTCCCGCAGCCCCCTATACTGACGGTCAAGTATTCCTACGTCCACCCCTGCTGTCTCAAACAACTGAGAATCTGTTTTCACCAGCAAGCAGCGCTTTACCTCCATAAGAGGAACATTTTCCTCAGCCTGCTCAGCAGAGGTAGCTGTTCCAGACTGAGTAGCCATGGCAACAGGCTCCCTCAGTGACAATGAGCCTTGCTCTTTCTGGACACAGAACACAGCTTTTGGCTTGGTTCCACTAGAATCCTGAGGCACCATTCCTTTTAGCTGCTTCAATTTCTCACACTCTGAGATTAGATGACCCTTTCCCTGACAGAAATAACATTTTCTGGTGTATTTTGATTCTCTCTCATCTTGTTTTGGTTTTCCCTCCAAAATCTGAGGTCTTGGTTTCATGTCTGAGGGCTTCCCTTCACCATGGGCCCCTCCCCCTTGCTGGTTTTTCCCTGGTCCCTGAGAGTACTTGCTGTAGGTTTCTTTGGGTTTACCTACAGATTTCCCCTCACCCAAGGGCTTTCTTATTTGGGAAATAAAATCTGCGATCTCTGCGGCTGCTGCCACAGATTTCGGTTTCCTTTCCCTCACCTGGAATTTCAATTCCCCATGCAGGACTGAATAGAACTGTTCCAGTGCTATCAAGTCTTTAAGCTGCTCATAGGTCTCTGTCCCCTCCTGAGATAGCCATTTCTCAAGCAGCCTCACCAATTGGGCCCCCACTTGGGTAAAAGTCTGTTCTGGTTTCTTGGTGAGGGACCTGAATCTTTGTCTCAGCTGCTCCGCATTTATCCCATGTCTTGCAAACACCAGTTTTTTAAACTCTGCAAAATCTTTCATCAGTTCCTCAGGCATCTCGGCATAGACCTCAGCCAGACTACCACTGATTAAAGATCGCATGATGGTCATCTTCTCAGTTTCCCTCACTGAGAAGTCCACAAACGCTCTTTCCACTAAGGAAAAGAACACCTCAGGACAATCTCCCTTGTGGTACACAGGGAATTTCTTCAGGTCAGCTTTAGACAATTGGCCTCCCTCAGAATCCCTATTGTTATTATTGTTCTGGTTCATCAGTTCCAATTTTCTTAATTCAAACGCCATTTTCTCTCTCTCCAATGCCAATTCAAATTGTCTCTGTTTCTCTCTTTCCCTTTCCTCCATTTCAAATTGCCTCATCCTCAGTTCATGCTGTTGGGCTATGAGCAATTTTCTAAGTTCTGGGTTCTGCTCTCCTGTGCTGTCACCTTGCACTGAGCCAAATTCATCCTCAGAACCTTGGTCAATCTGGGGGTCTTTCACTTCACTCATTTCTGCCATCTGGCTTCGAGTCAAGGGCATAATCCCCCCTCAGAACAGGCTGCTTTAAAAAGTCAAGCCTCAAAATAAAACGACCACTTTTTTCCTTCTTGCCTCAGAACCAGCTTTCCCTAGAGATTGCTGCTGTTCTTCAGCACTAAACTTGCAACAGTATCGAGTCAGAGCCTACCCCCCTCTGCTGGGCCTCTCAGCTGGCAAGCTAGATCACTGTTACTACGCAGTTTTGCCTCAGCTTTTTTCCCGCCAAAACTAGGCTGCCTCAGAGCACCTTAATCTAAGTCTCCCCAGTTGGCACGTTCTTCTACTAGCGCACCTCCCCGTGAGGTACACCTAGAAGATTACCTACGCGCCTCAGACTGTCCCTGACTAGACCCCCCTTGCTCTGGGCACACTTGCCAAGGCTTTGCTGGACCGCTGGACAACTGGACCAGTCGTATCCCACCGCTGCCACCAATCAATGTGACAAACCCAGACCTACTGGGATCTGCCACACGTTAACTAAGCTGCCACCAACCATTCCCTGTAAGAAGTCACACAGACCAGGGATGGATTTTTAAACAATAAAAAGAATAAGGTTTATTTAAAACAACACACAGGAAAATAAAATGATCAGGTGTATAAAATATAGTAACGTGGCTTATTCTCATTCATACATGCATACAGTTTGGTTCACACAGAACCCTTAACTTGAAGCACAGACCCTGAACCTATCAGTTCTGGCTAACCAACAGACACCTGAACCTATCAGGTTGGTACTCTGACACACAGTAGTACCCTGTCTGACACACAGACTCCCACAACAGCTTCTTCTTCCCAGCTGCTGCTTCGTCACATCCCAGCGTCTCTCTCACCACACAGGTTTCACATTTATATACAGTACAGCCCCTCCTCCTGATGTCCCGCCTTCCACTCCCCATAGGATGGAACTTTCCCTCCAAACCCATGACAGACAGGTAACATCAGTGCTGTATGTAACACTTCCTTTTCTCTCCCTTTCACATCCCACGTGGGGGGACGGCGTTTCCCCTTTTCTCCTTTGTCCCATTTCCTCTTTTTCCTGGCTGGACGATCCTCGTGGAGACAACAGAACCAGGGATCAAGACTCCAGACTCCCTTTGTGTCCAAGACTTTGTGTTTCACGCACTCGTGTCCGTCAGTCCCAATCTCAACCACCAAGGCAATACTTAACAGTCCCCTCTTCTTACCTTGGTCCGAGCACGGAGTGGCCTGGTTGTTAGATTTGTGCCCAACAAATTCTCCCGGTCTCCTTCACCGGGGTGTCGGACATCTTGGGTTATCTCATCTGCGCAGCCGAGGTCCCCGCCAGGGAAAGTAGGCTGTTGAAATCGATGGAATGCGTCTCCCTGTTTTCTCAGCAGTGGAACACTTGGATCCCGGACGAGCCCCCAGTAGTGAGAAATGCTCACACCCTTGTTACTTAAATGCAAGAACCAGACAACCATGAATACAAGCAGCTCTCCTTTATTAAAAAGCCATTTTGCAAAAGCGGGTGTCCTAACTGGGTAGGCACCCCCATCAATCCAGGCAGGATGATCTTTATCCCCTACTCCTGGCCCTTGTTTCCCTCTTGGTCTGGGCAATCCAAGGCACGCCTAAATTGATCAGAGGAAGTCCTGCCTCTCTTTCCATCTCCCTCTCCTCTCTTTGCCTAGACCCCAGACTCTTATTTATTTCTATTATTATTTCTATGTTGTTGTTGTTTAGTCTTTTAGTCGTGTCCGACTCTTCATGACTCCACAGACCAGAGCACGCCAGGCCCTCCTGTCTTCCACAGCCTCCTGGAGCTGGGCCAAATTCATGTTGGTCGCTTCAGTGACACTGCCAACCATCTCATCTTCTGTTCCCCCCACCCCCATTACAAGGTTTCTTAATTCCTCCTCACTTTCTGTCATATCTGAGGTTGTTGATATTTCTTCCGGCAATCTTAATTCCGGCTTGGGATTCCTCCAGTCCGACCTTTCTCACAATGTATTCTACATATAAGTTAAATAAGCAGGGGGACAATATGCAGCCTTGTCATACTCCTTTCCCAATTTTGAATCAATCAGTTGTTCCATATCCAGTTCTAACTGTGGCTTCCTGTCCCACATATAGGTTTCTCAGGAGATAAATAAGGTGGTCAGGCACTCCCATTTCTTTAAGGACTTGCCATTCTTTGCTGTGGTCGACACAGCCAAAGGCGTTTGCATAGTCAATGAAGGAGAAGTAGATGTTTTTCTGGAACTCTCTGGCTTTCTCCATAATCCAGCGCATGTTAGCAATTTGGTCTCGAGTTCCTCTGCCCCTTCAAAATCCAGCTTGTACTTCTGGGAGTTCTCGGTCCACTTACTGCTGAAGCCTACCTCGAAGGATTTTGAGCATAACCTTGCTAGCGTGTGAAATGAGTGCAATTGTATAGTTGGAGCATTCTTTGGCACTGTCCTTCTTTGGGATTGGGATGTAGACTGATCTTTTCCAGCCCTCTGGCCACTGCTGAGTTTTCCATTGATGATGATTTGGAAAAGAGTGTTTGTGATGACCAGCTTGTTCCCATTACAAAACTCAATTACACTTTGCCTTGCTTCATTTTGAACTGCAAGGCCAAACTTACCTGTTGTTCCTTTTCTCTCTTGACTCCTTACTTTAGCATTCCAGTCCCCCATAATGACAAGAACATCTTTCTTTGGTGTCAGTTCTAGAAGGTGTTGTAGGTCTTCATAGAATTGGTCAATTTCAGCCTTTTCAGCAATGGTGGTTGGTGCATAAACTTGGATGACTGTGATGTTGAAAGGTCTGCTTTGGATTTGTATTGAAATCATTCTATCATTTTTGAGATGGTATCCCGGTACAGCTTTTCCCACTCTTTTGTTGACTATGAGGGCTACTCCATTCCTTCTACGGGATTCTTGCCCACAATAGTAGATATGATAATCATCTGAATTGAATTCTCCCATTCCCATCCATTTTAGTTCACTAAAATGTTTATTCTTGTCATTTTGACCACATCCAGCTTACCAAGGTTCATAGATCTTACACTCCAGGTTCTTTTGCAGTATTTTTCTTTGCAGCATCGGACTTTCCTTTCACTTCCATGTGCGTCCACAGCTGAGCATCCTTTCGGCTTTGGCCCAACCACTTCATTAGCTCTGGAGCTACTTGCATTTGTCCTCCGCTCTTCCTCAATAGTATGTTGGACGCCTTCCCACTTGAGGGGCTCAACTTCCAGCATCATCTTCCAGTGTATTGTTTTTCTGGTTCACTGCCTGTTGGAGCTTGCTCCATTGCTCCAAAATAAATTTTTTTGCCTTTTTTTTTAAAAAAAATTCCTTAATTGAGTTTTTAGGGAGAGCGATTTGTGCTGATTTTGGGCAGAATTTTCCAACGATGTTTCAGATCTAGCAGTAAAATGTTTTTCCCTTTGCATGACATGAATTAACTCCTGTTTGTATTTTTCTTGTGAAGGAGATAAGGAGAGGAAAAAGGTGTTCTCTATGTTCTTGTTTAGACACACACACAAGGATGTCTGCCAACAGAGTCCTCCTCACACAACTCTGGATCCAACTCTGCATACAGATCCTCTGGGGCAAAGCCCCCAGGAGGACTCTCTTTTATTAAGCTTACAAGTTCACATTAGGATTGGCCCAAAGAAAGGGTTTAAAGTTAGCTCTCTATCACTATGAGGAAGAGGAAGAATGGGTAGTAGCTCCTCCTCTCAGAAGCAGCTATGACGTCAACCAGGAGAGCGTTCTCTGCACTGAAGAATCAGCCAACAGCTTAGCAACGTTGGGAAGAAGCGTTCCCCCGCAATAGTTTTCTGCCACCTCTACTTCTCCTTCCTATTTGAGTCCCTGCTGACTGTTTCCAGAACTTCAGAGAAGACCTCCTGGTGACATCTGTGGCTCTAGTAGAATAACTTGTATCTGATTTAATTCATTATTCAAGGAGGGCTGTTCGGGCAGTGCAGGGCACATACACTTGTGTGCATGTGGAAAGGCGTGGGGGAGCACATGCCTGGTCAGGCTTAGGCCACAGACTGGCACCGGACCACGGACCGGAGTTTCAGGATTCTGTCCTAGAGGAAACAGTGATTTTTGTAAACCGAGATACTACTGGAATATGCAGCATTTATAATTATTTACAGTATATTCTTCCCTCCCCTCTTTCCATACACATTGGTTTAGGTATCTAACTCTGGATCCAGAGGTTGGGAGTTCACTTACCTTCTAGCTCTGCAGTTCTAAGATGCCATTGCCTCAGCACCTATTTCCCTGACCATCTCTGCTTCCTAGCCCCATTGAGCCCCCATTCACTTCCACGCAGGACCCGCTGAGGACTTGCAGAAACTCCCAACAGAGGCACCCAGCTTTTGGTCCCCAGCATGCTGTTCTTCTGAGTTCTGCAGGCAGCTTCATACGAGTCCCGCGATATGAGCTCGGGCGCCAGCTCCGATCCACTGCCTCGTCCCACAGGACCAACCCAGCTCCAGTCACAAAACACCCCTTCTCTCATCCTCCTCAGCCACAGACAGCGGCAACACGACCAGCTCCCAGTCCTAATTCCTACACTGACCCTCTCTGCTTCCTATCCTGTTTTCAGAAATTCCTGATGTTTCTCTACCCGTAACAGCATTTTATAAACTCTACATCCCATCCATTTCATGGACCTGTCCTTTCTCTTCTCCTTCTGAATAATAATCTCTGCAGACTTTGTCAGTTCCCTGCATTGACCACTCACTGATCTTTACCCCTTCTCGAGTCCAATCATTTAGCTGCATCACATTCATCCACTTTTGCTCTTCCTTTCTAACACTGTCCTTTCCCCCCTTGTTATTCATTTCTGCTAAACAATCCTTTAATTGAAATATTTGTTTCCTCTTTAAGCAACTTTGAGAAATTCCTTTCTAATTTTCTGGAAATGTAAGTCTAGTCTTTGGGGAGAATTTGAGAAGGGAATAAAAAATTAGTATACTTTGAATTTGATGTACTTATTTGGGTGTGGAAATGAACCTTCTTTCATTACTCCTCCCCCAAAAGGTTCCCCAGTGAAGAGCCCTTCCAACTTCAAGCCCAAAAGAACAACCTACAGTCCGGCCTCATCCCCTCCCTGATTCTCTTCCCTTTTTGGCTATCTTTCCTTGCTCCTCCGTGAATCAGGCAGAATCCGAACACATCATTCCTTTTTCCTGCAGATTTTGACAGTGGTTATTTCTCTGTTTTTTTCTTCTTCTAACCTACCAGATGATGAACAGGAGAAGAAGAATTGCCCAGCAACATCTGAAGCAACCTGGACAGGAACTCATAATCAAGCAAGAAAACATGGAATTGAAAATCAGAGTGGACAGGCATGGATTTGACATAAAAAGGCTGACGCAGGGGAGAAACCACGTAAATGCATGTCACCTCAGTAGACACCAAAGAACACACACGGGGAAGAAACTGTATCCACGTAGGGAATGTGGAAACAAGAGCCTCCATATACACAAAGGAACTCACACTGGGGAGAAACCACATAAATGCATGGAATGTGGAAAAAGTTTTAGTCAGAGTGGTAACCTTAGGTCACATGAAAGGATTCACACTGGTGAGAAACCACATAAATGCATGGAATGTGGAAAGAGCTTTACTCAGAGTAGTCATCTTAGGTCACATGAAAGGATTCACACTGGGGAGAAACCACATAAATGCATGGAATGTGGAAAAAGTTTTAGTCAGAGTGGTAACCTTAGGTCACATGAAAGGATTCACACTGGGGAGAAACCACATAAATGCATGGAATGTGGAAAGAGCTTCAGTCAAAGCGGTGATCTGAGTTCCCATCAAAGAACTCACACTGGGGAGAAACCGCACAAATGCATGGAATGTGGAAAGAGCTTTAGTCAGAGTGGTGTCCTTAGATTACATCAAAGGATTCACACTGGGGAGAAACCACATAAATGTATGGAATGTGGAAAGAGCTTTAGTCACAGTGATGGCCTTAGGAAACATGAAAAAACTCACACTGGGGATAAACCACATAAATGCATGGAATGTGGAAAAAGTTTTAGTCAGAGTGGTAACCTTAGGTCACATGAAGGGACTCACACTGGGGAGAAACCGTACAAATGCATGGAATGTGGAAAGAGCTTTAGTTACAGTGGTGGCCTTAGGTTACATCAAAGGATTCACACTGGGGAGAAACCACATAAATGCATGGAATGTGGAAAGAGCTTCAGTCAGAGTAGTCACCTTAGGATACATCAAAGGATTCACACTGGGGAGAAACCACATAAATGCATGGAATGTGGAAAAAGTTTTAGTCTGAGTGGGAGCCTTAGGTCACATGAAAGGACTCACACTGGGGAGAAACCGTACAAATGCATGGAATGTGGAAAGAGCTTTAGTTACAGTGGTGGCCTTAGGTTACATCAAAGGATTCACACTGGGGAGAAACCGTACAAATGCATGGAATGTGGAAAGAGCTTTAGTCAAAGTGGTGGCCTTAGGTTACATCAAAGGATTCACACTGGGGAGAAACTACATAAATGCTGACGTAATGCAAAAGAAAGAGTAAAAAACAAGTCCTTCTTTCCAGGTAGATGTTCAACATCAAAATCATATTTTTGCAATCTGAAATGCCACTGCATTAATATTGGACTTCGATGCCTCTGTTTCTCTAAGAATGTCAAAGCATTTTTGTTGGCCTGAACGACCACTTTCCTTGTACATAAATATATTCTGAAAATGTGAAGTGACCACAAAATCGAATAAGCATTTCCCTCCTTACAATTAAACTTTTTCTCTTTCTCCTTCAGTGTCCTGGCCACATAAGCTAAGGGGTGTAAAAATTAGTGTCATCTGGTTGAAGCAAAATCGCGCTCAAACCACGTTCTGAAAATGCAGTTTGAATTACCATGAGTTTAGCAATGTGAATTACAATGTTGTCTACATAGGCAAGGGCGTAATATAGGTCACCAAGCAACTCATCAACCAATTTCTGAAAAGTAACATAGGTATTTTTCATTCCAGGTGCTAATTTTCTGAGTTGGTAAATTCCCTTAGGGCAAGTAAATGACGTGTAAGGGCGATGTTCCTCTTTAATTAAAATCTGATAAAGCCCTCCTTTTATTTCAACCACAGAAATGCATTCAGCGTTTGCAACAATTTCTACTAACGTGTCAACATTGATTGTAGGAATAGTCTCTGTCTCAGTGTTTGCCTTGACACATTGAAATAGTATTGAATACAGCTGTTCTACATGGTTCAATCACTCCTTGTGAAATAAGACTTTCAACAGTTCCAGACACTAAATTGCCCTTAGTCCCTTTTAGGTCCATAGGAACAGAAACAGCAGTCAAACCATCTTAATGGAATGTTTGACCACATTAGACTCTCCAGGTGAATTAGAGAAAACAATTTGGTGACTAGCTAACACAGATTCCAATACCTGTTCTGGGCTAAATTGATCAATGTCTTCAATTCCAGTAACTACCTCCTCATCACTTCCTCCACCTTGCTCATTATTCTCTTGGTCTACCTCTGTTACCACAGGTACAATATTGGGAACGTCTTGGTCCAGAAATGCCACACCCCTGAAAACCTGTATTGCTGAATTAGCTGTGCTATCAGGTTTGGTCACAAGAGGCCGCTGTTGCATCAAAGTTCCCTCGGGAGTACTCTGCATATCTCCCCACTTCCTTGGAAAATAGGCTGTTGAAAATCAGTATGGTCCCAAACCTCTGCTTTTCTTTCTAAAGATCTTTCTGAGAAGATTAACTGTGGTACTGGGCCAAAGTTTCCAGATATGATTTCAGTCTCTGGAGAAACATCAGTACTTTGTAATCCCAAAAAGTTAGCGCTTCCCCCTTCATTGGTTGTGTTAGAAACAGTTTCACAACCCGACAGGTTTAAATGCAGTTTCTTATCTTGAACCAAGCTTACAGAATTAGCATCACATTCCCTTGTACCATTAAAACAGTGTGAAAGTACATGCTGCAAGGTCTCTGTACAATTAACTCCTCCTGTAGCATTACTCAACGTCTCTGGTAAAGGTACTTTATCTCCTTCGGTCTGCTTTGATGTGTTCTCTCCTGCTCCAATTAGTTCCCCCTTATGGAGTATTGCTTCCCTGCTAAATCGCCAGGAAGTCCAAGGAATGCCCACCAATCTCACAGTATCCAATTTCACCGTTCTCTCTGGGCTGAGAGAAGGGGGGTTGTTTGAGATCTGATATGTATCAAGATCTGCTGACACAAGTCCTAGCAAAGAATTGAGCTGAGTCTCCATTACATCATCCTGCTGGTATCTTACTCCCCCTTGAACTTCTCCTGACCCCGCTGTTACTGGTTGCTTAGTCCCCGGGAGGTCTGCAAACTGTTTGTTTTGTACTGCTATTGCTTCTAAGCTGATGTGAGGGCTCTCAGTCACAGCAATTGCTTGACTGCTTTGGAAAATCCCTTGCTCTCCCTCTTCTGGCAAACCCATAGTCTCATCATGAATTATTTCAGAGCTTCTCACCTGTCCTGGGCTTTGAAGAAGAGCTGAGGGTTGTGCTCAGCTGCATTCCAGTGCGCTGCAGTTTTCAGTTGCGTTGTCCGATGCTAATTCATCTACGGAGATAGCTCGACGGGGTGACGTCTCTCCCTCCTGCCTTCTCTGCATGCGACTCCGGGGCCTGTAAATCCTCTGTTTGGATGGATGATAAATCGCTGTCTCCTCTGGAATGCTCATTAGAATTCCACTGGGCCTTGTTAACTCTTTCCACACAAGCATTTTGCATCTCAGGATCGCTCCCAATTGTCTGGAGTGTCCCGTTACAGTAATCCTTAAATGGACCCTGCTGAGCTTGGAAAAACCTTTGCATCAAGCCAGGTTCTGTGCTTAGAAGACATTTTAAAAGTAAGTTTTCCCGGTAAAGCTGTTTTATCAGCCAATCTTTTTCCTGAATTTTGTGCTTGGCTTGCCTGAAAAATCCCGAAGCCACTTCCAAGATTCTGTCCACGGCTGCCAACTGTTCTTCCTCCCCCATGTTCTGCTGGCAATCTAGCCTAAGCTAGGTCAGCAATAAAAACAAAACACAACTCCAAGGAAAATTTTAAAAATTAAAAATCTTCTCTGCACCTTCGACCAACTGCTGTCACTCTGTGATCCTAAGATCAGCAAAGAGGACAGACAGCTGCCAAAACCAAAATAAAATTAAAAATCTTCTCTGCACCTTTGACCAACTGCTGTCACTCTGTTATCCTAAGATATGTGAGAGGACAGTCAGCTGCCAAAACCAAAATAAAATAAAAAATCTTCTCTGCACCTTTGACCAACTGCTGTCACTCTGTTATCCTAAGATATGTGAGAGGACAGACAGCTGCAAAACCAAAATACTGAAAAGTCCAAAAGGAAAAGAAAAGAACACTGTGACCACTCTGTGAACCCTAAAGTTACAGAGATGATCAATGACTGAGCTGGGTGCAGATAGATACCACTAGGGCCAGGTCATCCCGACAGATGCTGAGATCATAGGGCATGACTCTAGGCCAAGCCAGATGCAGCTAGGTACTCCTGACAGATCCTAAGATCGTAGTGGGAGACCCAGATCTAGGCTGGATACAAACAGGGCCAGGTCCTCCGACAAATCCTAAGATTATAGGAGTACGCTTAGGCCAAAACAAGCTGGATGCAAGTCCCAGAACAAGGTAGCCAGAGTCATTCATGCAATCCTAAGATTATGAAATGACGCTGCTCCACCTGGTTGCTATCAAAGACTGAAACAGACAGGGTCATCCCTAACAGATCCTAAAATCCTGGGCATGACCTGAGACAGCACTGAATGCAAGCACTCCAAAAATAAAGGACATGCATCTTAGAATTACTTCACTACAACGTTGTAACAACCTGCACATGCCTATTGATTATATCCAATTGTTTCCTAAGAGTTTGCTTGTCCCACTGGGAATCTCTTTCTTAAAAGAGCACCCCAGATTCTAACACACATTACCACAGCCTGAAGATTTAACACCTCTCACCACAGCCTTTAGATCTAATTGCTGGCAAACAGCATTTCCTAGGAAGCTACTGTTCACACTCAGGGATGCACCTAGCTCCTTAAAGCATCAGTGTCCCACTGCAATCAAAACTTAGCTTGAAAACTTAGCTTGTGGATGAGAGTCACTTAAGCTGCCAGATAGAACAAAGATTGGTCATCCTGAGGTACTACAAAAACAAGCACGCGGTCCATCGTGCAGCTGCCACCATGTCAGCAAACACGGGTTCGAAAACACACGTGTAAGCCTGGACAGAGAGCAATCAGGAGTTTGCACATGCTAAAGTGGGCTGAGTGAGTCCAAACTCAGCTAGCCATGCTACAACACTCCCTCTTACAAGTCTGCCCACATAAGATGCCCTTGTGCCCTTTCTCTATTACTGAAATAAAACCATGTGGCCTTTGTAGTCCTGAGACTTATCTTGCACTACAGGCAGGACTCTAAGTAAGCTAGGCCAAGGCAGCACTCTCAGATGACCCTAAGACAAGTGTACTGTTCAGAAAACCAATTGAGTTTTATAATCTTTAATTTATTAAAGAATAAGCATGTTACTAGGTATCAAAGCCAAATTAAACCAAAGCAAATAAACTAGCATTGTGCTGGTTAGTTACAAAGATGTAGGGAGGCAAAGAAAACATGAAAAATAGAAAAGTGTTCAAAAACCTTACAAAAACACAAAAAGCCAAAAAGAATAAAAACAGTTCCAGTCCAGTAACAAGTAGGTTATTAAAAGGCTATAGTCCTCAGTGATCCTGTAGAACAAAAATCCTGTACTAAAAAGAAAAATTCAGTAAAAGTCCCATTGTCTTTAGAAAAGTCCAAGAGTATAGTCCATATGAAGTATTTCAAGAAAAGAAGTTCATAAAGAGTATTCCATCGGTAACAGTCCATAGGAAATAGTCCATGCATAGTCCTTAGGAAAAAGCCCATAAGTCCAAGGGTAATCCAGTATAGTAAAGGTTAGTCCCATGTGTCACGAATGAATGAAGAGTCGGTCTTGAATGACTGAAGGGTCGGTCTTGAAAGACAATGTCCATAGGCAAAAAGTTCCTTTTTCAAGAGTAACTGGCAAGGGCTTATCACACCTTCCCACGATGTCATCCAATCAGAGTTCGTTACTAGGCAAACAGTCCTGTCGCACCACATGACTTCTTTCCCATAAACACCAGATGTTATTTGGGTTACTGTAGTTTATCAAAGAGTCACAACAATTCCCATCTAATCACACCGAGTCCTTTTCTCAGGCTATCAGAATAACATTCTCTCTGCTCACCAAGAAAACAACCTGTCAGCATAGCAAAGATACTTTATACAAAGAAACAAGATGGAACCTCTCTGGCTCATTTCTTAATTACAAAACCCATATTCCTGTGAAGGAGATCAAGGGAGTGTGCCGTCCTCCGTTAAAAAGGATGACGTAGAGGAAGGAGGATGTGTGGAAGGGGTGCTAATAGAGCTGGACCAGACAGAGGTGGTGGCTGAGAGGGCCAAAGAGGTGTGTCTTGTGGAGGAAGGAGGGGAGGAGCAGGATCTAATTATGTGGGAGGAGATAAAAGAGGAGAGAGGCGCGCGGGAGTTTAGAACTTGGACGGACTTGAGCACTGACAGACCAAGGCATAGAGGGGTGCAGACTGAGCCCATTCTCAACCAAAACCAAAAGCCTGAAGCGACACCGGGATTTCCTAACTTGATGACAGGAGGGGGACTATTACCGGATCCGTCCCTCACGGGAATCAGAAGCAGAGGTATTGAACCCTTGGAATGGAAAGTGTTTGTTTTCCCTCTGAATTATCCTGGGGGCAGGCGGCGTGTGATTCGTCCCGGGCCAGAGTATCAGAAGAGGCCTTTGGAGGGCGATTGGGCCCGCCACCCGTGCCGCGGCACGGTGTGTGCGGTGAGGAGCGCGCCTTTACGTCAAATGACAGACCGGGGGAAATTTGGGCCAGCTCCCTTCTAGGAGAACACGGCGCGGTTCCTACTGTTCGACCTAAGAAATATCATTTGTTGCCTGATCGTTTATTACAGGATCCGTTTGATCCTCTTGAGTTGGAATCTGCTTATAATAAAATAGTCGTTAATGAAGCCCTTGACGAGCCTCCGTGTCTTTTTCCCGCCTTCACTACAAGTGCCCCCCCCGCCGGAGAAGGACTTTCTTACAATTCCTTAAAAGATTTTAACTCAAAAACCCATCTCATCACAACCAAATCCTTAGATCCTTAACATCTGAGCATCTCAGAGGCTGGGAGACACAAGCCTTGGGAAGATTTGGTTTTGTTGACTGATGCAGAACAAAGGGATATAAATATTTGGAGAGCTCTCCCACAAACTGTTCTTAGAAAGGAACGGAGAAACATAGATGTTTGGTTTCATGAAGTACAACAGACGATGGAACTGATGTTGAGTAAGCCTGCAGTTTTTGCATAACTGTATGACGTTTGGATTTGAAGATCTGTTCCAACAGTTTTGTCCTCACACCCGTAAGACTGCCTTACATATTTTTTTTGGATTAAGTATATTTAAGTATGGAATCTAGAATTGATGTAAATAAATGAACTTGTACAGAATCAACAAGTTTTGGAATTGGCTGAAATCACTGCAACAATGAAAAGACTTCCTATGGGATACCCAGATGAGCGTCAAACACCTTGTCACTGTTTGTCTATGTGAGGGAGAAAGTGGGGTTGAACCCATCCTGACTGGACAGCCATCCTTTCCTGACAAGAGGAGGGCAAAACCCAATGGAGCCCCGGAGGCAGAACATATGACTCATCAGAGAAGTGACACCTCCATGGGGAGAACGGGAAGATAGGAGGGTAGAGATAGTTCCGGGTGAAGATTCAAAGGTTGGGACCAATGTAGGGATGGGAGAGTCTGGAAATAAAGAGCCTGGGGTGTCTAAGGTGGATGTTCCAGAGAGGGAAGCAGAAGGTCCTTCAGAGGAAAGGAAGGATCCACCACGTAAATGAATCTTAGGAGCAGCAGAGATGCAGGAGAAAAAGGAAGGAATAAGACAGGAAGAGGGGAAAGAAATATATCTTGGTGAACCATCAAGAAGGGAGACAGCGGAAGCTGAAGAGGTAGAAGGGCAAAAGAAGGAGAGGATTTTATCACAAGGCTGGGCGTGGATATGAATGGAGAAACCCTGGACCAACCAGTGGGATTATACCTCATGAGTGGCAGAAAGGAGTCGGAGAGAGGTAAGATCAGAGAAACCCTCCTATTGGGGAGAGATAGTGGAGGAGAAAGATCAGGTAGAAAAGAGGCAGGCTAGCTGAAGAGAGAAAGGGAGAAATGGAGAAGCTCCTCAGAGAGGGCTTTTGGCATGACCCCAGTGGGTCAGTTGTGTTTATTGGAACCCACTGGAGAAACAGCACATATCCAGATGTCTGAGAATACCAAACCCCCACAGATTCTCATTTTGAGATTCACCCTTTCCCTGCAATCACATCAGCATTGATGAATTGTAGAATCTCCTTGCCTGGGAGGTCTGTAAATTTCTGTAGTTTTCCTGTCGAGCCAGGTATCCTAATGAAGTTCTGACCGGTAGATATCAAAGACGTCAAAAAGGGGAGAGGCCATAGAAATACATGGAATGTAGGGGGATCTTTTATAAAAGCAGTCATCTTTCTATTCATCCAAGATCTCATACAAAGGGGAAACCTTTGAAATGCAAAGAATGTGGGAACAGCTTCAGTCTGAACAGAAACTTAAGGATAGGTGCCTCGCTTAACGATGTTAATTGGTTAAAAAACGCTATGGGAAAACATCGTTAAGCGAAACACGTTTTCCTATAGAGATGCATTGAAAACCGGTTAATCCATTCCAAAAGGCACGGATTGCCATACTTAAGCGAAAAAACCCATAGGAAACATCATTAAGCGATACAATGTTCCCCCCATTGGAATGCATTGAAGCCTATTCAATGCATTTCAATGGTTTTGCGATGTCAGTTTTTCAATTTTAAAAGTGTCTTTAAAAGTTCAAAAACGGTTTTAAATGCTTGGAATCATTAGTGCACCTTCTAAAATGGGTGCAAACTTAATTTGGCTTTGATCTGACTTTTTGTTAATTTTTGCTGATTTTTTTTCTCCCCCACCAACTTTTGACAGCTGTCAAAAGTTGGGCTCCATGCCATTAAACCCAGAACTGTTTTTATTGAGTATGATACCTGAAAATATAGATAAGTCAAAGAATTATATAGTTATATACATAGTTACGGCAGCTAGAATTTTATATGCTAAAAATTGGAAAAGATCAACGGTACCGAAACAAGAAGATCTTATTGAAAAGATACGGGAAATAGCCGAAATGGACATTTTATCAGAAGTTATGAAGGACTATCCCTTGCAAAAGGCAACAGAAAGATGGGATGTATTTAACAAGTGGACTGAATCAACAGGCAGCTTGTGAACAGTACATATTGAAAGGAGAACTGAATCTAGAAGGCAGAAAAGAGTAAATAGAATAATTTAAAATCTTGATATGGCAATAGGTACAGAATGGATGAAAGTATGTTATTGTCTCCCCTCTTCCTCATCAATCCCAATTCGCTTTTCCTTTTTGTTATCCCTTATAAAAAATAAAAATACAAAAAAAAAAAAAGTTGGGCTCCATGCTTTCCTATGGGGGAGGAAAAAAATCACCAAAAATTAATGAAGAGTCAGAACAAAGCCAAACTAAGTTTGCACATGATTTAGAAGGTGCACTAACAATTCAAAGCATTTAAAACAGTTTCTGACTTTTCATTAATTTTTGTGAATTTTTCCTCCCCCAGAGGAAACAATGGAGCTGTCAAAAGTTGGGCTCCATTTTTTCTAAAGGGGGAGGAAAAAATTCACAAAAAAGTAACGAAGACTCAGAAACTGTTTTACATGCTTGGATTCATTAGAGCACCTTCTAAATCATGTGCAAACTTAGTTTGGCTTTGTTCTGACTCTTCGTTAATTTTTGGTGAATTTAATGGGGGGGGAATTCACAAATTAAGCATTTAAAACTTTACAACTTTAAAATTCAACAAATTAAAAAAGAGTCAGAACAAAGTCAAATTAGGCTAACGAAGGGAGGCTCTCTTTTGTGGTGGATCCGGTCTTCTTTTGAGGGGATGACCCAGTGGGTGGTCCTGGTGGGACTCCTGCTCCACACCCTGGCCACCGGCCTGTGGGATCCCTCCGATTTTGTCCCCTATGCTATTGAACATCTACATGATACCACTGGCCGAGCTTGTCCGGAGTTTTGGGGTGGGTCGTGACCCCCCACTCGGCCTCTCCTTTGCCTCTCCTTTCCAGGAAAAGGCCATTGTGGTTCTAGACCTGTTCCGGGTGTCAGGAAGGGACTGGACGAAGCTGACCCTGAAGCCGGGCAAGAGAGAGGCACTCCTGGTCGGTCAAAAAGCAGGCCGAGGAAGGGGGGCGGCCTGTGGTGGATGGGGAGACGCTGTCCCCCCTCACAAAAAACCCCTCCACAAAACACAGGGAAAGGCCTGGTGGGGCTTCTGACACAGGGAGTCTTGGGGGGAGGCTTTGTGCTTCAAGTGTGTTCTCGGGGTGGCTTTTGTGCATCCTTTCTCAGAGTGGGAATTGGTTTGGCCCAGTAGAGTGTTGGCCCCCTCATGATACTTCAGGAGAAAAGCCGGTGTAGAAATGGTGGTCAAGAAAGAAGGAAACCAAGGCCAGGGACCGTCAGGCTAGATTTTTGTGGGTGTGTGTGTGTGGGTGTTGTTGTGGGTCTGCGGGGGGTGTATTGTGTGTGGGGGTGTCCCATTCATAATCCCTCTCTTACTCTCCCCACCCCCCCGCGATCCCCACAGATCTCCCCCCTCCTTTCCCCCCTCCTGCCACAACCACAACCACCCCCTCACTTTGCGGGGGGGAGGAGGGGGTCCTCGCTCTAGCTCCAACTGGAAGCGGAAGCCACGCGCCTGCCCCTCCTTCTCTCCCCCCCATGACCCAACTCTATGGTCCTCCCAGGAGTGCAGTCGTGGCGGAGCGAGGGGTGGGCTTCCTGGTGAGTTTCCTGGTGGAGGACCTAGAAGGAGGTGGACGGTTGGGATATATGGGGGGAGTGGGAGGAAGGATGTATGGGGAGGGGGCTGAGATTCCCCCCAGGGTGGGGCAGGCCTTGGTCCTCGGGGGGGGTCTCTTCCTTGTTTCAGGGGGAAGTGGGGGAGGGGGGTCCCGATCTGGCCTTTCGGGCCCAAGAGACTCTTCTTACTCCCCCCCGGCAACGGTGCCTAATGGGAAGGGGGGGCTTTGTGCTCAATTCTTCCTCCTACGGTGGGGGTCAGAAAAGTGGGGGGAGAGAAAAAGTGTCCCTTGATTTCCGTCCTGCCCCTCCTGGTAAAGCTAAGTCCATGGGGGGTGAGTGTTGCCCCCCCTGGCCTGGGAAGGAGGGGAAGGAAGGTCCTGCAGCGTCCCTGGGTGGGAAGTGGGGCTGGGGGGAGAAGGAGGGGTACTAGGCATGGGTGTGTGGGGAGAAGGTTATATCCAGACCCCCCTCCTGCAAAGGGGTTACCTCTGCACCCTCTCCCCTCCTGGCAACCCTTGGACTAAATTTCATCACCATAACAGAAGGAGGCAACTCCTGGAAATCCACAGTGGGGGGAGGGGGGAGTCATCAGGGGGAGGTTTGGGGGTGCCTGTTTGGGGGTAGAAAAGGGGGTCGGTTGATTTCCATTTCCACTCAGTTCTCCCCAGGAGACACTATTTTCTCTCCCCCTCCCCCCGCCTGCCTGATAAACCTAAATTCAGGTTGGGGGTGTTTGCTGGAAATGACTCCCTCCCTTGCCCCCCCCTTGGCCCCCAAGCTTCAGAGGGAAGGGATGGAAGGACCTGCAACGTCCCTGGGGGGAAGAGGGGCTGGGGGAAGGAGGGCTGGAGGTTGGAGGGAAGAGTTGGTTGGTTGGAGGGGAGGGGGCCACATCCAGACCCCCACCATCTTGCAAAGGGGCAACCTCTGCACCCTCTCTCCCTGCCTCCTAGTGGCCCTCGGACCCTTGAAGGGACTCTGGATGCAGCCAGAAAAGGCGCCTGCTGCCCCCCCACACGTTTCATTACTCAATTATTTATTGAGTCATTTGTTTAATTAGCTCATAAATGAAGAATTGAAATAATTAAAAACAAACATTCGAAATGCAGCAGGGTCCAAAGTGACTTGGAGGTGACCGAAGAAGACGGACCCCTTGGGAGCAGGCAATATCTTGGAGGGCAGGAGGGAAGAAGAAAGGCAGAGAGAGTTCCCCCGAGAGGGAGGGAGGGAGGAGATGGTCTCCCTTCCTTCCCTTTGGCCCTTTTCCCAGCTCCCACCCTCCATGTCGGCCCCAGGAGGTGGAGGAGACATCCCTCTACCAGCAGATCTTTTGCAAGGTCAACGGCTCTGAAGGGTTTTGAACCCACCGAAGTTTGGAAACACTTTCCAGAAGACACCCTCCCCAGACTGCATGACAGTAATCCAGCTGGGTTGTAACTAAGGCAGACGTCACCAGATGTGGCCACATCCGACCCCTCCAGGAACAAGCCCGGCTGGCGCACCCGTTTGTGCAGAGGACCTCCTGGTCGCCACCAAAGCGTGGGCATTCAGGCTCAGGGATGAATCCAGGAGGACCCCCAAGCGGCGCAGCTGAGTTTTCAGAGAGAGCGAAAATCCATCCAGTGCAGGCTGCCTCTCTGTTTCTTAGAATCCTGGAACAATGAAGTTGGACGGGGGCCTCCGAGGACATCCCGTCCATATACCTCTTGCTCCCTGAAGGAATCCAAATCAAAGCTGGCCGGACAGAGGGTGGTCCAATTTTCCCCTTGAAAGGGCTCCTAAGGTCGCAGTTCAGTTGTCATACTCCTCAAACCCTTAGGAACATCTTCCTGATCTTCAACTAAAATCCGGCTTCCTGTCACTTGAGCCCGTTGGGCCATGTCCTGCCCTCCATTCCCAGGGAAAGGGTGGAAAAGGGGCCTCGGGAACTCCTTGGTTTGCTGGACAAGCTTTCCTCCACTTGGCAGAAAGGGGCGCTGCTGGAGGAAGGCTCAGGGAACCAGCCAGCTCCTCACACTGGCCTTTTGTCACGACCCAGGAACCTCCGACCTGGAGGGAGGGCTGCCCGTTTTTCACAATTTATTCTCTCCCTTCAGGATAGGTGGTCTGCCTCTGTCCAGTCCTCCTTGAGGGGCACTCACAGAGGAGTAGAAATTCCCCCCCCCAAAAAAACAGCACTTGGTAGGGACCTATGGGAAAGATTTTATCTTAAATTTAACAGAGGATCATTGCATATTGTGCTGAAGCCTTTCTCCCCCACCCCATGCAGACCAAGGCATTTGAGCTCAGATTAAACCTTCATCACTGCCACTGCCTCATAGCAAATAAGACATACCGGCTTGTCTCTAGTAATCGCAAACATGTATTCACTTTCCCATCTCTCCTGAAATTGCCTTCCCTCTGCATCAACTTTTCTTTTCTTGGACATTTCAGGGGTATTTGATTGTAGTTTATGGTCCTTATACCACTGTAAAGTGACATGGAAGTGGTAAGTATATCCAAAGTTTACCGCTCCACCTGCCTTATATGTGCCCAGCAATCTGCCCCCTTTTATAGTGCCCAGCCATAATTGACCATGTCCACCCCTCTTCCAACCCGGCCCCACGTCACCCGCCTGCTTGCACTGCAACCCCATCAGGCTCAACACCTCCCTGAGGGGACCCCCCCAAACCTTCAACCTTCTTCCTCCTCCCCACTCCAGCGCCCCTTATTTCCGTTCCCCTCCCTCCCTTCCCCCCCAGGCCCTTTGCTTTCTTCCCTCCTCAGCAGAGTCTGGCTTTCTCTCTTCCCGCCCACCCTCGCCCCCGCCCGTTAGGGGAACGGGATCTGGTGTTGGGGAGGCAGTCTGATGATCCCTTCTGCTGGATCCCACCGCGAGGGCCCTGCACCCTTTCCTTGAGGAGGGTGGGATGGATGGACAGAGGGGGAGGGTGGGTGGCTCGCCCGGCCCGAGCCTTGCAAGCCTTCCTTTCCAGTCCACACACACACACACACCCCTCCACGCACCCCGATCGCCGAAGGCCTCTCCCCCCCCACCTCAGCAGAGTCCGGCTTTCACTCTTCCCGCCCGCCATCGCTCCCGCCCGGGCCAAGCCGCCTCCTTACCTACCTGCCCGCCCCTCTCACCGCCACCGCCCCATTCCCCCCCTCCTTCCCAGGCCCCTTGCTCCCCACCAGCGAAGGGGAGGCAAGCAGGCGGGCTCCCTTACCCGTGCAATGCAACCGGGGCGCAGCGTGAACTCCTCCTCACGCAGCAGCTCGAGTAGCTCGAGGAGGGGGGGCGTGCTCGCCAGATATGGGCCTCTTCTTTTTCCCGCCGTCCCGCGCGCGCCTTCTCCTTTCGGCCAATCGCGACACGGCAGGACCACGGGGCGGGGGGAAGTTGGAGTCCGAGGCATGCTAATTCCGCTGCGACTGGGAGCGCTGAAGAACCGCAGTCCACCACGCCCTCCGCCCGCCAAGCTCTGGGTGGACCTCACGTTTTACGGGGTTGGGGATGGTGTGCAAACGGATGGCTCTGCGGGCCATCAGACGAGTTCTGGGGGGCCGGATTTGGCCCGCGGGCCTTGCTTTTGACACCCTTGATCTAGATGGAATCTATGGCTATGTGATGCCCATTGTCTGGTGCAGCGTTATCTCTTTGCCACTCTCAGACTGCCTGCCAGGCATGAGTGTCATCCTCTGTCACACTCCATTAAAATAAAGCATGTGTCCTTTCTCCGCTCACATTGGATGTTTCTCCATTCAATATCAGCATGTAATCTGTCCCTGTTTATACTCTAGTTCCTTGATTCTTAACCTTTGTTACTCGGATGTTTTTGAACTGCAAGTCCCAGAAACCCCAGCCAGCACAGTTGGTGGTGAAGGGTTCTGGGAGTTGCAGTCGAAAACTCCTGAGTAACCCAAGGTTAAGAACCAGTGCTCTAGTAGACTCAACAATTTTACTCAAAGTCTAGCTTCTGCTGGCCAAGGCAGGTCCAACCCTTGGATATCACAGCTCTTGGCCTCCTTCTTCTCTATTAATAATATTCCTGCTCAGATCCTGGAAAAGCAAGGCAGTTGATATCTTTTTTGAGTCAACCACTCTCGTGTTCAATCCTCTTCTCCTACAGCTTTCCACTTTCCATTGCAGAGTGGAATTTTGGGATCAAGGGGAGGCAATAGCAAAGTACAGGGAAAGAATGGGAGAAAAAGGGAGATACAGTTTGCCAAAGTTAGTCTCAGTTTGTTGTCTTTAGGATAGTAGAGACGGCCCAATTCAAGGTCTCAACTGGAGTTATGAATTATGTTCTCAGAAATAGATTCTGTGCTAATTTTTCCCAACTGCTTTTTCCCCCTCTCTAATTGTATTGCTTACCAGTATTTAATCTTGAATCCCCATCTCTTGTTTTGCACCCATGGCAGCATTTCATACAGTATGTGAACCAAAGAAAGCTAGGATTCACTTATATGCCTCCAAGGATGGACCCCTGAGAATGTCAATGGAATGAAATGGAAATTGAGACCCCAATGTTGTGTTGGTGTGGCAACATCTAAGTCTATCCTCTTAGGACCAGTTCAGCTGAATCAGCCAGCAACAAATATGGGGGGAGAGGAGCCAGAAAGGCTTGCCTGTCCTCTTGATTTTTTGACCGCCACTTCCTCCTGCAACTGTTGTTAGATCTTCAGGGAGCTGTCTAAGTTCACTAATGAGCAGACATGCTGCTGTTCCAGCTATTGTTTCATCATTAAGTCTCATCAGATTCTTCGTGAGCATGCCAGGCCCTCCTGTCTTCCACTGCCTCCCGGAGTTGGGTCCAAGTCATGTTGGTAGCTGTCCAACCATCTTGTTTTCTCTATCATCACTTCTCCTCCTGCCTTCACACTTTCCCAACATCAGGGTCTTTTCCAAGGAGTCTTCTCTTCTCATGAGATGGCCAAAGTACTGGAGCCTCAGCTTCAGGATCTGTCCTTCCAGTGAGCACTCAAGGTTGATTTCCTTCAAAATGGATAGGCTTGTTCTCCTTGCAGTCCAGGGGACTCTCAAGAGCCTCCTCCAGCACCACAATTGAAAAGCATCAATTCTTTGGCGGTCAGCTTTCTTTATGGTCCAGCTCTCACTTCCATACATCGCTACTGGAAAAACCGTAGCTTTGACTATGCGGACCTTTGTCAGCAAGGTGATATCTCTGCTTTTTAAGATGCTGTCATGGTTTGTCATCGCTTACCTCCCAAGAAGAAGGCGTCTTTTAATGTCATGGCTGCTGTTACCATCTGCAGTGATCATGGAGACCAAGAAAGAAAAATTTGTCATTACCTCCATATCTTCCCCTTCCATTTGCCAGGAGGTGATGGGACCAGTGGCCATCATCTTGGCTATTGCTTTTTTTATGTTGAGCTTCAGACCGTTTTTGTGCTCTCCTCTTCAACCCTCATTAAGAGGTTCTTTAATTCCTCCTCACTTTCTGCCATCAGAGTGGTATCATCTCCATATCTGAGGTTGTCGATATTACTTCCAGAAATCTTAATTCCAGCTTGGGATTCTACCAGTCCTGCCTTTTGAATGATGTATTCTGCATATAAGTTAAATAAGCAGGTGGACAATATACAGCCTTGTCGTACTCCTTTTCCAATATTGAACCAATCAGTTGTTCCATATCCAGTTCTAACTGTTGCTTCCTGTCTCACATAAAGATTTATCAGGATAAGGTGGTCAGACACTCCCATTTCTTTAAAGACTCCTCTCCAGAAAGTCTTCTCTTCTCATGAGATGGCCAAAATTTCGGAGCCTCAGCTTCAGGATCTGTCCTTCCAGTGAGCACTCAGGGTTGATTTCCTTCAAAATGGATAGGTTTGTTCTTTTTGCAGTCCAGGGGACTCTCAAGAGTCTCCTCCAGCACCACAACTTCCAGTAACTGCTCCAGTTACTTCTCTATAAAAAGGTTCACCCTCGCGATTTGGATGTCCACTCCTTTTTTGTGAGTCCCCAAGCCTCGGACTTGAGGTTCTAAGACGCTCCAATAAACAGCACCATGAGTGCAAATGGACGTCAGGGCTAGGAGATCAAGATTCTAGAGACTGCTGAGAGCAAGACACTGAAATCATGGGAAAAGTCTGGGGTTAGGAAGAGTGTGTGTTAGGAAATGGTGGAACATCACTCTGTAATATTTATTGTATTCCAAATAAATGGTCACTTCTGGCATCTTTCACTTCTAATTCAGTTTCACTCATGTCCAATAGGACCTCTGAGCAACTTTTAAGATTTAGATCAATCTGTTCAATCATTTTCAATATCTAACATGCCAATGTCTACTTATCACTGTGGCTTATGACAAATCTATTAGTAGTGGCTAAAATTCCACTGTGTAGCTACACTTACATAACATGGGGTTGCATTAGCTGTTGTGGCACTGAAGAGAAAGTCATATCCAGAAAACAGTTCCATGGGCACAGTTGCACATTCAGTTCGGGAGGGGGGGGTGTTGGTGGTTCATTTTGCAGTTAAACTGCACAATTTGTTTCATAAGTAGTTCTTTAGTGAGGCACACTGACTACCAGGGCATAACCCTCATGAACATACACTGGTAGAATTTTTCAGCCACATCAAGACAATAATTGCAGCCACATGAGCTTGTTGTCCTATCTATATTTATATAACTGAAACATAATGCAGATTTTCTATTTTTCCTTTCTCCCCAAAACTCATGTCAATATAGGTACAGTAGGCATCCTTCAGTCTTGAGAGACTATGGTTACGTGCTCTGAATAGAGGTCTTGGAATGTCTAGTGTGGCTGAGAAGGCCAATAAGAGAGTGACCACCCCTTCCACACTGAAGATAAATACAATCTATCCCCTGTCCAGCTCCCTGATTATGCTGCTTTCGGGACTACCCCTTTGCCTCGGCCTGCTGGACAAGTGCCTATTCAAAATGGGAGAGGCCATGATGCACCACCTGCCTCCAGGCTGAGCGCTCAGATGTCAAGGTTTCCCATCTGCTGAGGCCCATTTCTAAGGACTTCGGGTCCTGCTTGCAGATCTCCATGTATCGCAGCTGTGGTCTCCCTCTGGGGCGCTTTCCTTGAAATTTAGTGCTTCATCAAGAAAAAGACATTTCAACAAAAGGTTCAGTTTTGCCCATGTAAATTAGCAATTTGGCTTCTCCTGAAAGAAAAAAGGGAATGTGACATCATCATTCTTCTAGGAAACACTACCCAAGCCTGATATATCAATTCAAATTCTAGTTTCTTTTCTATGATGTCAAATACATTTTCTTCCTTAACAGAATGTTCCAAAGTTCCACATCCAGCCATCTCATCCTCGGTCGTCCCCTTCTCCTCTTGCTGTCACACTTTCCTAACATCAAGGTTTTTTCCAAGGAGTCTTTTCTTCTCATGAGATGGCCAAAGTACTGGAGCCTCAGCTTCAGGATCTGTCCTTCCAGGGAGCACTCAGGGTTGATTTCCTTTAGAATTGATAGGTTTGATCTCCTTGTAGTCCAGGGGACTCTCAAGAGTCTCCTCCAGCACCATAATTCAAAGGCATCCATTCTTCGGCGGTCTGCTTTCTTTATGGTCCAGCTCTCACTTCCATACAGCACAACAGGAAAAACCATAGTTTTGACCATTAGGACTTTTGTTGGCAAGATGATGTCTCTGCTTTTTAAGATGCTGTCAAGATTTGTCATTGCTTTCCTCCCAGAAGCAGGCGCCTTTTAATTTCGTAGCTGCTGTCTCCATCTGCAGTGATCATGGAGCCCAGGAAAATAAAATCTGTCACTGCCTCCATGTCTTCCCCTTCTATTCCCCAGGAGGTGATGGGACCAGTGGCCATGATCTTAGTTTTTTTGATGTTGAGTTTCAGACCGTTTTTTGCAGTGTCCTCTTTCACTCTCATTACAAGGTTCTTTAATTCCTCCTCACTTTCTGCCATCAGAGTGGTATCATCTGCATATCGGAGGTTGTTGACATTTCTTCCGGCAATCTTAATTCCGGCTTGGGATTCCTCCAGTCCTGCATTCCGCATGATGTATTCTGCATATAGGTTAAATAAGCTGGGGGACAATATACAGCCTTGTCGTACTCCTTTCCCAATTTTGAACCAATCAGTTGTTCCATAGTCAGTTCTAACTGTTGCTTCCTGTCCCACATATAGGTTTCTCAGGAGATAGATAAGGTGGTCAGGCACTGCCATTTCTTTAAGAACTTGCCATAGTTTGCTGTGGTCTACACAGTCAAAGGCCCACCCCACCCCAATTGCTCAACTTCTTGCTGGTCCTTTGGCAGGAAACTCACGAGGAAGCCTCTCCCGTCCCTTGCAAAGCGACCTTTGCGGGGGGGGTCCTAGAGGTGGGGGGCAGGAGGAGGCCGGACTCCCACCTTCCCAGCTCCGGTTCCACCTCGACCCACCCCTGGGAGCGGATCCTCTTCTTTTCCCCCTTTGAGAGCGCTCGTTTTTTCCTGTTTTCCAGAATGGAAAGAGGGGCACTGGGGACCAATTGGATGCAGTATGTAGCGTATGGTCTGAGCACTGACAGGCTGACCCCCACCAGCCCTTTATCCTCTGCAGAAATGCTGGCAGCACTCTTATGTTGGTTTCCCAAAACCAACCTCTGGATAGGACACTGAACATGGGCAGTCAACTTCATTGGTTGACCATGGCGAGGCGTGTTGTGAGTGGAAATGGCACAGTAGTCCCAGGATGTAAAATGGTTATCAATATTTTATTGATACCCATGGGCTTATCTTTGAATAAAGTATTGATGCCCATTTTACATCCTGGAACACCCATCTCTTCTTGCTTGTCAGATTCAAGGAAGGCACCTGCCCTTTTTTCCCCTGTTCTGAGTGGAAGCTGTCCTGTTAAACCACCGTATGGTCTTGGCCACCATGCTGCAGCTCAGTTTCACGGTTTTGGCAATCTTCTTATAGCCTACGCCATCTTTTATGGAGAGTAACAGTCTGTTTTTTCAGATCCTCAGATACTTCATTACCATGCGGTGTCAATAGTTCTGCAGAATAGCAATCTCCAACACCAAGATGGTCTCCAGTTGAAATGGCACCGGTAGCGGGCGGCTAGTGCTTACCTCTGCTGCGCCGGCTCACCTCTTGTGCTCTTTTATTACCCTTACTCTTTTCTTTTACCCTTACTCTTTACTTTTTCTCTCTCCTCTCCCCTCTTTTCTGGACCCTCTCCTTACCCTTCGATTGCTGGCTGCCGGATCGAGTGCGGGACTGCGGGGCTGGAGCCGGAGCTTAGACGCGGAACTGGGGCTGAGGTCCGATCTGGGCTTCCCGGCTTCAGTGGAGCTTGGACGCTCGGGTGCCTCGCTGACCGCAGGAGGTGGTATTTCGGGCGCTTTCGTGCTGTTGGGGAGCTGGACTTTAAGATCGCTGGGGAGCTGCCCTGCCAGAGAACAGGCTCGCCGGCCAGGCTTATGACAGGGCCCTTCCTGGAGGAGAAGGACCGACTTTTGGCGGCTGGGCGCCCTCCCTCCCCTGATAATCTTTGCTCCGACCGCATGGTCGAGGTTGGAGCCCGGAGCCTGGAACCTGGGTTGTTAGATCTCCTGGGGCGAGCGGTGGGGACCGCGCTGTTTGTGAGATCTGTGGATCTCTGGCCGCTGTGGCGAAGAGGTGGATTATCAGTGGTGCGGTGGTGGAAGGAAGATCCTCATCGACCGAAGACAGAGCCAACTTGCTGGACGGCCGCCAAGTTGGGTTCCCTGCGGGCAGCTCCTATTCCAGCTTCAGACTGCTCACCCTGCCCTCCCTGGACTATTTGAAAAACATCCTGCCACTCTCTCAAGGAAGGGTAAAGGGGAAACCAGGGACTAATCATCCTTTTGCCTGGTCTTTGCTGCTCCCGACACTGCCTGTTCTCTTTATTTTGATTCAACTCGTAACACCCCCACTTCGGCATTTTCCTTGGACTTAATATCACTCCAAACAGCCTTTGAAAAATTACTAACATCATTAAGCACATCAAGACCAGTAAAACTCAAAGGACAAGGCTGCGAGGTGGTAGAGGATGGACTTGATCTAGATTGGGGAGGGGTAACACTCCTGCTATTTTATGTTTTTTAATATATTTTTAATTTCAATTAATTTACTTTGTATTGTGTTTATAATTTTGCATTGTCTTTATTTGCTAAGTTGCTATATTTTTTAGTGTTTGCTTCCTTCTTTCTCTGTCTGGCATGGAGTGGGAGGCCTGCTTGTCCAGCGAGGGGCCTTTTAACATCCCGGTGATCATGGGTAGAGGGTGATATGGCGAGGGCATAGTCCCTGCTTGTGTTAGTAGAACAGTGAACAGATGTCTGAAGGCTGTTCACTGTTCTGAGGCTGTGACCAACCCCCAGTATCAAGGTAGCCAGTTCAGCCAGCCTTCCACTCTAACCCTGGTGCTGTTGAATGCCAGGTCTGTATCCGATAAGCCCCAGTTAATTCATGATCTTATCCTGGAGGAGGATGCAGACCTGGCATGCATAACCGAGACGTGGCTCAATGGGGAGGGTGGTCCTCCCCTGGCCCTCATCTGCCCGCCCGGTTATGATGTCCAGCACCAGGGTAGACTGGAAGGACAGGGGGAGTAGCCATTTATAAATCTAGCTTGGAGGTTACCAGGCGCTTCTCGGTGGTAAGGCCGGGTCTAGAGGCACTCCATGTGTCGATAGGGGCCAGGGATGGAATTGGGATTTTGCTGGGCTACCGTGCCCCCTGCAGCCCAGCCACTTCCCTTCCGGAGCTGGCCGACTTTGTCTCTGCGGCACTGTTGGGATCCCCGAGGCTCCTGGTCTTGGGTGATTTCAACATGCATGCGGAGGCAGAGGTTACCGGGCCAGCTTTTGAGTTCCTGGAAACCATGGCTTCCTTGAACATGTCCCACATGCGTGGTCACACTCTGGACCTGTTTTTTTCCTCCAATTGAGGCGAGAGTAGTCTGATGGTTATGGACCTGGTGTCAGTCCCCTTGTCATGGTCAGATCACCACCTGATTAAATGTAACCTCACTGTGGTCCTCCCCCCCACAGGGAGCAGGGGCCTATTTCCATGGTCTGCCCTTGAAGACTACTGGATCCGATTGGTTTCCAGGATGACATGAGAGGGATTACGGCTGACCTGGCTAGTGCTCCTGTTGACGTCCTGGTGGACAGCTGGTCCACCGCTGCCACCAGGGCAGTAGACACGATTGCGCCCAAATGCCCTCTCCGGCGCAGAACTCGTCTGGCGCCCTGGTTCAACCAGGAGCTCCGGGTGATGAAGTGAATAAGGAGAAGGCTAGAGCGTAGATGGAGGAAGTATCCGACGGATAACAACTGGATAGCTGTCAAGGTCGCAACTAACCTTTACCTGAACAAGGAGAAGGCTGCATGTAGATCATTCTTCACTAACCAGATAAGCGAAGCATCCAACCAGCAGGCGGAGCTTTTCCGCATAGTGCGTGACCTATCCGGAGTTGGTCTGGGAGATGGGCCTCCCCCTAGTTTTTCACTGGACCAATTTGCAGCATTTTTAAAATCTAAAGTGGAGGCCATCCGCCAGGAGCTCTCTCCTTTTTTGAACGCAGTGAATCGAACTGAGATGTCCAGCGCTCCGTCGGGCCACCACCTCCTCCTTGGACCCTTGCCTGGCCTGGCTAATCAAAGCAGCCAGGCTGAAAACAACTGAATGGGCCACAGCAATAATAAATGGGTCTTTCCTGGAGGGCAGGTTCCCGCCTGCCCTCAAGGAGACACTCATTAGGCCCATACGAAAGAAACCTAGTTTGGCGGCGGACGAAATTGGCAATTGTAGGCCCGTTGCCAATATTACTATCATGAGCAAAGTGGTGGAAAGGGTGGTGGCAGACCAGCTTCAGGCACTCCTGGATGAAACAGATGCCCTGGATCCATTCCAGTTGGGCTTCAGGCCGCGTCACGGTACAGAGACAGCAGTGGTTGCCCTGTATGATGACCTGCTGAGGGAGGCTGACAGGGGCAAAATGTCTCTGTTGGTCCTCCTCCATATATCGGCGGCCTTTGATACCGTCGACCACGGTATCCTCCTGGGGAGGCTCTCCGAGCTGGGAATCGGTGGCCTGGTGTTAGCCTGGCTCCATTCCTTCTTGGAGGACCGCCCCCAGAGAGTTCAGCTTGGGGAGAGTGTCTCGGCCCCGTGGAGCTCCAACTGTGGGGTTCCACAGGGGTCAATTATCTCCCCAATGCTATTTAACATCTATATGAGGCCGCTAGCTGGGGTCATCAGGGGGTGTGGAGCGTCGTGTCACCAGTATGCTGATGACACCCAGCTCTAGATCTCCTTTTTACCAACTGCAGGTGATGCCATCCTGTCCCTCCAGCGCTGCCTGGGGACTGTACTGGAATCGATGCAGGGGAATGGCCTGAGGCTGAATCCAGACAAGACGGAAGTCCTGAGGGTGGGGGCCCCCATGGTTGGTGGCTTGCTCGGTTCTCTCTCGTTTGGGGGAGCGACCCTGGCTCTGGTAGTGGGGTCCGCAGCTTGGGCATACATCTGGACCCGACGCTCACCATGAAAACACAGGTGGCGTTGGTTGTCCGCTCCGCCTTTTTCCACCTTTGGCGGATTGCCCGGCTGCAGACCTATCTTGACACGGGGGCACTCACCACCTTAGTGCATGCGCTTGTAATCTCAAGATTAGATCACTGCAACGCGCTCTACGTGGGGCTGCCTTTGAGGTTGATACGGAAACTTCAGATGGTGCAGATTGCAGCAGCCAGACTCCTCGCTGGAGGGAGAAAATACCATCACATTTCTCCTATCCTGGCTAGACTGCATTGGCTGCCCATTCGTTTCCGTATCAACTTCAAAGTTTTAATGCTCACTTATAAGGCCCTAAACGGTTTGGGACCTCGATACTTGGCAGAACGCCTTCACCCACCAAGTTCTACCCGATCACCCACGCGAGCCAGGAGGTGAGGCTGAGGAGCCTGACCCTGAGGGAGGCCCGGAGGGAGAAGACACGAAACCAGGCCTTCTCGGCGGTGGAAAAGCAGATCACGGAAGAGGGTGGCAGCCTGTGCTGGACGGGGAGCGAGATCTTCTGGATCCAGGCTAGAGAAGCCTCCACAAGGAAAAAGATTTCTGGAGATTTCTCAAAATGAGATCTCTCCAGATAGGGATCCCTTATCCACTTGAGCACAGATTGTGACTGATATTTCTAACCTGCCACTGTTTATAGAAGTGGCCAGACCTTCAAAGGTCACAACCTATTAATCTCAAATAATCCGAGACCCACCAGTCAGCCTCAGAGCTGTTCTGCAATGTGGGCTATTTATCGGAGACAAAGATCGTGGAATGCCAAGATTCCCCTCAAGGCCAACCAGGCCAAAATCACCATCTGCCCCAAACGGTGACCCCTTGTCTCCATCATAGCCATCCTATAATTTCCCCTTTACCGACTCCAACACTGGCCTTTCCAATCTAAGTCACTACAAATTTTAAGCAGTCCATTTTATGCTCTGGTGTTGATTTCTCGGTAACACCCTTTTTTCAAGATCGTGGTTAATTTCCTGACTGCTGAAATAGTTTCTTATCTTTCTACTCAGAAGAGAACATGTTGCATTTCCAGGATAAAGTAGAAGCCCCCTCTGCCTGTTACAAATCCAATTCTTGATTAATATGGCTAATTAAAATAATAGTCCCTCCTTTTCACTGTTCATAGCAAAACCGACATACTTTGTCCAGAAAGTGAACAAGGATGTTGATGTGAAGGCTTTATTGAAATGGCAGGCATCCAACCTCCAGTCTAAAGCATAAAACAGAAAAATTCACAACCTAAGGTTAAGAAAAGGACACTATTTAATTTCTAAAAAAAGCATTTCCCAACATTCAAAAAGCCACCACAAACAGATAGGTTACAGATTGTATTCTAAGTAGCTTATAAATGCTCAAATACTATCACAAAGACAGGCTGCATTGCGTAACTTCTTCAAGAATTACTTTCGGTCAGAATAATGAAATTTCAATCCAAATGCCACTCCCAATAAGATCCTCACCAGAAAAAGGCAGCTCTCTAACAAAATATTTAATTGAGATAAACAGTTTTGGTACTGCTGAAAAAAAAAGTCAAAACGCTGTTCTTCTAGCAGACGTCTTTAAACAGTTGCTTCTCTCACATTTCAATAAGGTTGCCACTGGAACGGTGGGCTCTTTCCACATTACACATACTGAAGTAGTTTTGGCCTTGGATGTGTTCTTCCCTATAAAGTCCACGGCTGTAGGAGCAGCAGCTTTCACAATCCAAGTGTGATGATATTGAAGGAGATTGAGACTTGTAGTCACTGAGGATGAGAGAAAATTGAGTCAGTCAAGTCTCAAAGTGAAAGGAAGGCAGGGAAATGTGGAAAAGGCGGAGTGGCTCATTTCCTTAATTTACAACCAGGCTGGTAGAGAGTGAATCCTGATGAGAGGCAAGGTCGAAGAGGCCCCAGGGCAGAAGACCGAAAAAATTCCCGACTAATTGGAACGGAGATAACACACCTGCGGCTGAGGCAGAGGGAGTACCTAGGCCTCTCTTAAGTTAATTGGTTTACAGCCATGAAGGAGGAGGTCCAAGGAATGTAGAAAAATGAACTCTGGGTTATGTGAGACATCACTTTTTTCCTAAGAGAAGTTCATGATGGATTGAATGGTACAGTACGTAGCATGGTAACAAAGAAGGAGGTGATGTTAACTCCCCTTAGTTGAGCTTGGTAGTGTTTCTTAATTTCATGGGAAGGAGTTGCTTTATTTAACTAATGCAACTCAATGAACATGTCTTTACGCTAATGCTTAAGCAAACTATCTGTTTCTATGAGACTATATTTTCCTAATAACAAATAATTATAAAAATTCTAACTGAGGGCTAGTGTCTGGGACCAGCAAGGTTTGGCTAAATCCAGAAGAGTGGAAAAGCTCGTTGGTTAGCTACCATAGAGAAGTCCTCTTTAAATGAGCTGTTATGTGTTCTATAACAAAGCCCATGTTAAAGTACTTGCAAAGTATTGAGTAAAGTGTTCTTTAAGGGTCAGGCTTGTTCAAGGCACTGCTGAGGTTTGAGGACTTGACTCAGTAGAAAGCAGTAGATTTGTTGCCTGTGGAACTCTGCCCGAATGCCCTATGTTTCTTAGGGAGACATGAGCATCACACCAATTATTCATATGGTTTCTCCACAGGGTGTGAATCTATTTCATTTCAACACCATAGCACTTGAGGAGAAGCGTTTCACATTCCCTGGATTGTTCTGCTCCTTCTGTGAATTTTTCGATGTCAACAACTCTTATGACTTTGAAGCTCTCCCCACATTCCATGCATTTCTATGGTTTTCTCCAGTGGGATCTCTGTGATGCGAGCAAAGGAGACTATTGACACTGAGACCTTTTCCACATTCCATGCACATCTATGCTTTCCATTCCACGTGACTTCTTTGATGTATAGCAAGTGTATTGCTCAGACTGAAGCTCTTTCTACATTCCATAAATTCCTATGGTTTCTCCCCAGTGTGAGTTCTTTCATGGGAAGTCAACTGAGGTCTCCGACTGAAGCTCTTTCCACATTCCATGCATTTATATGGTTTCTCCCCAGTGTGAATTCTTTGATGGGTACTGAGGCTACTGTTCTGACTGAAGCTCTTTCCACATTCCATGCATTTATATGGTTTCTCCCCAGTGTAAATTCTTTGATGGGAACTCAGGTGATCTCTCCGACTGAAGCTCTTTCCACATTCCATGCATTTATATGGTTTCTCCCCTGTGTGAATTTTTAGATGTAAACTCAACTTAGTGCTACCAGTGAAGCTCTTTCCACATTCCATGCATTTATATGGTTTCTCCCCATTGTGAGTTCTTTGATGGTAACTCAGGTTAACTCTCTCACTGAAGCTCTTCCCACATTGTTAGCCGCCTAGAGTGGTCCGTTTGGACCAGATAGGCGGGGTATAAATCAAATAAATAAATAAATAAATAAATTCCATGCATTTATATGGTTTTTCCCCAGTGTGAATTCTTTGATGGGAACTCAGATTAATTATCTTACTGAAGCTCTTCCCACATTCCATGCATTTATATGGTTTCTCCCCAGTGTGAGTTCTTTGATGGGAACTCGGGGGAGCCAAATTTCATCTGCCTTCCGCAGCTCACCGAGTGAGAGACGGTGGGTTTGTGGTTGGCCGGCTGCCAGCCTTTGGCAAGGGAACTGGCTAAGTCACCCTCTGCTCTGCAGGATTGGGCCCTGTCGCTTCTTGGCTGCCTCCTCCCCTCCCTACATCAGCCACCTGGCTCAAGGGGAAAAAGAAGGCTTTTAAGTCGGAGCTGCTTCTGGGGCCCTTTCAGACCAGCATTCCTGCACTCGGGGGAGCCGAATTTCATCTGCCTTCCGCAGCTCACCGAGTGAGAGACGGTGGGTTTGTGGTTGGCCGGCTGCCAGCCTTTGGCAAGGGAACTGGCTAAGTCACCCTCTGCTCTGCAGGATTGGGCCCTGTCGCTTCTTGGCTGCCTCCTCCCCTCCCTACATCAGCCACCTGGCTCAAGGGGAAAAAGAAGGCTTTTAAGTCGGAGCTGCTTCTGGGGCCCTTTCAGACCAGCATTCCTGCACTCGGGGGAGCCGAATTTCATCTGCCTTCCGCAGCTCACCGAGTGAGAGACGGTGGGACTATGGCTGGGCTCTCGCCTGCTACCAGATTCCCTGAAGGAACTGGCTGGGGAACAAGCTGGGAAACAGGGGGGTCTGAGGGGTCTCTGGGGAAACCAATAGAGACAATATACGGCAGGGGAAGATATGGCGGTGGGAGTAGAGCATGCCCGAGTAGGAGAAAGGAGGTTAGATACCTTACACCTATCCCCCTTTCTAGCTCTACTCCTAGCCAAATGGTACCAGGTGACCATATCAGCCACCCCCCGGGCCACATGGTATTGTTGGTAAATGCCAGGTCGGCAAAAAACAAGACTGCCCTCATCCATGACTTAATTTTGGATGAGGGGGCCGACCTGGCATGCATTACTGAGACCTGGGTGGGAGAAGAAGGAGGAGTTCCTCTATCTCAGTTATGTCCCCCTGGGTACTTGGTCCAACACCAGGGTCGCCCGGAGGGGCGGGGAGGAGGTGTGGCAATAGTCTACAAGGATTCCTTCCATTTTTCCAGGCTCCCTGTCCCCTTGGGAAATGGTCTAGAGGGCCTGTATTGTGTGTTGGGCTTGCGAGACAGACTAGGGATTCTGCTGGTGTACCGCCCACCCTGCTGCTTACCAACAGTCTCCCTGCCTGAGCTGACGGAGGTGATCTCGGATCTGGTGTTGAGGACCCCCAGACTTTTGGTACTGGGGGACCTCAATCTCCATGCCGAGGCCACTTTATCAGGGGCAGCTCAGGACTTCATGGCCGCCATGACAACCATGGGGCTGTCTCAACATGTCATCGGCCCGACTCATGAGAAAGGCCATACACTTGACCTAGTATTCTCTACGGGACAGGGGGATGGTGGTCCGGATGTGGTGGATTTATCTTTGATTCCGTTGTCATGGTCGGACCATTTCCTGGTAAAATTTAGACTCTCAGCCACTACTACCCTCTGCAGGGGTGGGGGATCAATTAAAATGATCCGCCCCCGGAGACTTATAGATCCTGAAGGATTCCTGAATGCTCTAGGGGAGTTTCCAGCTGATATGGTCGGTGCTCCTGTCGAAGCCCAGGTCGCCTTGTGGTACAAGGAGATGGCCCAGGCGGTTGACACGATCGCACCTAGGCGCCCTCTCCCTGCCCGCAGAGCCTATAAGGCTCCATGGTACACAGAGGAGCTTTTGGCCATGAAACGGTTGGGGAGACGGCTTGAGCGCAGATGGAGGAAATATCGCTGCGACTATGACCAAACACAGCTTAGAGCCCATTATCGGGCCTACTCTGTGGCAATACGGCTGGCGAAACGCCAGTATTTCTCCAGCCGTATCGCTTCCTCGGTGTGTCGTCCAGCAGAGCTATTTCGAGTGGTCCGGGACCTTCTTCAACCTAATGGCTCGGTGGAGGTCCTGGACTCCTCAGTGGCTCACTGTAACGAATTTGTTACACACTTTGAGGGAAAAATTGCTCAGATTCGCAAAGATTTGGACTCCACTGTTGATGCAGAGCCCATGGTTGTGTCCAGTGCTCCGGACTTATGTCATAATTTATTGGATGAGTTTCAGTTGTTGCGACCTGAGGATGTGGACAGGGTGCTTGGATCGGTTCGTGCCACCACTACACAACTCGACCCTTGCCCATCATGGCTAATAAAGAAATCTGCCAGGGGAGTTTGCACCTGGATCCTGGAGGTCATCAACTCCTCGTTAAGAGAGGGAGTGGTTCCTGCCCCATTAAAGGAGGCAGTGATTCGCCCACTCCTAAAAAAACCTAATCTGGATCCAGCTCTAGTGAACAACTATCGTCCAATAGCAAACCTCCCTTTTCTGGGCAAGGTGTTGGAACGTGTGGTGGCTGAGCAGCTCCAGGCTCTCCTGGATGAAACGGATTATCTAGATCCATTTCAATCGGGTTTCAGGCCGGGTTATGGGACGGAAACTGCCTTGGTCGCCCTGTATGACGACCTTTGCCGGGAGAAAGACAGGGGTAATGCATCCCTGTTGATTCTCCTGGACCTCTCAGTGGCTTTCAACACCATCGACCATGGTGTCCTTCTGGACAGACTGGCTGGGATGGGAATTGGAGGCACTGTTTTACAGTGGTTCCGTTCCTACCTGGCTGATCGAGTCCAGAAGGTGGTGCTGGGGGACAGTAGCTCTGACCCATGGCGGTTGCGTCATGGGGTTCCTCAGGGCTCTATACTGTCCCCCATGCTGTTCAATATCTACATGAAACCGCTGGGGGAGGTCGTTAGGAGGTTTGGGCTGAGGAGTCAGCAATATGCTGACGACACCCAGCTCTACCTCTCATTTTCTACCAATCCAGGTGTGGCAGTCACCGTTCTGAACTCGTGCCTGGACTCGATAATGGTCTGGATGAGGGTCAATAAACTGAGGCTCAATCCAGACAAGTCTGAAGTGCTGCTGGTAGGTGCCCCGCCAGATAGGTTAAAGGGCCATCTCCCTACCTTAGACGGGATCACACTCCCCCTAAAGGATAGGGTCCGCAGCTTGGGGGTGCTCCTTGACCCCAGTCTGACCTTGGAAGCCCAGGTGGGCTCGGTGTCCAGGGGTGCCTTCTTACAGCTGCGGATAATATATCAACTTCACCCTTACCTGGATGAGCGGAGCCTGGCAGCAGTCACTCATGCACTGGTAACAACCAGACTGGATTACTGCAATGCGCTATACGTGGGGCAGCCTTTGAAGACGGTGCGACGACTGCAACTGGCACAGAACCGGGCTGCGCGGCTGGTAAGTGGTGCCGCCGCACGGACTCATATCACGCCGGTTCTGAAAAATTTACACTGGCTGCCGGTTGCTGCTCGAGCCCAATTCAAAGTGCTTACTTTGACATATAAAGCCCTAAACGGCTTAGGACCTGGTTACCTAAAGGACCGCCTTTTTCCATATGTGCCTGCCCGTCCTCTAAGATCAGGCCAGGAGGCCCTTCTGAAGGTGCCATCCCTGAAAGAGGTGAAGGGGATGGCATGTCAGAATAGGGCCTTCTCGGTTGTTGCCCCCCAACTTTGGAACACCCTCCCTAGAGAGATCCGCCTGGCTCCGACACTCTTGGCCTTTCGGCGCCAGGCAAAGACCTTTCTGTTCACCCAGCATTTTAATTAATTAATTTTAATGTTTTAATTGTTTTAAGAAATATTTTAATATATGGTATTTTATACTGTTTCTTAAAATGTTTTTAATGTTTTTAGGTTTTAATGTTGTACGCCGCCCAGAAGCCACTGGCAATGGTGCGGCTAAAAAATATTGTAAATAAATAAATAAATAAACTCAATTCATCTCTCCAACTAAAGCTCTTTCCACATTCCATGCATTCATATGGTTTCTCCCCAGTGTGAGTTCTTTGATGGGAACTCAGGTGACCTCTCTGACTGAAGCTCTTTCCACATTCCATGCATTTAAATGGTTTTTCCCCTGTGTGCGTTCTTTGATGGGAATAGAGGCTACTTCTCTGACTGTAACCCTTTCCACACTGTTGGCATTTGTATTGTCTCTCGACTCTCGGGGTTTTTTCACGTGATGTACAATCACTGTGCATCGTGATGCTGTTTCCTTTTTATATGAACGTATGTCCTTTCTTCTTCTTGATTTTTTCATTTGATCAAAAGTGCATCAACATTAATATCAAGAGAAGCTGGAGTTTTCTTTATTTCTCTTTATTTCTGGCTTTCCTTCTTCCTTCCTCCTCCTTTTAAATGGGTAGAATTTCTTTGGGTTTTGTTTTCAATGAAAGAATGACTGTCCCCACAGAATTCCCGTTGTCCTCTTCATCACCTGATGGAGAGAACAAAAGAGATCAAAGAGGAGTGCAATGTAAAAAAAAAAAAAGACCTTATTTGCTTGGAGGCATTCAAATCCCCAGGGCCAGATGAACTGCATCTAAGGATATTGAAGGAGCTGGCTGAAGACTTCTAAAGAATAGCAAGGAGAGACAAGAGGGCCTTCTTAAATGAACAGTGCAAAGAAATAGAGGAAAATAAGAGAAAGGGATAAACCAGACATCTGTTCAAGAAAACTGGAGATATTAAAGGAAACTTTTGTTCAAAGATGGACATGAAAAACCACTGGGCTAGTCAGGTATAATGTAAACCAAATCCCTTATGAATACACAGTGGAAGCAAAGAACAGATTTAAGGAACTCGATTTGGTGGACAGAGTGCCTGAAGAACTATGACTGGAGGCTCGTAACATTGTACAAGAGGCAGCAACAAAAACTACTTTAGATCTTCTAAATCAGTGGTTCTTAACGTGGAAGATAATGCCCCCCGGGAGTGATTTTATTTTTCAGGGGGGCGGTAGAATGAAAAGGGGCGGTGTGGGGGCGCTGGAGCAGAAGGGGGTGGTAGGGGGGGCGCTGGAGCAAGCCAAACCTGTGAAGATGGCTGCAGCCTTTTTACAATGTGCATGAATATATATTTCCCTCCAATCTTAATTTAGTTTCAGAGTTTTCGTCTTGAAATTTTTAGTTCCTGCTTTGTGGTTTGTTTTTATGCCCTTTTTATATTTCTTTTTTCATCTTAAAATTCGCTTGTAACTAAATGATTAAATGTTACTTTTTGGGAGCATTTCATTTTCTTGGAATTGAATTTTGTTTTCAGGGGTCATTGGATTTAATTGTCATAAATAAATAAATAAATAAATAAATAAATAAATAAATAAATAAATAAATAAATAAATAAATAAATAAATAAGATATCATTACCGCGGGGAGGGGGCTGATGAAAACGTCCTTAATGGCTCAAGGGGGCGTTTCTTTCAAAAAGGTTAAATTGCTAGTGTGCTACAAAGAGTCAGAGATGACTTGACGATATGTCCCATAGCAATTCAAAATCCAGCCAGACTCCCTGAACATCCGATGGTGGTTGAAGCAGAGATCCACCCCCTATTGGACTCGGGGATGATCAACTCTACGCAGCCCAGAGTGGTCAACCCTACGTACCCTTCCCCTGATGTACCCAGTGGTTCCAGCCTCAACAATGGCTGCATCAATTTTGACCCAAACAGTTCACTTGATCAGCTGACTGAAATCAACTGACGGTCAACAAAGCCCCAGCCCTTAGCAGTGAAACTGTTATCCTGGAATATAGCTGACTGGGCAGCCAAGAATCAGGACCTTGACCTCTGCTCTTGCCTTCAACAATTTGAAATCATTTTCCTCCAGGAAACTTGGACGGACTCCCTGATCCACCTAGAGGGCTTTTTAGTGTACTCCCTGCCCAGATTCAAAAGTAATACACTTGGCCGGTTCCAAGCAGGCCTCTCCCTATTAGTTGTAATCCCCTTGCCCATGCTTTTTGTTTTAGTCATAGTTTTGTGTTTATTGTCATTAACATTTACCTTCCCCCTTCTCCTGACAAAGCCTCGCTATGCCTCCTTTGGGAGTGTCTGACTACATACCTTGAGCATCTTGAACATCTCTTCCCCACGACAGACATTATTCTACTTGGAGACTTCGATGCTAGAATTGGCAAAGACAACTGGGACCTCTTGGAAGCCTTGAATCTAGACCCTAATGTTCCTCTCCCCTGGTTTTTTAGGTCTGGCAGGATCTCTAAAGATGCTCAGATCAACCAGGCCGGCATCCAATTTACTAAGTTCTGTATCTAATTCAACAAACTAGTGCTAAATGGCTCCTCTGTTGGGGACTCCCCAGGGGAAATTACTTTCGCATCAACCCGAGGCTGCAGTGTTTTAGATTACATTTTAATTCCCTCATCCTTTAAAGATAATTTAAAGCACTTTTATATTGATAATCGTTCTGAGAGTGACCACTTCCCCATGGTTTTTATATTTGATAATCCATCATCCCCCGATGATAACTCAGTCCGCGAAATAGTACATATGCCTGCTGGGTCCATTCCCAGATTAAACTGGTCACGCAATCTTGCTATGAAAACCCAACTAATAACCACTGAGCAAGCACTTGAGAATGTATGTTTTACCCTTACGTTTACTTTGAACCCCAAAGAAGTCATCCTCTCTTATGATAATCTTGTTATTAATCTTATTTCCCCCTTCAACCCCTCTTCACCTGTGGTTCCCAAAAGCAATTCCAAACAACCCTTGGGACAACAAAGAATATCTTCGCTTGAAGTCCACCCTACGCTCCATTTTCCATTGTTATAGAAGCCAAAATAAGCCCGGCCTATTAAAAGATTACTTTGTCGTCAAACACCAGTTGTCAGATATGGTCAAGGCTAAGAAGCTCCAGCTCGCCAGGACCCAATGGGAGCGCTTGATTGAAGCTTCCAGGTCCAACGATAGTGGGAAATTTTGGGCTTTAATCTCCAGGGATCTACAGGGGATACCTCATCAACCAATAACAATTCCTCCTCAGATCTGGTTCTCATACTTTATAAACCTTTTTAGTAGCGACAGGGCAATTCTCTCCACTGACCATGAATCTGATATCGGTGAATACCCTGAGTGGCCACCAGTATCTCCTGAGGACATTATCACCTCGATTTTGCAACTTAAATCCAAAAAGGCCCCTGGCCCGGATGCAGTCACCCCAGAACTACTGAAGTTCCATCCAGATTGGTGGGCTCCTCCTCTAGCTGCCCTGTTTACCACGATAAATAGCACCAGAATAATGCCCAAGACATGGACAAACACCATCGTTATTCCTATATACAAAAAAGGCAATCCTTCATTTCCCAGAACAAATAGGGTTTTGTCATGGCAAGACCATCCTCGACCACTGTGTTGTATTAACACATTTAGCCTCTAAATACAGTGGGAAATCAGGAAACAAACTCTGTGTTTGCCTTCTTAGATCTCAAGGCAGCATTTGATTCAATCTCGAGAGAGTTGCTTTGGGTTAAGCTAGCCAAGATGAACATGGACCCTTGACTGCTCTCCTTGATTAAAAACCTATACACACGCACCAGCTGCCAAGGTAGGTACAATCTTCAGGGGAATTTAACCCTGGAAATTCCAATTAGGAAGGGTGTGAAACAGGGATGTATTCTTGCCACAACACTTTTTAACCTATTTTAAACTGGTTGTTGTGGGTTTTTCGGGCTCGTTTGCTGTCCTCTGTAGATGCCGGCCACAGAGACTGGCGAAATGTTAGGAAGAACCACTTTCAGAACATGGCCAAGAAGCCCGAAAAACCCACAACAACCATTAGATCCCGGCCGTGAAAGCCTTCGCGAATATATTTTTAAACTATTTAGCCCCAGCTCTACATTCAATCAATGGACATGCCCCTAAACTTGCCCACCGCCACGTTCCAATTATATGCGGATGACACAGTCCTACTGTCATGCTCACAAATTGGACTGAGGCGTTTATTACGACAAGCCACGACTTAACCCTGAACTATGAGAAAACAAAGATCTTAGTTTTCTCTAAATCTTGGAAACAATTATCATGGTCAATACAGGGAAACTCCATTGAGCAGGTCCAAACTGTGAAATATCTAGGGATTATATATATAACGGTAGCTGGGCAACCCATCATAAATGTGCTATATCACTGGCAAGAACTAGTGCCTTGGCCATTGCCCTTTTTTTAATTGAAAAGATAACCGATATGTCCCTATGGTCCTAAGAGCTTTTAACGCGAAATCCAGCCCCCAGCTCTTACACAGTGCTCCTATATGGATCGATGCCTTCGACCATACCACCGAAGGCTTACAATCCCTTTTCTTGAGGAAAATACTCGGACTACCAAATTGTGTCCCCTATGCTGCAATATGCACGGAAACCGGATCATTACTGCTAGAAACCCGTGCCTGGTTCTCAACCTTTCAGTTCTGGCTTCGCCTTTTATTCAACTCTGATCAGAACTCCCTCACCTTTTCGATGCTGATGGATCATCATGCATCTAAATGGTTGACTGTGATCCAGAAGAAAATCATTTCCCTAGGAATTTCCCTGGATGCTCTATATCTGTCCTCTGCCTTGGCAATATTCCATTCAATCAATTGTAGACTACTAGATGTCCAACTGCAACATCTGACCAAGGCAGCTCGGAAAACCTGTTCTCCTAGTCATCTGGGTCTATCCCAGAATTCTTGGCTTCTAGCTTCTTATTTCTCTCACCTGACTGATCCTCACCTAAGAAGAGCTTTTATGCTGGCCAGATTCAATGCACTCCCCTCGGCCGTTCTATTTGGAAGATTCCGTGGAACCCCATACATCCATAGACGGTGCCCTTGCAGCCTGGGAGCTATTGAAACAGTTCATCATGTTCTCTTGGACTGTCTTTTCTATAACAGTTCCCGAGCTAGATTTCTTGAGCCACTGCTCCATGACTTTCAAGATCTTTCTAATAGTGCCAACGTTTGATTTTTAGTCCACAGGGAAAACAAGTATGTTACTACTCATGTGGCTTACTTTCTACAATCTGCTATTCAGATTATCTCCCAAGCATAGACCATGATTGTATAAACACACCCCCCCCCATTTTAATCTGGTTTTACAGGACTTATTATATTGCACAGTTTTATTTCTGGGTTAAAATTTACTGTACCTTACTTAATCTTCCTTTTAAAGCCAATAAAGGTCTGTATGTTGTTGAACAAAAATCATACCAAAGAAAAGGAAATGCAAGAATGCAAAGTGGCTGTCCAACAAGGCCTAAAATAGCAGAGAACAGAAGGGGAAAAATGCAAGGGGGATAGGGGAAGTTACAGAAAACTGAGCACAGACTTCCAAAGAATAGCAAGGAGAGACAAGAGGGCCTTCTTAAATGGACAGTGCAAAGAAATATAGGAAAAATAAGAGAAAGGGATAAACCAGAGATCTGTTCAAGAAAATTGGAGATATTAAAAGAAACTTTTGTTCAAAGATGGACATGATAAAGGACAAAAATGATAGGGACTTTACAGAAGCAGAAGACATCAAGGAGAGGTGGCAAGAATACACACAGGAATTATACCAGGAAGATTTGGATGTCCTGAACAACCTAGATAGTGTGGTTGCTGACACTGAGCCAGACATCCTGGACAGCGAAGTCAAGTGGGCCTTAGAAAGCATGGCTAACAACATGGCCAGTGGAGGTGATGGCTGTGACACAACTCTGTCTCTGAGACCTTTATATTCTTTTAAACATCAATCAATTCCAGGACACACCATTTAACAAACACATTAAGTTTATTTATCAGGGTGGGGTTAATGATTGGTTGAAAAGAACAATGTCAATCACAGGAAGCAAATCACATAGATAAACAAGTATGTATTTAACTCCTTCTATTACTTCACTATACTTCCCAATCTCTGATTTGAATCTACCTCAATCAATCCCCTTTGAACCTCTGATCTCAATCATGTTTGTCCTCTCACTCTACTCTCACTGTCTCACACTCCTCCACTCTCACACTCCTCCTATCCATCTCACACTCCACCAAAGCTCCACACAGAACTCTAATCTAATCTCTCTGTCCTCCACACTCCTCCTTTTGGAACCTCCCCTTCTCTCCTGCTCCCACCTTCCGTCCTTCTCATTGGCTCTCCAGCCAAGGTTCCCTGGTGACGGACAGGTGCTGACTGGGGTACCCGCTATAATGGCATTCCAGTTGAACTATTTAAAATCTTAGAAGATGATGCTGTTAAGGTACTACACTCAATATGCCAGGAAAAATCAGTCCACATCCCAATCTCAAAAAAGGGCATTGCCAAAGAATCCTCCAACTACCATACAGTTGCACTCATTCCACACACTAGCAAGGTTATGCTCAAAATCCTATAAAGTAGGCTTTAGCTGTATGTGGACCGGGAACTCCCAGAAGTACAAGCTGGATTTCGAAGGGACAGAGGAACTAGGGACCAAATTGCTAACATGTGCCGGATTATGGAGAATGCCAGAGAGTTCCAGACACAGCAAACTATGGCAAGTTCTTAAAGAAATGGGAGTCTCTGACCACTTTAGCTAGTGCAGGCGAACAGAGCTGCCTCTTCTACAGCGACAGGTAGTAAAATGTTTCTTGTAATTTTCTATATCATGTTCTGCTTTATTTTTGCTTGTAGGTGGAAACAGGACCCTGGACCCTTTCCCCTAGGAAGCTGGGCTGAGGGTGAAGGCCAGGTCTGTTTGCATGGATGCCTTGCTGAGTTTTTTTTCCTGGGCTTTCTTTTTGTCTCCTGAGCAAATGGCCTGGGGGTGGGGCCTAGGGGTGGGACTTTCTGATTTAAAAGAGCGTGTCCCAAGACCCTGGACACTTTCCCCTAGGAAGCTGGGCTGAGGGTGAAGGCCAGGTCTGTTTGCATGGATGCCTTGCTGAGTTTTTTTCCTGGGCTTTCTTTTTGTCTCCTGAGCACATGGCCTGGGGTTGGGGCCTAGGGGTGGGACTTCCTGATTTAAAAGAGTATGTCCCAGGACCCTGGACCCTTTCCCCTAGGAAGCTGGGCTGAGGGTGAAGGCCAGGTCTGTTTGCATGGATGCCTTGCTGAGTTTTTTTCCTGGGCTTTCTTTTTCTCTCCTGGCCACATGGCCTGGGGGTGTTGGCTAGGGGTGGGACTTCCTGATTTAAAAGAGCATGTCCCAGGACCATGGACCCTTTCCCCTAGGAAGCTGGGCTGAGGGCGAAGGCCAGGTCTGTTTGCATGGATGCCTTGCTGAGTTTTTTTCCCTGGGCTTTCTTTTTGTCTCCTGGCCATATGGCCTGGGGGTGGGGCCTAGGGGTGGGACTTCCTGATTTAAAAGAGCATGTCCCAGGACCATGGACCCTTTCCCCTAGGAAGCTGGGCTGAGGGCAAAGGCCAGGTCTGTTTGCATGGATGCCTTGCTGAGGTTTTTTTCCCTGGGCTTTCTTTTTGTCTCCTGAGCAAATGGCCTGGGGGTGGGGCCTAGGGGTGGGACTTCCTGATTTAAAAGAGCATGTCTCAGGACCCTGGACCCTTTCCCCTAGGAAGCTGGGCTGAGGGTGAAGGCCAGGTCTGTTTGCATGGATGCCTTGCTGAGTTTTTTTCCTGGGCTTTCTTTTTTGTCTCCTGAGCACATGGCCTGGGGGTGGGGCCTAGGGGTGGGACTTTCTGATTTAAAAGAGCGTGTCCCAAGACCCTGGACCCTTTCCCCTAGGAAGCTGGGCTGAGGGTGAAGGCCAGGTCTGTTTGCATGGATGCCTTGCTGTTTTTTTTCCCTGGGCTTTCTTTTTGTCTCCTGAGCACATGGCCTGGGGGTGGGGCCTAGGGGTGGGACTTCCTGATTTAAAAGAGCGTGTCCCAGGCCCCTGGACCCTTTCCCCTAAGAAGCTGGGCTGAGGGCGAAGGCCAGGTCTGTTTGCATGGATGCCTTGCTGAGTTTTTTTTCCTGGGCTTTCTTTTAGTCTCCTGAGCACATGGCCTGGGGGTGGGGGCTAGGGGTGGGACTTCCTGATTTAAAAGAGCATGTCCCAGGACCATGGACCCTTTCCCCTAGGAAGCTGGGCTGAGGGCGAAGGCCAGGTCTGTTTGCATGGATGCCTTGCTGAGTTTTTTTCCTGGGCTTTCTTTTTCTCTCCTGGCCACATGGCCTGGGGGTGGGGGCTAGGGGTGGGACTTCCTGATTTAAAAGAGCATGTCCCAGGACCCTGGACCCTTTCCCCTAGGAAGCTGGGCTGAGGGCGAAGGCCAGGTCTGTTTGCATGGATGCCTTGCTGAGTTTTTTTTCCTGGGCTTTCTTTTTGTCTCCTGGCCATATGGCCTGGGGGTGGGGCCTAGGGGTGGGACTTCCTGATTTAAAAGAGCATGTCCCAGGACCCTGGACCCTTTCCCCTAGGAAGCTGGGCTGAGGGCAAAGGCCAGGTCTGTTTGCATGGATGCCTTGCTGAGGTTTTTTTCCCTGGGCTTTCTTTTTGTCTCCTGAGCAAATGGCCTGGGGGTGGGGCCTAGGGGTGGGACTTCCTGATTTAAAAGAGCATGTCTCAGGACCGTGGACCCTTTCCCCTAGGAAGCTGGGCTGAGGGTGAAGGCCAGGTCTGTTTGCATGGATGCCTTGCTGAGTTTTTTTCCTGGGCTTTCTTTTTTGTCTCCTGAGCACATGGCCTGGGGGTGGGGCCTAGGGGTGGGACTTTCTGATTTAAAAGAGCGTGTCCCAAGACCCTGGACACTTTCCCCTAGGAAGCTGGGCTGAGGGTGAAGGCCAGGTCTGTTTGCATGGATGCCTAGCTGATTTTTCCTGGGCTTTCTTTTTGTCTCCTGAGCACATGGCCTGGGGGTGGGGCCTAGGGGTGGGACTTCCTGATTTAAAAGAGTATGTCCCAGGACCCTGGACCCTTTCCCCTAGGAAGCTGGGCTGAGGGTGAAGGCCAGGTCTGTTTGCATGGATGCCTTGCTGAGTTTTTTTCCTGGGCTTTCTTTTTCTCTCCTGGCCACATGGCCTGGGGGTGGGGGCTAGGGGTGGGACTTCCTGATTTAAAAGAGCATGTCCCAGGACCCTGGACCCTTTCCCCTAGGAAGCTGGGCTGAGGGCGAAGGCCAGGTCTGTTTGCATGGATGCCTTGCTGAGTTTTTTTTCCTGGGCTTTCTTTTTGTCTCCTGGCCATATGGCCTGGGGGTGGGGCCTAGGGGTGGGACTTCCTGATTTAAAAGAGCATGTCCCAGGACCCTGGACCCTTTCCCCTAGGAAGCTGGGCTGAGGGCAAAGGCCAGGTCTGTTTGCATGGATGCCTTGCTGAGGTTTTTTTCCCTGGGCTTTCTTTTTATCTCCTGAGCAAATGGCCTGGGGGTGGGGCCTAGGGGTGGGACTTCCTGATTTAAAAGAGCATGTCTCAGGACCCTGGACCCTTTCCCCTAGGAAGCTGGGCTGAGGGTGAAGGCCAGGTCTGTTTGCATGGATGCCTTGCTGAGTTTTTTTTCCTGGGCTTTCTTTTTTGTCTCCTGAGCACATGGCCTGGGGGTGGGGCCTAGGGGTGGGACTTTCTGATTTAAAAGAGCGTGTCCCAAGACCCTGGACCCTTTCCCCTAGGAAGCTGGGCTGAGGGCGAAGGCCAGGTCTGTTTGCATGGATGCCTTGCTGTTTTTTTTCCTGGGCTTTCTTTTTGTGTCCTGAGCACATGGCCTGGGGGTGGGGCCTAGGGGTGGGACTTCCTGATTTAAAAGAGCGTGTCCCAGGCCCCTGGACCCTTTCCCCTAGGAAGCTGGGCTGAGGGCGAAGGCCAGGTCTGTTTGCATGGATGCCTTGCTGAGTTTTTTTCCTGGGCTTTCTTTTAGTCTCCTGAGCACATGGCCTGGGGGTGGGGCCTAGGGGTGGGACTTCCTGATTTAAAAGAGCATGTCCCAGGACCCTGGACTCTTTCCCCTAGGAAGCTGGGCTGAGGGCGAAGGCCATGCCTGTTTGCATGGATGCCTTGCTGAGTTTTTTTTTCCTGGGCTTTCTTTTTGTCTCCTGAGCACATGGCCTGGGGGTGGGGCCTAGGGGTGGGACTTCCTGATTTAAAAGAGTGTGTCCCAGGACCCTGGACCCTTTCCCCTAGGAAGCTGGGCTGAGGGCGAAGGCCAGGTCTGTTTGCATGGATGCCTTGCTGAGTTTTTTCCCCTGGGCTTTCTTTTTGTCTCCTTAGCACATGGCCTGGGGGTGGGGCCTAGGGGTGGGACTTCCTGATTTAAAAGAGCGTGTCCCAGGACCGCGCGCCGTTCTCAATTTTTATATCTGGCCTTAATATGGTAAATAGGAAAGCCAATGAGATTTGCATAAGCCGGGTAGTCAGGAAAGTTTTAAGGAGCAGATCATACTTTTGCACTATTAAAGAGCAAGCCGGGTAGGTGGGGCTCGTCAGCCATGGAAGGCAGCCCATCTAGGAGAAGGAAAACTCCAATTTGAAACCTCCACTGCCTTGTGGCTATATCCACTCATGGAAAAGGCTTCAGGAGTTAACCTCGAGGCAAAATCCGGAGCTGGAGTCCCGAAAGCAGCATGTGTCGTTCTGCCAACTCCTGCGACATTGCTGGAACCAGTTGTATTGGCTCTTGCCTTTCCATTGGACCATTTCAGCAATGTGGAGAGGGGGGATCTGCTGCTTGGGTAACAGCCTATCCTCCATATTACCTTACCCGGGCTTCATGCTCTGGAGAGGACACTCCTCGATTCAGAGCATGTTACCATAGTCTCTCGAGACTGAAGGATGCCTATGCCCTATGTCCAGGTGGAAACAGAATAATTCTACTATCAATCATTGTTCTTTACATTGAGCCCTATTGGTTCATTTATTCTAATGAATAACATTCCTTCTAAGGGACATCCTGACAGTACAGAAAGGTAGTTTTCGAGCTTATTAAAGAAATGAAGTAATGCTTACCAAGACAGAAAAAAGCAAAGCACAATTCAGATTTTGGGTCACTCTTTCTTAACAATGTCATCTTGCTCCGAGAGTATAAATCAATAAGAACGTAAGATATTACATATTATAAATTTTATATATGTGTTGTTCCATGTTGTAAACCACCTAGAGTGGTCGAAATGACTAGATAGGTGTGGTATAAATAGAATAGAATAGAATAAATAAAAAAATATATATTGTAGTCTTTTATTGCCACCTTCTGGACGAAGGGAGACGCAGTATAGAAGTGGTGAGAAAAGTTGCCCTGTTCTATTCCAGCAATTACAATTTTTTGCCAGACAAGTAAACAGAGGGTTTCAAAGGTCCAAACATCCCTGTTCTTTGACAGACACCTGGATGATGATGGCGGCGGCTGGTTCCCCAGAGGAGCGCCCCTGCGACAACCTGAGAGCTTGGCCTTCTAAGTCAAAAGGGAAGAGGCGTTCCCCCCGGTTCTGTTGCCCCAAAGTCAGTCAGTTCCTGGCCTGAGATCCACATTGCCTTCCTCGAGGCTGGATCTGGCCCTGATGCCAGCCAGAAGAAACAACAAAGGCTCCCATACAATAACCCATAAAATTGCAAAAAATAGCGTTTGCTAGCAAGTAAAACATAATGGACTGTTTTAAATGACAAGTTGTATATCTTAGATAAGAATTCAGCAACTTCATTTCTCAGTTCCTTAATAACTGTTGGGTGGATGCCATCTGGGCCCGGTGACTTGCTGATCTTTATTGATTAGGTTTAAAAAACCCTATATTTTAATCTGATTCAATTCATTAGTCAGCAAGGGTTGATTGGGCAGTAGAATCTGCCCAAAGAACTAATTTAATTTCTCTGCAATCTCTAAGTCCCCCTTTACTTCCCCGTTCCCTCCCTCCTCATCCGGAGGGCCAATCACTTCTTTATTCCCCTATAGAAAGAAATAAAGAAAAATTATAGAAAAGGAAAAACCAGAGATCTGTTTAGGAAAATAGGAGATACAAAAGGGACATTTTGTGCAAAGATGGACATGAAAAAGGACAAAAATGTACAAACCATGAGAAGAGGCAGGATATAAACCCCAGGTGTTAAAAGGAAGACTTGGTTAAAGAAACTGAAGGGAAAGATTGGAGTAAAATGTGGAATAACAGAATTATGAAACACACATCCATAAGGGTTAAACAAAATTGCTACAAAGTAAAATGGAGATGGCATTTAATTCCGGTGGAATTTAATATATTAAATCATGCATCATCTCTGGTGCTGAAGGTGTAAAAAAGAAAAAGGGACATATTTCCATATGTGGTGGTTCTGTCAAAAAAGGAGGAAGGAACAGATGCTGGTTTTAAAAGAGATTAGGGGAAATAACTTGATTGAATCCATGATTGCCTTATTGAATGTGCTTAATAATAAACAAGGGAAGAAAGAAGAAAAGCAATTAGCTATTAAATGGTGCCTATGTCAAAGCTCATATTTGCAAGGAACTGGAAAAGCGATTACCAAATTAACCTTAAGGAACAGTATAGAAAAATGTGGAACGTGACCATTGATGACAATGGACCAGTGAAATAAAAATTAGGAGAGGGACATTGAAAACTATTAAATTTAAAGCAATATGGAATATTTTTCAAGACTATGTCTTTTGGAAAGGGAAGAGGGGTAGCCCGGGAGAATGATCAAAGTGCTTTTGGAGAGAAAAGGTGGGAAAAGGTGGACGTGAGTAACATGGGTTAATTTCAGCTGATGGGATGGTGTGTATTGTAATTCGTAACCTCTATTTTCTCTTTGGGGTTTTCTTTTCCACAAGAGGTCCATCGGATCCTATAATCTCTGTCTTCGTGTATCATTCATCCCTTGATCTGACATTGGGATTCAAAACAGAAACATTTTCCCTCGATGTCCTCTCCTTATGACCAAAGGCCATCATCCTCAAACTTTATTTCAACATCATTGGGGAAATGATGGACAAAGATCTTGGCAAATTTTTTAAAAACTGTGGGAACCTTGGGAGAGTAACCCTCAATTCATATTTATGTATGTATGCATTTATCTTTGCCAAGAAAACCCCATGAACAGAAACAAATGATGAAGACTCTTCCCTCCCTCCTGTCAAGTGGCGCCCATTCCCCACCCTCCTGACATTGCACTGACAGAGCCCGCCCGACACAGCCTGGCAATGCCTAACCTCGCCCCTGGGTCCTGTTGCCTCCTTCAGGAAGGGGTCCCCGGGAAGGCTGGCAGATTCAGGAGAAACGGAGCCCACTGAGAGGCGAGCAGCCGGAGCACCTTGCCATGCTCAGCCACCCGGCTGTGGGCCACCGCCGCACTGCAAAGACAGACCTCCCAGGCCCCCGCACTCCCTCCCCTCCCCACACTGCTTTGCGCGTGCAGTTACATGTGTGAAGGGGTGAAGGAGTGCTCACGGTGGCGCTGGCATACGTGTGTATACACAAAGCACCTGTGGGGAGAGGGCTGCATGCAGGAGGGGGGAGGTCTGTCTTCATGGCCCAGTCTGGCTCAGGCCAGGGATCGGCACCGGACCATGGACCAAGACTTGATGACCATTGATCTAAACCAAATCCCTTATGAATACACAGTGGAAGTGAAGTACAGATTTAAGGAACTCAATTTGGTGGAACTTAATTTGAAGAACTTTGGATAGAGGCTCGTAACATTGTAAAGGAGGCAGCAACAAAAACCATCCCAAAGAAAAGGAAATGCAAGAAAGCAAAGGGGCTGTCCAACGAGGCCTCAGAAATAGCAGAGAAGAGAAGGGAATCAAAATGCAAGGGAAAGTTACAGAAAATTGAATGAAGACTTCCAAAGAATAGCAAGGAGAGACAAAAGGGCCTTCTTAAATGAACTATGCAAAGAAATATAGGAAAATAATAGAAAAGGAAAAAAACAGTGATCTGTTTAAGAAAATTGGAGATATTAAAGGAACATTTTGTGCAAAGATGGGCATGATAAAGGACAAAAATGGGAGGGACTTGGCAGGAGCAAAAGATATCAAGAAGAGGTGACAAGAATACACAGAGGAATTATACCAGAAAGATCTGGATGTCCCGGACAACCCAGATAGTGTGGTTCCTGACCTTGAGGCAGACATCCTGGAGAGTGAAGTGGGCATTAGAAAGCATGGCTAACAACAAGGCCAGTGGAGGTGATGGCATTCCAGTCAAGTTATTTACAATCTTAAAAGATGATGCTGTTAAGTTTCTACACTCAGCAGTGGCGATCTGATTGGAAAAGATCAGTCTACATCCCAATCCCAAAGAAGGGCAGTGCCAAAGAATGCTCCAACTACCCTACAATTGCATTCATTTCACACACTTGCAAGATTATGCTCAAAATCCTCCAAGGTAGGCTTCAGCACCATGAAGTACAAGCTGGATTTCAAAGTGGCAGAGGAATTAGAGACCAAATTGCTAACTTGCGCTGGATCTACTTCTGCTTCATTGAATACGCAAAAGCCTTTGACTGTGTAGACCACAGCAAACTTTGGCAAGTCCTTAAAGAAAGGGGAGCGCCTGACCACCTTTTCTATCTCCGGAGAAACCTATACATGGGAAAGGAAGCAAGAGTTAGAACAGAATATGGAAACACTGATTGGTTCAAAATTGGGAAAGGAGTACGACAAGGCTGTACACTGTCTCCCCGCTTATTAAACTTATATGCAGAATACATCATGCGAAAGGCCGGACTGGAGGAATCCAAATCCAGAATTAATATTGCCGGAAGAAATGTCAACAACCTCATATATGCAGATGATAACACTCTGATGGCAGAAAGTGAGGAGAAATAAAAGAACCTCTTAATGAGGGTGAAACGGGAGAGCGCCAAAAACAGTCTGAAGCTCAACATCAAAAAAACTAGGATCATGGCCACTGGTCCCATGACCTCCTGGCAAATTGAAGGGGATGACATGGAGGCAGTGACAAATTGTTCTTTCATGGGCTCCATGATCACTGCAGATGGTGACAGCAGCCACAAAATTAAAAGACACCTGCTTCTTGGGAAGAAAGCGATGATAAACCTAGACATCATCTTAAAAAGAAGAGACATCACCTTGCCAGCAAAAATCCACATAGTCAAACTATGGTTTTTTCAGTAGTGTTTTATGGAAGTGAGAGCTGGTCCATTAAGAATGCTGACCGCTGAAGAATTAATGCTTTTGAATTGTGGTGCTGGAGGAGGCTCTTGAGAGTCCCGTGGACTGCAAGGAGAACATGCCTATCCATTCTAAAGGAAAACAACCCTGAGAGCTCACTGGAAGGACAGATCCTATAGCTCCCCAGTGTGGGTCCTTTGATGTAACCTAAGGGCATCACTGCGACTAAAGCTCTTTCTGCATTCCATGCATTTATGTGGTTTCTCCCCAGTGTGGGTCCTTTGATGTACCCTAAGCTGACCACTCTGAATAAAGCTCTTTCCACATTCCATGCATTTATGTGGTTTCTCCCCAGTGTGGGTCCTTTGATGTGACCTAAGATGACCACTGCGACTAAAGCTCTTTCCACATACCATGCATTTATGTGGTTTCTCTCCAGTGTGGATCCTTTGATGTAACCTAAGATCACCACTGTGAGTAAAGCTCTTTCCACATTCCATGCATTTATGTGGTTTCTCCCCAGTGTGGGTCCTTTGATGTGACCTAAGATGACCACTGCGACTAAAGCTCTTTCCACATTCCATGCATTTATGTGGTTTCTCTCCAGTGTGGATCCTTTGATGTAACTTAAGTTCAGCACTGTGAGTAAAGCTCTTTCCACATTCTATGCATTTATGTGGTTTCTCCCCAGTGTGGGTCCTTTGATGTAATCTAATGGCATCACTGTGTCTAAAGCTCTTTCCACATTCCATGCAATGATGTGGTTTCTCCCCAGTGTGGATCCTTTGATGGATCCTAAGGTTACTACTGTGACTAAAGCTCTTTCCACATTCCATGCATTTATGTGGTTTCTCCCCAGTGTGGGTCCTTTGATGTAACCTAAGGGCACTACTATGACTAAAGCTCGTTCCACATGCCATGCATTTATGTGGCTTCTCCCCAGTGTGGGTCCTTTGATGTACCCTAAGGGCACCACTATGACTAAAGCTCGTTCCACATTCCATGCATTTATGTGGCTTCTCCCCAGTGTGGGTCCTTTGATGTAACCTAAGGTTACCACTGTGACTAAAGCTCTTTCCACATTCCATGCATTTATGTGGTTTCTCCCCAGTGTGGGTCCTTTGATGTATCCTAAGTTGACCACTCTCACGAAAACTCTTTCCACATTCCATGCATTTATGTGGTTTCTCCCCAGTGTGGGTCCTTTGATGTAATCTAAGTGCATCACTCCGACTAAAACTCTTTCCACATTCTATGCATTTATGTGGTTTCTCCCCAGTGTGGGTCCTTTGATGTGACCTAAGATGACCACTGCGACTAAAACTCTTTCCACATTTCATGCATTTATGTGGTTTCTCCCCAGTGTGGGTCCTTTGATGTAATCTAAGGGAACCATTGCGACTAAAACTCTTTCCACATTCTACGCATTTATGTGGTTTCTCCCCAGTGTGGGTCCTTTGATGTGACCTAAGATGACCACTGCGACTAAAGCTCTTTCCACATTCCATGCATTTATGTGGTTTCTCCCCAGTGTGGGTCCTTTGATGTAACCTAAGGGCACTACTATGACTAAAGCTCGTTCCACATGCCATGCATTTATGTGGCTTCTCCCCAGTGTGGGTCCTTTGATGTACCCTAAGGGCACCACTATGACTAAAGCTCGTTCCACATTCCATGCATTTATGTGGTTTCTCCCCAGTGTGGGTCCTTTGATGTGACCTAAGATGACCACTGCGACTAAAGCTCTTTCCACATTCCATGCATTTATGTGGTTTCTCCCCAGTGTGGGTCCTTTGATGTAACCTAAGGGCACTACTATGACTAAAGCTCGTTCCACATGCCATGCATTTATGTGGCTTCTCCCCAGTGTGGGTCCTTTGATGTACCCTAAGGGCACCACTATGACTAAAGCTCGTTCCACATTCCATGCATTTATGTGGTTTCTCCCCAGTGTGGGTCCTTTGATGTGCCCTAAGCTGACCACTCTGACTAAAGCTTTTTTCACATTCCATGCATTTATGTGGTTTCTCCCCAGTGTGAGTCCTTTGACGTAACCTAAGATCACCACTGTGACGTTGATGTGACCTAAGTTGACCATTTTCACTGAAGCTTTTTTGACACGCCATGCATTTATATGGTTTCTTCCCTGTGTGAGTTCTTCGATGTGAACGCAGATTTCTTCTTCTGCTGAAACTCTTTTCACATTCAGTGTTTTTGTATGATTTCTCCCCAGGGTGAGTTCTTTAAACTGAACAAGCGGCACTGGTCTGAAGCTATTTCCACAGCCCTTTCTCCTCTAGTTCATGGGTTTTTCCAAGCTTTTCTTCCCGGCTTCACACTTGACTCTTTTCAGGGCCAGAAGAAGCGGCTCTGTATAATTCTGGCCATCATATTTGTTACCTGATAGAGAAAAAAGAAGATGTCTTGACAATGTCACACAGAGCAGAATGTAACTGGAGGTCAAACCAAAGAGTTTGCTCTCTCTTTGACCCCTTTGAAAGGCATATATTTCTTGAAGGCTTTACAGGCAACATATGAAAAATTAGCCGTATTGTGCAAATAGCATGGACTCCCCTTGCCTGAACTGATACTTCCAAAGGGACAGGGATGGGAAAATATAGTTGATTAATATTAACCACTATCTGAAATAATATTAGTCATCGGCCATCAAGTCAATTCTGACTGATGGCAACCCTTTTTTCAGGGGTTTCTGGGTAGAGAATACTCAAAAGTCATTCCCCATTCCTTGCTTCTGGGACCGTGCAGTTTCCCAAAGGCCACACAGGCTGACTTTACTCGTCGGAGACGCAGTGGGGAATCTCTGGTTCTGCAACTGGATATTTAAGCCACAGAGCTATCCAGCCAGCTTAAAAATACAAGGAGAGACTTTGATTAGAATTGAGGGTTTGATTAGACTATTTCCTCCACTGTACAGTACTTAATGTAAAGGCATTGCAAGTCCACAAATGTATTGAAAATGGTGATCCCTTGAAACGAGAAAGGGAAGGAAGACTTCAAGAACCTGGATTAATAAAAAGCCACTGTTGGCTCACATTTAGCTTGCGATCTACATCAATTCTAACATTCCTCTCACTCGTACTTTTGCTGAGCGATGTATCCCCCATCTTTTAACTGTGCAATTGGTTTCTTTTTCCAAGGTGCAGGACTTTGCACTTGACCGTGACCAGGTAGGATCTTGCGAAAAAGAGGGGGGAAATGGTTTAAATCTTGATAAATAAAGATAAATGCTAATGGCTGAAAAGGAAGATAATTTAAACCCTACAAAGGATGAAAGAAGATATAATATTACAATATATAATATATATTGTAATATGATATATGATATATATGAAAGTATAATATTACAACCTCTTCATGGATTGCTGCCTTATTGTGGCAAAGGGACTTGAGTAATTCAGAGAAGCTATGGACTATGCCGTGCAGGGACACCCAAGACAGACAGGTCATAGTGGGGAGTTCCGACTAAACGCAATCCACCTGGAGTAGGAACTGGCAATGCCACTCCAGTATCATTGCCAAGAACACCCCGTGAACAGAATCAAAAGGCTAAAATATATGACGTTAGAAGATGGGCCCCTCAGGTCGGAAGGCGTCCAACATGCTACTGAGGAAGAGCGGAGGACAAGTACAAGTAGCTCCAGAGCTAATGAAGTGGTTGGGCCAAAGTCGAAAGGACGCTCAACTGTGGACGGGCCTGGAAGGGTAAGGAAAGTCCGATGCTGCAAAGAAGAATACTGCTTAGGAACGTGGAATGTAAGATCTATGAACCTTGGGAAGCTGGAGGTGGTCAAATAGGAGATGGCAAGAATAAACATTGACATCCTGGGCGTCAGTGAACTAAAATGGACAGGAATGGGTGAATTCAATTCAGATGATTATCATATCTACTATTGTGGGCAAGAATGCCGTAGAAGAAATGGAGTAGCCCTTGTAACAGCCTCCTCATGAGTCACAAGGGCACTATTACGTCACACTCACTCACTCTTAATTCACGCTGCCACCAACCATTCCCTCAAATAATACTTCAGGCTAATGTATGATTTTAAAATAAAAGAACAAAGGGAATAGTACATCACTTGAATAAAAATAATAATAAGGCAATCACTGTAAGACTCACACACACTCTCTCACAGACCCTCACTAGATAGCACAGTTCTTACTTCACAATATCTTCAAGCCCTAACCTTCCTAGCATAACCCTATCTGGTCCCTATCTCGTCCCTATCTAAAGCACTCACACCATTCACTCCCCTTATATACACTAGCTCCACCCCTTAAGTCCCACCTTCCGTCACGCTATTGGCAGATGACATACAGCTTCAGCAGTGACGGACAGGTGATGTCAACGTTACTGTAACAGCCCTCATAGTCAACAAGAGTGGGAAAAGCTGTAATGGGATACAATGTCAAAAGTGATAGAATGATTTCAATATGAATCCAAGGCAGACCTTTCAACATCACAATAATCCAGGTTTATGCACTAACCACTAATGCTGAGGAGACTGAAATTGACCAGTTCTATGAAGACTTCTATGGTCTGAAGCTCAACATCAAAAATACTAAGATCATGGCTACTGGTCCCATCACCTCCTGGCAAATAGAAGGGGAAGATATGGAGGTAGTGACAGATTTTACTTTCTTGGGCTCCATGATCACTGCAGAAGGTGACAGCAGCCTCGAAATTAAAAGACGCCTTCACTTCTTAGCCGCCCCGAGTAGACGTTGTCTAGAGGGGCGGGGTAAATAAATAAATAAATAAATAAATAAATAAAATAAATAAAGCGATGACAAACCTCACCAGCATCTTAAAAAGCAGACACATCACCTTGCCAACAAAAGTCAGAATAGTCAAAGCTATGGTTTTTCCTGTAGTGATGTACGGAAGTGAGAGCTGGATCATAAAGAAAGCTGACCGCCAAAGAACTGATGCTTTTGAATTGTAGTGCTGGAGGAGACTCTTGAGAGTCCCCTGGACTGCAAAGAGAACAAACTGATGCATTCTAAAGGAAATCAAGCCTGAGTGCTCACTGGAAAGACAGGTGGAGCTCCAATATTTTGGCCATCTCATGAGAAGAGAGGACTCCCTGGAAAAGACCCTGGTGTTAGGAAAGTGTGTGAGGGCAAGTGGGGAAGGGGACGACAGAGGATTAGATGGTTGGATAGTGTCATTGAAGTGACCAACATGAATTTGGCCCAGCTCCGGGAGGCAGTGGAAGGACGGCCTGGCGTGCTCTGGTCCATGGGGTCACGAAGAGTCGGACACGACTAAACGACTAAACAACAATGAAGATTTACAACACCTTCTAGAACTGACACTAAAGAATGATGTTCTTCTCATTCTAGGGGACTGGAATGCTAAAGTAGGGAGTCAAGAGATAAAAGGAACAACAGGAAAGTCTGGCCTTGGAGTTCAAAACAAAGCAGGGCAACGGCTAATAGAGTTTTGCCAAGAGAACAAGCTGGTCATCATAAACACCATTTCCCAACAACAGAAGAGGCAACTCTACACATGGAAATCACCAGATGGGCAATACCGTAATCAGATTGATTATATTCTCTGCAGCAAAAATGGAGAAGCTCTATACAGTCAGCAAAAACAAGACCTGGAGCCAATTGTGGCTCTGATCATCAGCCTCTCATAGTAAAATTCAAGCTTAAACTGAAGAGAGCAGGAAAAACGACTGGGCTAGTCAGGTATAATCTAAACCAAATCCCTTATGAATGCACAGTGGAAATGAAGACCACATTTAATGGAAGATTTAAGACTTTAAACCATTTCCCCCCTCTTTTTTGCAAGATCATACCTGGTCACGGTCAAGTGCAAAGTCCTCCTACAGGAAAGAATCCACACAACCTGCAAAAAACTGGACTCCACAGACAAAGAACTACTAGGCCTACACATCACTATCAGCCAAAAGAGAAGTCAAGATTGGGACAAGATTCCATCAAGAGAATCTTGGGACAAGACACTCATCCAGCAGATATTTCCAGAAGACATCAAGCCCCTCTTCCAACACTGCCTAATGACCAGCTATTTCCAGTGGGATAATGAATTCTACGAACAAACAGATGGAGTGGCCATGGGCAGCCCCCTCAGCCTGGTTATAGCAAACTTCTACAACGGAGAATTTTGAAAAACTGGCCGTGGCTTCGGCACCCCTCGCACCCACAGTCTGGTTCCGATATGTGGATGACACATTTGCAATTTGGAGTCACGGTGAAGAAAAATTGGAAGAATTTCTCAATCATCTCAACAGCATCCACCCAAATATACAATTCACCATGGAAAAAGAAATAGAGGGCGAACTCCCATTCCTAGACGTCATGGTCCTACGCAAAACTGACCTCCGACTGGGACACAAGGTCTACAGAAAACCCACCCACACAGACCGGTACCTACACAAAAACGCCAACCACCACCCACAGCAAAAAAGGGGCATAATCAAAACACTGGTAGACCGTGCAAATCGGAACTGTAAAGCCCAGTTTCTCAGCACTGAACTCAACCATCTGAATTGGGACCTACAGGCAAATGGCTACTCCAAAAATGAAATCAAAAGAGCCATCAAACCAAGAAAACAACACCGAAAAGAAGAAGAAAAACAGCCACCCACAAATAAAGTATTTCTGCCATACATCAAAGGGGTCACGGACCGCATGGGGAAACTTTTGAAAAAACACAACCTACAAACAGTATTCAAGCCTACCACAAAAATACAACAAATGTTACAGTCAGCAAAGGACAGAAGAGACCCCTCACCACCGCAGGAGTATACCGGATACCTTGTAGTTGTGGCCAGGTATATATTGGAACCACAAAACGAAGCATCCAAACCAGAATCAAAGAACACAAGAGACACTGCAGACTAAATGTGTGTTTAGTCGTTTAGTCGTGTCCGACTCTTCGTGACCCCATGGACCAGAGCACGCCAGGCCCTCCTGTCTTCTACTGCCTCCCGGAGTTGTGTCAGGTTCATGTTGGTTGCTTCGCAGACACTGTCCAGCCATCTCATCCTCGGTCGTCCCCTTCTCCTCTTGCCGTCACACTTTCCCAACATCAGGGTCTTTTCCAGGGAGTCTTTTCTTCTCATTAGATGGCCAAAGTACTGGAGCCTCAGCTTCAGGATCTGTCCTTCCACTGAGCACTCAGGGTTGATTTCCTTTAGAACTGATAGGTTTGTTCTCCTTGCAGTCCAGGGGATTCTCAAGAGCCTCCTCCAGCACCACAATTCAAAGGCATCAATTCTTCGGCGGTCTGCTTTCTTTATGGTCCAGCTCTCACTTCCATACATCACGACAGGAAAAACCATAGCTTTGACTATTCGGACTTTTGTTGGCAAGGTGATGTCTCTGCTTTTCAAGATGCTGTCCAGATTTGTCATCGCTTTCCTCCCAAGAAGAAGGCGCCTTTTAATTTCAGGGCTGCTGTCTCCATCTGCAGTGATCATGGAGCCCAGGAAGATAAAATTTGACACTGCCTCCATATCTTCCCCTTCTATTTCCCAGGAGGTGATGGGACCAGTGGCCATGATCTTAGTTTTTTTGATGTTGAGTTTCAGACCGTTTTTTGCACTCTCCTCTTTCACTCTCATTACAAGGTTCTTTAATTCCTCCTCACTTTCTGCCATCAGAGTGGTATCATCTGCATATCGGAGGTTGTTGATATTTCTTCCGGCAATCTTAATTCCGGCTTGGGTTTCTTCCAGTCCAGCCTTCCGCATGATGTATTCTGCATATAAGTTAAATAAGCTGGGGGACAATATACAGCCTTGCCGTACTCCTTTCCCAATTTTGAACCACTCAGTTGTTCCATGACCAGTTCTAACTGTTGCTTCCTGTCCCACATATAGGTTTCTCAGGAGACAGATAAAGTGGTCAGGCACTCCCATTTCTTTAAGAACTTGCCATAGTTTGCTGTGGTCCACACAGTCAAAGGCTTTCGCATAGTCAATGAAGCAGAAGTAGATATTTTTCTGGAACTCTCTGGCTTTCTCCATAATCCAGCGCAAGTTAGCAATTTGGTCTCGAGTTCCTCTGCCTCTTCGGAATCCAGCTTGTACTTCTGGGAGTTCTCGGTCCACATACTGCTGAAGCCTACCTTGGAGGATTTTGAGCATAACCTTGCTAGCGTGTGAAATGAGTGCAATTGTACGGTAGTTGGAGCATTCTTTGGCACTGCCTTTCTTTGGGATTGGGATGTAGACTGATCTTTTCCAATCCTCTGGCCACTGTTGAGTTTTCCAAACTTGCTGGCATATTGAATGTAGCACCTTAACAGCATCATCTTTCAAGATTTTAAATAGTTCAACTGGAATGCCATCACCTCCACTGGCCTTGTTGTTAGCCAGGCTTTCTAAGGCCCACTTGACTTCGCTCTCCAGGATGTCTGGCTCAAGGTCAGCAACTACATTGTCTGGGTTGTCCGGGATATCCACATCTTTCTGATATAATTCCTCCGTGTATTCTTGCCACCTCTTCTTGACGTCTTCTGCTTCTGTTAGGTCCCTCCCATTTTTGTCTTTTATCATGTTCATCTTTGCGCAAAATGTTCCTCTAATATGTCCAATTTTCCTGAACAGATCTCTGGTCTTTCCTTTTCTGTTATCTTCCTCTATTTCTTTGCATTGTCCATTTAAGAAGGCCCTCTTGTCTCTCCTTGCTATTCTTTGGAAGTCTGCATTCAAGTTTCTGTAACTTTCCCTATCTCCCTTGCATTTTGCTTCCCTTCTCCTCTCTGCTATTTCTAAGGCCTCGTTGGACAGCCACTTTGCTTTCTTGCATTTCCTTTTCTTTGGGATGGTTTTCGTTGCTGCCTCCTGGACAATGTTACGAGCCTCTATCCAAAGTTCTTCAGGCACTCTGTCCACCAAATCTAGTTCCTTAAATCTGTTCTTTACTTCCACTGTGTATTCATAAGGGATTTGGTTTAGATTATACCTGAGTGGCCCAGTGGTTTTTCCTAATCTCTTCAGTCTAAGCTTGAATTTTGCTATGAGAAGCTGATGATCAGAACCGCAGTCAGCTCCAGGTCTTGTTTTTGCTGACTGTATAGAGCTTCTCCATCTTTGGCTGCAGAGAATATAATCAATCTGATTTCGATATTGCCCATCTGGTGATTTCCATGTATAGAGTCGCCTCTTGTGTTGTTGGAAAAGAGTGTTTGTGATGACCAGCTTATTCTCTTGACAAAACTCTATTAGCCTTTGTCCTGCTTCGTTCTGAACTCCAAGGCCAAACTTCCCTGTTGTTCCTTTTATCTCTTGGCTCCCTACTTTAGCATTCCAGTCCCCTAGAATGAGAAGAACATCTTTCTTTGGTGTCAGTTCTAGAAGGTGTTGTAGATCTTCATAGAATTGTTCAATTTCAGTCTCCTCAGCAATGCTGGTTGGTGCATAAACTTGGATTATTGTGATGTTGAATGGTCTGCCTTGGATTCGTATTGACATCATTCTATCATTTTTGAGATTGTATCCCATTACAGCTTTTCCCACTCTTTTGTTGACTATGACGGCTACTCCATTCCTTCTACGGGATTCTTGTCCACAATAGTAGATATGATAATCATCTGAGCTGAATTCGCCCATTCCTGTCCATTTTAGTTCACTGATGCCCAGGATGTCGATGTTTATTCTTGCCATCTCCTGTTTGACCACCTCCAGCTTCCCAGTGTTCATAGATCTTACATTCCAGGTTCCTATGCAGTATTTTTCTTTGCAGCATTGGATTTTCCTTTCACTTCCAGGCACGTCCACAGCTGAGCGTCCTTTCGGCTTTGGCCCAACCACTTCATTAGCTCTGGAGCTACTTGTACTTGTCCTCCGCTCTTCCTCAGTAGCATGTTGGACGCCTTCCGACCTGAGGGGCCCATCTTCCAGCGTCATATCTTTTAGCCTTTTGTTTCTGATCATGGGGCGTTCTTGGCAAAGATACTGGAGTGGCTTGCCATTTCCTACTCCAGGTGGATTGCGTTTAGTCGGAACTCTCCACTATGTCCTGTCCGTCTTGGGTGTCCCTGCACGGCATAGCCCATAGTTTCTCTGAGTTACTCAAGCCCCTTCGCCACGACAAGGCAGCAATCCATGAAGAAGACTAAAATCCATGCAGACTAAAACAACCAGAAAAATCTGCAGTAGCTGAACATGCCCTAAAACACACTGGACATGAAATTCTATTTCAAAATACTGAAATACTGGACAACACCAGCAATCATTACGTCAGACTGCACAGGGAAGCCATTGAAATCCACAAGCACCAGCAGAACTTCAACAAAAAAAGAGGAAAGTTCGAAACTCAACAAAACTTGGCTCCCAGATCTCAAAAATACAGCATGCAAAAGGTCAATGAACTCCACCCAGCCACAAGGACAGGGGATTACTACACAGAAAAGACCAGCTAATGACACCCATCAACCACAGCGACAGATAATCTCCTCTCATTATCACAATACATCCACAAGACACACTAATCACCCATCTACAGAAAAAGACAAAATGTGGATATAAACGAGTAGATCTGGTGGAAGGCACCCTCCAAACGCTTCTGATGCTTCCTGTGATTGGGCTAAAATTCTCTGATATATTGATGTAAGCTTTACAACATCTCACAGCCATAAATACTACACTCCCAAGCCAACTACACCAGAGCACAAAGTGCTGTCCTCTGAAGATGCCAGCCACAGAGACTGGTGAAACGTTAGGAAGAACAACCTTCAGAACATGGCCAAAGAGCCCGAAAAACCCACAACAACCATCAGATTTAAGGAACTCGATTTGGTGGACAGAGTGCCTGAAGAACTTTGGATAGAGGCTCGTAACATTGTACAGGAGGCAGCAACAAAAACCATCCCAAAGAAAATGAAATGCAAGAAAGCAAAGTGTCTGTCCAACGAGGCCTTAGAAATAGCAGAGAAGAGAAGGGAAACAAATGCAAGGGAGACAGGGAAAGTTACAGAAAATTGAATGCAGACTTCTAAAGAATAGCAAGAAAAGAGGACCTTCTTAAATGAACAAATGCAAAGAAATAGAGGAAAAGAATAGAAAAGGAAAAACCAGAGATTTGTTCAAGAAAATTGGAGATTTTAAAGGAACATTTTGTGCAAAGATGAACACGATAAAGGACAAAAATGGGAGAGACCTCACAGAAGCAGAAGACATCAAGAAGAGGTGGCAAGAACACACAGAGGAACTATCCCAGAAAGATTTGGATATCTCGGACAACCCAGATAGTGTGGCTGCTGACCTTGAGCCAGACATCCTGGAGAGTGAAGTCAAATGGGCCTTAGAAAGCTTGTCTAACAAAAAGGCCAGTGGAGGTGATGGCATTCCAGTGGAACTATTTAAAATCTTAAAAGATGACGCTGTTAAGGTGCTACATTCAATATGCCACTCAACAGTGGCCAGAGGATTGGAAAAGATCAGTCTACTTCCTTCTTGAGGAAGAGACGGCATGCCTCCCACCTCCTTGGGTCTCCAGCTTTCCCTTCTTTTCAAGGGCAGTTTGGCCAGGGAAACCCTGCCTTGGTCGCCGCAGGAAGAAACCAAAGAGATACAGGAAGAAAGCTAGCAGGTGTTCCCTTAGGACAACATCAATCCTGCAAAAACTGTAACGGATGCTCCCGAAATCAATCAATGAGTCAACTGGAACTGACCAAAAAGACTCCATGGATTGGAAAAAGATCTACTCTTGCAGAGAAGCCAGAAGAAGAAGAAGGCTGTCTTCCATCATTCCCTCTCCAACAATCCCAACATGCAGGAGTCACTTCACCCTCTTCAATCACAAAAGAGGAAAGGAGAAATTCGGGGGGGGGCATGTCAGGCTGTCCAGGGTTGGAATCTCGCCGACAGCACCTGCTCTTGGTGTCGACAGGGTTGAGCCAAGCAGGATTGGGAACCAAAAGAAAAACACTCTGCACATGTTCAGAGAAGCACTGCTGTAGGCAGTAAAATTGGGACTCACACAACCCGGGTTCAAACCCCCACTTAGCCACGAAACTCACAGTGGGTGCTTGCTTTCACAAACCAGAGGCCTCCAAAACTGGGCTGGTCGGAAGTTACTTAATAGACGACAGAATGAAGTTGACAGAACAGTCTCACAGCATATGGGGATTTCATGTCACCGTTTTGATACTGTCATGGGGTCAAAATTTGTTAACTCAAGTAGAGTTAGCATGCAACTAATCAAGAAAACTGGGAAGTCATCCTGTATCAGCAGACAATGGAAGGTGTAAGAGAACAATGCAATTTGTCATCGGCTGATGTGGATATAAACGAGTAGATCTGGTGGAAGGCGCCCTCCAAACGCTCCTGATGCTTCCTGCGATTGGGCTAAAATTCTCTGACATACTGATGTCAGCTTTACAACATCTCGCATCCTGCTAATCATAGGGTTATTGTTTAATAAATAAACACAGTGTCGCACCTGATCTCAAAGAATGAGAGACCTTACCTGCTTTAAGGGGGGCTTTGGATTTCTCTTTTCATCCAGAGAAAAGTCAGGAGAGCATCAGCTGAGTCTCACCCCGTCCTTGGGAGAGAAGAAAAAAACGAATCATTCTGAAGGCTTCTTGATTGGACAAAACCAAAAACTTCCCCTTGTGTTTTTGACAATCTGGAGAATTCAATTCTTTAAAAAATACCCTCCTGTTTATGAATGCAGGGGGGGGGGCACGGTTGTGTGCTTCTATACCCACTATCCCAAAAACCAGGAAATAGCCCAAAACTGCTGCACAATCTCGTGTCGGCCTTGCCAGCAGGAAAAAGGAGACCAAGCCTGAGAGAGCAAAGGGACGCCGAAGGTTGACCACCAACAAAGGGAGGCGTCCAGAGGGCCTACAGCAAGGGGTCTCCCCCAACCTTGGGCTTCCAGATGTTCTTGGACTTCCACTCCCAGAAATCCTGGCTAGCAGAGCGGGTAGTGAAGGCTTCTGGGAACTGCAGTCCAAGAACATCTGGAGGCCCAAGGTTGGGGACGCCTGGACTCTGCGGGAGACCCTCTTCTGCTCATTACCCTTTACAGCCCTGACCATGGCTTTGTTTCTGGGGGAGGAGTGGTCCCTTGATGAAAAAGGGAGTCAGCTTCTGGGATGTAACGTTGCGTTTTGTCACCCTGTTCAACCCCCACCAACCTTCACCCTGTGGAATGTTTCAAGTTTCCATTAATTCCCCGTACTATTTCACAGAGCCATGAAAAACCGGAAAGAGGCTATCCAGAAGAACGTGGTGGTCCGGCACCACCTGTGTGATGATGACACACAATTTCTGTCTGTTTTTTAAGACCTTCCAGGAGGCCCTTCACTCAGCCTGTTCAGCCCCAAGGTCCGGCCGTCCAGCCGACCACCGTCCCCTGGCGCCAACGAAAACAGTTAAGACATAAACAAGCAAAGAGGAGGAAAGTAATTTTGAATGAATGAATGCATGCATGAATTCTAAGCGAATTAAGAATGACTGAATTTCCTGCCTCTAAGAAATTCTCTTCATGGAAGCCAAGAGGAGATTCAGACAATTTCCTGAGATCAGCAGCAGCAAACCTCACAGAAGAATCCCCACATCCACACCCACACCCACACCCACACACAGAGGGGTCCCAGCCCCTCCCTACCCCCCCAGGGGCTCTCCTGCCCCCATTGCTCTGGGTGGGAAGAGGATTCAGGTCAGGGCCTGGTTCGTGGACCAGGAACGTCCCTCCTTTGCAGGGGCATCAACCCCCTTGGCTGCCAGATGGGCCGCATAGAAAGAAAATATCATCCTCATCATCCACATCCCTCCCTCCAGTCTCTGAATATAGTAATAAAATTTCAAAACTTTTAGCTAGAATAGTTCAAACTAAAAAAGCAAAAAATATAATTAGAGTGATTAAAGATAAAACAGGAAAAAATTGTAGTTTAATGAAAGAAAAACTAAAGATTATACAGAAATTCTATCAAAGTTTATACAAAGTTAATAGTGTAGCGAAAGAAGACATAGAAGCTTATATTAAAGAAAATGTTAAGAGTAAATTATCGGAGAATGATAAAAAGATTTAGATAAAGAGATAAAAGAGGAAGAAATGATAGAGGACTCAGGGCATTTCATAAGCAAGATCAGCACCCTAAAACTCAACCCTGGGGATAGACTGGTCAGTCTTGATGTAGTATCCTTGTTCACTAAGGTACCGGTAAAGGACACCCTGATACTCATCCAGCAGATATTCCCAGAAGACATCAAGGCCCTCTTCCAGTACTGCCTTACAACCAACTATTTCCAGTGCCTCCTGCTTAAGGCAGGAATATAGTCCAAGCAGATCTGCCAGGTGAGGAGCTAAGTTTTTCTTGAAAGCCTCCAGGGTTGGAGCACCCCAAAATATTTGAAACATAAAACTCAGCAGGGAGACAGAAGCTGAAGTCCATACATCTGGGCCCTGCTTGGTAACATAAATATATCAATAAGAAAAGGAAGTTGGAATACACTTTCTTCCAGACAGTGCAGGGGAATCCTACAGGAAGGTCATCAAGGGGAGGTGTGCACACCCCAAATATCTACAAGGGACTCACTTGTTTGTTTTCCGCACGTTTATACCGTGTTAGGTGTAGGATCCAAATATTAATAAGATTTTAGCTAGTGAGTTTGTAGAACTTTATGACTCTTTTAAAGTTCCTGTACACTGTATTTTCGGGTTCTTCTCTGCCTTTAAGAGAAGTCTCTAGTTGCGTCTTGTCTGACCTCTTGCTGGAGCTAAAATATTGGGAAGCGGGCTTGGTCCGTAACCAAACAGCCACAGTGCCAGAGGATTGGAGGACAGCACATGTCATGGTAATCTTTAAAAAGGGAAGGAGGGAAGGATCGCGGGAAACCACAGACCGGTTAGCCTAACATCTGTTCCAGGGAAGACAACAGACAGCCTCATCCAAGATAAAATCTTAAAACACACAGAAGAACAAGCCTTGGTGAAGGAGAATCAACATGACTTGTCAAGTCTTGCGTCACAAACCTTTTAGAAGCATGTGGATGCGGGCAAATCAGTGGATATTGTGTATCTTGATTTTGAGAAGGCGTTTGATGTGGTCCCTCACCAAAGCCTGCTGAGAAAACTCCAGTGTCAGGGGATAAGAGGGCAGGTCCTCTGATAGATTGAGAATCTGTGGAGAACCAGGGAATACACAGGAGTGTCAGTGGGCAAATTTCCACCATGGAGGGAGGTGAAGAGCAGTGTGCCTTCAGAGATCTGTCCTGGGACCGGTGCTTTTCAAGCTGTTCATCAAAGTCCTGGAGACAAGGATAAGCAATGAAGTGGCCAAGTTTGCAGATGACAGGCAACTTTTTCCGGGTGGTGAAGACGAGAAGGGATTGTGAAGAGCTCCAAAAGGATCTCTCCAAACTGGGAGACTTGGGAATCCAGGCTGAAATGTTCCACTCCCTTTCTTACATCCTTTTTAATTCCTTAATTTGGAATCAATCTCTTGCTCATCCCACATGGAGGAGACCTACCAGCCAGTCTGTGGGAGTCTGTCAAGGCAACCTTGAGGTCAATCCACGGATTAAAAAGCCCTGCGCTCCTTGAGATTAATCATTGGCTCTTTCATTTGATTTTCCCTTTCCAAAGTTCCCCAAGGCAGAAGGGGCTTCTTCAGTTCCTTCTTCAGGATCCCTAAAGGGGGAAGAAGAGACTCACAAGAGCCCTGTGGGTGAAAGGGGGCAAGAGGATCTTACACTTCGCCTATAGAAAGTGGAGGGAGCCCAAGCCAGGGAAGAGGGGAAAGGGGACAAAGGAGGAAAGGGGAGACCCCCATCGGACATGAGGGGAAGAGTAAAGGAAGGAGACGAGGAGTCTGAAGGACCAGAAGCAGAGAGAGAGAGAAAGAGAGAGGAGTGGAGGCCAGAACGGTAGAGGTGAAGAGAGAAAGCTATTGCTAGGAGGATGGGAAGGTTTCTGGATGGACAACCTGTGGATTTGTATCTGGGAGAGGAGGACGATACCAACAGAAGAACCAGAAACGGAAGGAACCCTCGCTCTGCCAGGAAACCTTTCCACTGGAGCAAATGGGACAGTAGAGGATGGAGCCGAAAGAGAAGGAAGAGCGGACGGAAACAGCAGAGGGGGAAAGAAAGAATGTAGAATGGAAGAACCTTCTCCCACGCGGGGGTGTGGAATTGCCTTCCCAGAGGAGACGACCAGAGGGGGAGAGCGGTGGACGGAGGAGACCCTCTTGCATCGGCCGGTGTTAGACTCAAGGGAAGGCCCACAGAAAGAGGATTACGGTAGCCTAATCTTGAGACTCCCTGTGTGTGGACCCATCCGGGGAGTCACAATTGCATCCAGGCAAGGGCCCAGCTGCACCATCCGTCTAAGAGGGAAGTAGGTGGATCAGACCACGGGTGCCACCTGGTTCTCCATTGACAGCGCTGGGTCCAGAAGGACACTGGGTTCCCCTGATGTCTGAGCCACCCAAGGCTCAGACATCAGGGGAACCCAGTTGGAAGGCCCCCCCGTCTCCTTTGGATTCAGCCTTTGTCTATCCTCCCATTGAAGGAGAAGGTGGGGACAGGAATGACGCCCCCTGTTAAGAATATGATGGATGCCCAAAAAGCCTTTGACAATGTGAACTGGCAATTTATGATACAGCAAATAAAAGCTATGGATTTTGGCAAAAACTTTACAAATGTAATTGAGACAATCTACAATGAATAAATAGCTAAAGTAATGGTAAATGGTGAACTGACAGATAATATTAATATGAAAAAGGCACAAGACAAGGATGTCCGCTCTCTCCATTGCTATTTATATTAACTCTGGAGGTATTAAATAGGAATGTGAGGAACGACCCAGAGATTAAAGGTACCAAAATAAAGGACGAGAGCTACAAGCTACAAGCATTTGCAGACGACTTGGTGTTTATATTGGAAGACCCATTGGAAACAACATTGAGACTACTGGACAAAATCGATGAATTTGGGAAAGTAGCAGGATTGAAGATAAATGAAGAAAAAACTAAAGTTATAGTGAAAAATTTAACAGCCAAGCAAAAAAAATCAACTCTCAAAGATGTCAGATTTACAAATAGTTAAAAAAGTTAAGTACCTAGGAATATATTTAACTGCTAGATGTGTAACTATAAAAGAAGATAATTATATGAAACTATTTAACCAAATAAAAATAGATCTAGAAAAATGGAAAAACTTACAACTATCACTGTTAGGAAGAAATGCAACAATCAAAATGAACATTTTGTCAAAGCTACTTTTCTTGTTCCAAACAGTGCCAGTGAAAATAGAGAAGAAATATTTTGACGATCTAAACAAAGTGATACTACAATATATTTGGCAAGGGAAGAAAGCCAGAATCAAACTAAAAATGCTCCAAGAATCCAAGGAAAACGGAGGATTTGGTCTACCGGACTGGACCTTATATTACCAATCATCTGCTCTAACTTGGCTTAAAGAATGGATTAGCCTGAAAAACAAGAGACTTCTGTATTTAGGACATGATCTACAGTTGGGTTGGCATGCCTTTTTATGGTATCAGAAAACCAAATCTCATAGGTGTTACATACAGCACTGATGTTACCTGTCTGTCATGGGTTTGGAGGAAATGTTCCATCCAATGGGGAGTGGAAGGCGGGACATCAGGAGGAGGGGCTGTACTGTATATATATGTGGAGCTTGTGAGAAAAAGCTGGGAGAAGCTGGAGAAGCTGAGAGAAGAAGCTGGTGTGGGAGTCTGTGTGTCAGACAGGGTACTACTGTGTGTCAGTCAGTACCAACCTGATAGGTTCAGGTGTCTGTATGGTTAGCCAGAACTGATAGGTTCAGGGTCTGTGCTTTATTTAAGAGTGTTCTGAGGGAACCAAACTGTGTGTATGTATGATTGAGACTAAGCCACGTTACTGTATCTTATTCACTTGATCCTTTTATTTTTCCCTGTGTGTTGTTTAAATAAACCTTATTCCTTTATTTGTTAAAAATCCATCCCTGGTCTGTGTGACTTCTTATAGGGAATGGTTGGTGGCAGCTTAGTGAAACTGTGGCATATCCCAGTAGGTCTGGGTTTGTCACATTGATTGGTGTCCAGCGTGTGGGATACGACTGGTCCAGTTGTCCAGTGGTCCAGCAAAGCCTTGGCAAGTGTGCCCAGAGCAAGGGGGGTCTAGTCAGGGACAATCTGAGAGCACGTAGGTAATCTTCTAGGTGTACCTCACGGGGAGGTGCGCTAGTAGAAGAACATGTAACCTCAGATTGGGGACTAGATTAGGGAGCTCTGAGGCAACCTGTTTTGGCGGGGAAAAAAGCTGAGGCAAAACTGTGTAGTAGCAGTGATCTAGCCTGCCTGCTGAGAGGCCTAGCAGAGGGGGGTAGACTCTGGCTCGCAACTGTTGCAAGTTAGTGCTGAAGAACAGCAGTAATCTATAGAAAGCTGGTTCTGAGGAAAAAAAAAAGTGGTCGCTTTATTTTGAGGCTTGACTTTTGAAAGCAGCCTGTTCTGGGGGGGGGGATTATGCCCTTGACTCGAAGCCAAATGGCAGAAATGGGTGAAGTGAAAGACCCCCAGGTTGACCAAGGTTCTGAGGATGAATTTGGCTCAGTGCAGGGTGACAGCACGGGAGAACAGAACCCAGAACTCAGGAAAATGCTCATAGCCCAACAGCATGAACTGAGGATGAGGCAATTTGAAATGGAGGAAAGATTAGAGAGAGAAAAAATGCAGGAAAGGGAGAGGCAAAGACAATTTGAATTGGAGAGAGAGAAAATGGCGTTTGAGTTAAGAAAATTGGAACTGATGAATCAGAACAATAATAACAATAGGGATTCTGAGGGAGGCCAATTGTCTAAAACTGACCTGAAGAAATTCCCTGTGTACCACAAGGGAGATTGCCCTGAGGTGTTCTTTTCCTTAGTGGAAAGAGCGTTTGTGGACTTCTCAGTAAGGGAAACTGAGAAGATGACCATTATGCGATCTTTAATCAGTGGCAGCCTGGCAGAAGTCTATGCAGAGATGCCACAGGAACTGATGAAAGATTTTGCAGAGTTTAAAAAACTGGTGTTTGCCAGACATGGGATAAATGCGGAACAGCTGAGGCAAAGATTCAGGTCAATCACCAAGAAACCAGAGCAGACTTTTACCCAAGTGGGGGCCCAATTGGTGAGGCTGCTTGAGAAATGGCTATCTCAGGAGGGGACAGAGACCTTTCAGCAGCTCAAAGACTTGATAGCGCTGGAACAGTTCTATTCAGTCCTGCATGGGGAACTGAAATTCCAGGTGAGGGAAAGGAAACCGAAATCTGTGGCAGAAGCAGCCGAGATCGCAGATTTTATTTCCCAAATAAGAAAGCCCTGGGGTGAGGGGAAATCGATGGGGAAACCTAAAGAAACCTACAGCAAGTACTCTCAGGGACCAGGGAAAAGCCAGCAAGGGGGAGGGGCCCATGGTGAAGGGAAGCCCTCAGACATGAAACCAAGACCTCAGATTTTGGAGGGAAAACCAAAACAAGATGAGAAAGACTTAAAATATAGCAGAAAATGTTATTTCTGTCAGGGAAAGGGCCATCTAATCTCAGAGTGTGAGAAATTAAAGCAGCTAAAAGGAATTGTGCCTCAGGATTCGAGTGGAACCAAGCCAAAAGCTGTGTTCTGTGTCCAGAAAGAGCAAAGCTCCTTGTCACTGAGGGAGGCTGTTGCCATGGCTACTCAATCTGGAACAGTTACATCTGCTGATCAGGCGGAGGAAAATGGTCCTCTTGTGGAGGTCAAGCGCTGCTTGCTCGTGAGAACAGATTCTCAGTTGTTTGAAACAGCAGGGGTGGACGTAGGAATACTTGACCATCAGTATAGGGGGCTGAGGGACACTTGTTCCCAGGTGACCCTGTGCCATCCAGATATTATTCCTAGGGAATATATAATCCCAAATGAGTGCATGAAAGTGGCAGGGATTGAGGGGCAGGTGATCTCACTGCCAGTAGCGGAGGTACCTGTGAACTTTCAAGGCTGGAGGGGAGTTTGGCGGCTAGCGATTTCATCGACTCTGCCAGCAGCCGTGCTCGTGGGAAATGACCTGGCTGAACATGTGAAACGGGTGCTAGTGATTACACGTTCACAAGCCACCACGGGGACAGTTCAGGGGGGTAATGATGAGCCAGAGACGGAAGCAGAGGGGAGTTCAGAAGCTGTGGTGGAAACCTTAACCACAGACAGCCGATTTGGCCAAGAGCAAAAGGCAGACGCCACTCTCCAAAAGTGTTTTGAACAGGTGACTGACGCCCAGCTAACACCTGAAACCCCAGTGAGATTTCTAGAGAAAAAGGGGATTTTGTATAGAGAGACCCTGAGGAATATCTCAAAAGGGGGAGATGGGATCCGAAGTCAGCTAGTGGTACCTGAAAAGTATCGCCCCATGATCTTACAAAGGGGGCACTCTGACATGTTTGCTGCGCACTTAGGGGTGAACAAAACACAGCAGAGAATCACACAGAATTTTTACTGGCCTGACATAGGGAAGCAGATCAGGGAGTTCTGTAAACAATGTGATGTGTGTCAAAGGCAGGGGAGTAGCCGCGACAGGACCAAAGCAAAGTTGTGCCCTTTGCCTGTGATTGACACTCCGTTCAAATGCATAGGGGTGGATATTGTGGGACCTTTGCCCAAGGCCACAAAGAGGGGGAACAGGTTCATTCTCACCATTGTGGACCATGCCACGAGGTACCCTGAAGCCATTCCTTTGACTAACATTGAAACTAACACAGTGGCAGATGCCTTGGTGGGGTATATGTCCAGGATGGGATTTGCCACAGAAATAATCACAGATTTGGGCGCATCGTTCACATCGAAGCTCATGAAACGCTTATGGCAAATCTGTGGAATTAAGCACAAGGAAACCACTGCCTATCACCCTGAAAGTAATGGGTTAACTGAGAAGTTCAATGGGACTCTGATGCGCATGATTAGGGCTTACTTGGCAGAGAATCCAAACAATTGGGACCAGAAGCTGCAATCCCTTTTGTTTGCTTATCGATCAGTGCCACAAGCCAGTACCGGGTTTAGTCCGTTTGAACTTTTATTTGGGAGAAGGGTGAAAGGGCCCCTTGATTTGATCAAACAAAATTGGGAGCAGATCACCCAGGATGACCCACAAGACGTTGTGACATATATAGACTCTTTAAGGAATGACCTAAAGAGAAACCTAGAGCTAGCAGCAGAGACCCTGCAAGCTCAAAAGGTCAGAAAGAAAGCTTGGGATGACCAGGAAGGCCGGGAGAGGCACTTTGACCCAGGGGAGGAAGTGCTTTGGCCTAGGCCTTGCAAAGAGAACAAACTGCAGCTGGGTAGCCCAGAAATAAAATACTTGGGTCACATAGTAGGGGGAGGAGTGATAAAACCCCTCGAGGCCAAGATAGAAGCAGTTCGTGATTGGCCCAGACCCAACACCAAGAAAAAAGTCAAATCATTTCTTGGGTTGGTGGGCTACTACAGAAAGTTCATCCCGAGGTTTAGCGAGATTGCGGCTCCGCTGACCGATCTGACGAGGAAGAAGGCTGATGACCGCATCCCGTGGACCAGCGACTGTGAGGAGGCGTTCTGGAGGTTGAAGGAGGCGCTCATCAACTATCCAGTGCTGCGTGCTCCAGACTTCGACCGGGAGTTCATCATCTACACCGATGCGTCTAACAGCGGGGTAGGAGCAGTTCTTTGCCAGGAGGATGAGAATGGTGACCAGCATCCAGTGTCCTACCTGAGTAGGAAACTCCAGAAAGGTGAGAGACATTTGGCAACCGTGGAAAAGGAGTGCCTGGCCATAGTCTATGCGATCCAGAAGGCCAAGCCTTACATCTGGGGAAGACATTTTATTCTGTGCACTGACCATTCACCACTGCAATGGTTAAAGACAATGAAAACCCACAATAGCAAACTTATGAGGTGGGCTTTAAACCTGCAAGACTATGACTTTGAAGTGAATGTGGTCAGAGGGTCAGTGAACTGTGTTGCTGACGCCTTGTCAAGAAGACCTGAAGAATGAAGTCGGCGAAAGAAACATGGACTATGTATATATTTTGATGACAAAAAGTCAAATGTGTCTGTTTATTAAACATGTTGGTTTGTATGAATGAAGGTAACTTGATGTATTGTTAATGGTAAATGTTTAAATGCCTAATAGAGTGTAAGTATAAGTAAGTATGGTATTGTATGTTATTATATGACTGTTTTTGTTTGTTTTGGGTCCAGGTTGTTTTTTTGGTGAAAAGCACCTTAGCTTTCCCCCTACAAAACAACTTATAAAGAGGGGAGGTGTTACATACAGCACTGATGTTACCTGTCTGTCATGGGTTTGGAGGGAAAGTTCCATCCTATGGGGAGTGGAAGGCGGGACATCAGGAGGAGGGGCTGTACTGTATATATATGTGGAGCTTGTGAGAAAAAGCTGGGAGAAGCTGGAGAAGCTGAGAGAAGAAGCTGGTGTGGGAGTCTGTGTGTCAGACAGGGTACTACTGTGTGTCAGTCAGTACCAACCTGATAGGTTCAGGTGTCTGTATGGTTAGCCAGAACTGATAGGTTCAGGGTCTGTGCTTTATTTAAGAGTGTTCTGAGGGAACCAAACTGTGTGTATGTATGATTGAGACTAAGCCACGTTACTGTATCTTATTCACTTGATCCTTTTATTTTTCCCTGTGTGTTGTTTAAATAAACCTTATTCCTTTATTTGTTAAAAATCCATCCCTGGTCTGTGTGACTTCTTATAGGGAATGGTTGGTGGCAGCTTAGTGAAACTGTGGCATAACTTGGCTTAAAGAATGGATTAGCCTGAAAAACAAGAGACTTCTGTATTTAGGACATGATCTACAGTTGGGTTGGCATGCCTTTTTATGGTATCAGAAAACCAAATCTCATAGGTATTTTCAAAACCATTATATTAGAAACTCCTTGTATATAATATTAGAAAACCTAAAAATGAAAATGTACACGAAAATACCAGGATGGGTCTCACCCATAGAAGCATTTGTTCATCCCAACCTTTTGAATGTCAGAAAAAAATTGACTTATACAGATATTTTAGACAAAGACAGGCAATTAAAGCCAAAACAAGACCTTATAGACCAGGGGTTAGATGCATCGTGGTGGTCTATAATGCAAAAACAATCAAGATATGAACGAGACCTAAAAATGTACGATTTTTATAAAGAACAGACAACTTTTGACCAAATAATGTTAACATCAGATGACAAATTAATTAGGAAAGTATATAAATACCTTCTAAATTGGAAAATGGAGGATGAACAGGTCAAAGAAACAATGGTTCAATGGGCAAAAAATTTTGGGTACAATATTGACTTAGAAAAATGGCAAGGGCTGTGGTCTAGAAACTATAAGATGACAATGGCAACATCTTATAAAGAGAATCTATATACAATGTTTTATAGATGGCATTTACCTTCTGATAGATTAGCTAAGATGTACTCTAACAGGTCAAGTAAATGTTGGAAATGTCATTAAAAAATTGGAACCTATTATCACCTCTGGTGGACTTGTGATAAAGCATAAAAAATGTAGATTTTAGGCCAGAGCTCTTTCTGTTAGGTATAATACCAGAAAGTGTTGATAGACAAAATGTACATTTAATACTGCATATTCTAACTGGCGAGGATTATTTATGCACAGTACTGGAAAAATGAAGGAACACCTACAGATCAAGAAATAATTAAAAAGATATTGGACTGCGCCAAAATGGACAGACTAACACTGAAAATCAAAGGAAAAGAAGATACAAAATATTACCAAACATGGGACTTATTCTATCAATGGTTAGAAGGATGTTGTATAGATTAGGAGTATAATGTGTGTAGTAGTTGTTTTACAAATGATTATAAGCTGTACCCTAGTGACACGATGTTAAAAAAGCCTCCAGGGTTGGAGCACTCCAAAACCCAGCAGAGAGACGGAAGCTGAAGTCCATACATCTGGGCCCTGATTGGTAACATAAATATATTAATGAGATAATGAATTTGAAATACACTTTCTCCCAGACAGTGTCGGGGGTAATCCTACAGGAAGGTCATCAAGGGGAGGTGGGAAGACCCCCAACTATCTGTAAGGGACCCTTTTGTTTTTTCCCACACACATTTATACCTAGGAAGCCAAAAACCCTGACCTGGAGAGACCTTTTTGTTTTCCAGAAATCTCACGGAGGACACCCATGGGCAGAGCTCTCTGGCCTGGACGCAGAAGATCCCGTTTTCTCCTGAGGAAGTACGAAGTCAGCTCCTGAAAGAAAGAACACCAGCAACTGAAAGGGGAAACCATGAGAAAAAAAGGGTCGAAAACATTCTCCCCTCTGCAGGCCTGGACAGAAGAGGCAGAGGGTCCACACCCCCAATTCAGAATGGAGAACTGGCAAGCCCAGAGACCAATTCCTTGAATTAAAAAAAAGAAAGAAATCGATTCGATTCATGGCATCCCATTGCAGTTGAAATCTAGGGTTTTGCAGAGAAGGAATATGGGACGTGTTGTTGTTCTGACTCTTGAGGAGACTTTAGGGAGGAGAAGCTTTATCAGGGTTTCCTGGTGTTGCTTCACAGAGGCTGCTCCTCTTTGGTAGGAAGCGATAAAAGGGGCCCCCCTAAGGAAATCGATTTTATTTTATTTTTTTGGGCCCTCCTCCCTCCTGGATCCTCTCTAGAAGAGCCACAGAAGGAAAACCTCCTCAACCATCCGAAAATGACTGTGTGTGTGTGTGTGTCGGGGGGGGGGATCTGTGACCGGCCCCCTCCCTCCCAGCTGACCCCCCCCCGCACACACACCTTCCTTCTTCAGATCTTTCCAGCTTTGAGGATTTCCTTCCTTCTCCTGTCAGTCCCCCCCCCCCATGTTTGAAGACACCCCCGAGTCAAAGAAGGATTAATTCAAACTCTGCCAGATTGTCCCTCTTGATTCCCCAAAAAAGCTGCGATTCCCTGGGGGGGGGGAAGGGGGGCAGAAAAGGGGGGCTGAGGCAGAGAAAGTGGGGGGGGGAAGGATGAGATTATAACCTGGGAGGGAAACATGGGGGGGGGAATTGCTCGACACTCCCTCCCAAGATCCCCAACGAGGAGAGTCTGAAGGAAAGGTTTGCAATTCAGGTCCGTCCAGGAAAATGGGGGGGGTGGATTATTTGCCATCCGGGGGGGTGGAAAGGAGAAGAAGAGACCCGCCTCCCTCCCCCCTTCGGAGTTTGCCTTCCCTTTTTTTTGAAGGAACCCCCCCCCCAATATTATGCTCACCTCCTTGCCGGTCCCGAGGCCGAGAAAATCCTGTGTACGTGCGCCCCCCCCCCCGAAAGAGACCATAGAGACGGGAGGAGACAGATGGGGCCTCCCACCGCTTCCGGTTCCTCCCCCCCTCCAACCCCCCCCAAAGGGTTTCATGAATGGAGGGGGGGCGGAGGGGAGGGGAGGAACCTGCAGAAAGGAAAGGGGGGGTCTCTCTCTGTGGGGGGGGTTATAAGGAAATGGACAGCCCCCTTCTCTCCCCCCTCCGATGTTCTTGTCAGGGGAAAGAGATTGACTCTCTAGAAGGAGCTCCGAGCAGTGGCGCATCTCTCTTCCCTTTCGTAGCTCTACGTTGCCCCCTCTTCTCTCTCCTGAGAGTTGGGTGTAGAAGCGAGGGAGAGTCACGTGCTTTTCAAGCAGGTCACGTGATTCTCCCCTCCTGCCCGCGCAGCCCCTCTTGCCCCCTCTTGTTCTCGAACTTGGACAGGAACCGGAAGAGGGGAATCTCTCTCTCCTCCTGGCCCTTCTTTCCCTCCCCCGCCACCTCTATGGTCTCAGGGCGGACGCTCTTCCCAAAGAAGGAGGACTCCCTCTCGTGGGTTTCCCCGCTGGCTTCCATTCCTTGGGGAGGCGGGGGGGGGGGGGAGGAGAATAAGGGGACTCCCCAAGGAGAGGGGAGGGGGGGTCTCCTCCGGGCAATCCGGATCGGAAACCGGTTTCTCCCTTTTGGTTTGCACGGCAGGCTCCGGCTTGCAAGGGGGGGGGAGGGCTTCCCCTTTCCACCCCCTTCCTTGCAAGGTCTCCTCCTTGACTGGGGTGTGTGTGAAATATTCAGATGGGGTTGAGATCCCCCCCCCCGGGAAAGACCCCACGTTCCCCCCCCCAATCGCTTGGGCAAAGAAGGCGGCCAGGATCAGGGCCAGGTCTGGGGGAGGAGGAGGAGGTGGGAGAGAGAGAGAGAGAGAGAAAGGGGTGGACTTTCCTCCGTGAGAATCTTTCCTATGGCGGTGGTGGGGGGGGGGGGCTGAAAGGGGGGTCGATTTCTGCCCAGGGAAGGGTCTCCCCTTGGACGTCCTTCTTCTTCCCGCAGGGCCAAAACTCTTCTGGTCTTTGGGTCCTGGAGGCGCCATTCAGGGCCGTCGGCTGTGCAAAAGACCTGCAGGTGAGAAAAGTCCGGAGACCTGAACTCGGCCCGCCCTGGGTGGGCAACCCCAAGACACACAGGGCCCTTGGCCCACGGAGGGGCCACGGAGGCCGAGGAGCCCCTTTGGAGACGCCCCCCCTCCCCCGCGTTGGGATCCTCGAAGGGACCGAAAATAGCGAAGGGTCCCGTGAGAGCAGAGGGTCCGGTCCAGCCCTCGGTCCGCTCCATCGCACGGGGGGGGGGGGATTGGTGTTTTATTAGAGCTTGATTTTGTTTACCATCCTTAGTGCAGCTTCGGTTTGATTCATTTTAAGGTTTGTAGTCTTGCTGTTTTTCACTTTTAAATGTTCCCTTTTAATGATGTACCTAAGCTGTCTTGGGTCCTTTTTAAGGAGAAAGGCAGGGCAAATATATTTTAAATAAATAGTGGGAAACTTTTGACTTAAGGGAGACGCTCCCTTTTGACTTAAGGCAAATACCAAAAGAATAGGAATGTGGCTAAGAATATAATATGCAGAATAAACTTTTCTACTCCCTAGACCATGAATAAAAATTTCTTCTATATCCAGGTATCACTCCCCCCTCCTTTTAAAATTCTGACAATAGAAATGATGCTGAATCTAAATCTGCTCCTCGTGGTTTAGCCTTTCCTGAACTATAGGCGACACACAGAGGCCAAAGTCTAGATATAGCACGTACAAATAACCCCACAATTCGAATTACAGATGCTCCCGTGACAACAGAGGGTCCGGTCCGCTCCATCGCACGGGGCTCTGGCATTTTCTCGATGTTGATTTCGTTTAACATCCTAAGTGCAGCTTCGGTTTGATTCATTTTAAGGTTTGTAGTCTTGCTGTTTTTCACTTTTAAATGTTGCCTTTTTCTGAGGCACGTAAGCTATCTTGCAACCTTTTTTTTCATGAGAAAGGCAAGATAAAAATATTTTAAATCGACCGTCAGAGACCTGCCCTCTTGTATTCTGCTACTTTCATTGCATGTTTCAGAGGGAAGTTACGCCTGACTAGAGAGGGAGAAGGAGAGGGAGATGGGGATGTGGCCCCGTTTAATAGAAACACGAGGAAGGCACATCTGGGATGGAAATGTTTCTGATTTGCTTTATCCGTAAAGCCTCCCGGCTGATGTTTTCTTTCTCCTTTTCTCCTAGGAAGGAGTGAGACGGAGTGAGAGTGATTTCTCTCTGCTGTTTTTGGGACCCATTAGAAAGAACCCATATCCCACATCCCTCCGAACGTTTGCAAGGTCAGTGACATTTCAAGGGGTGGCTTAAGGAGCCTTGCCCCCCCCCCACTCTCTCCTCTCCGTTTCCCTGTCCCAGCAGGGATTTGGACCCAGGTCTCCTGGTTTCCAGTCTGGTACTCCATCCGTGACACCACAAGTCTTCTTTGAACATGTGCAGAGTGCTGGTGTTCAAGGGTATGGTTTCCTTGGCATCCGATGGAAGAGGCACAGCGTCTCCCCCGTCCACCGCTCTCCCCCTCCCATCATCTCCTCTGGGAAGACATTTCCACACACCCTGCGTGGGGGAAGGTTCTTCCATTCTAAGTCCTCTGTTTTTTCCTTTCTTGTTTGCTTCCCCTCTTCCTTTCTCTTTCGGCCCCATCCTCTTCTCTCCCATTTACCCCAGTAGAAAGTTTCCTGGCTGAGTAATGGTTCCTTCCCCTTCCTGCCTCATCTCTTGATATCAACCTTCCCACTCTTCTAGCAATTGCTTACTCTCTTCACCTCTGCCGTTCTGGCCTCCACTTCTCTCTCTCTCTCTCGCTCACACACACACACACACACACACACACACACACACACACTCACTCACTCACTCACTCTCTCACTCTCTGCTCCTGGTCCTTCTTATTTCTATATCCTTCCTTTTCTCTCCCTTTCACATCCCACGTGGGGGGACGGCGTTTCCCCTTTTCTCCTTTGTCCCATTTCCTCTTTTTCCTGGCTGGACGATCCTCGTGGAGACAACAGAACCAGGGATCAAGACTCCAGACTCCCTTTGTGTCCAAGACTTTGTGTTTCACGCACTCTTGTCCATCAGTCCCAATCTCAACCACCAAGGCAATACTTAACAGTCCCCTCTTCTTACCTTGGTCCGAGCACGGAGTGGCCTGGTTGTTAGATTTGTGCCCAACAAATTCTCCCGGTCTCCTTCACCAGGGTGTCGGACATCTCGGGTTATCTCATCTGCTCAGCCGAGTTCCCCGCCAGGGAAAGTAGGCTGTTGAAATCGATGGAATGCGTCTCCCTGTTTTCTCAGCAGTGGAACACAGCAGGAGACTTGGATGCCGGACGAGCCCCCAGTAGTGAGAAATGCTCACACCCTTGTTACTTAAATGCAGGAACCAGACAACCATGAATACAAGCAGCTCTCCTTTATTAAAAAGCCCTTTTGCAAAAGCGGATGTCCTAACTGGGTAGGCACCCCCATCAATCCAGGCAGGATAATCTTTATCCCCTACTCCTGGCCCTTGTTTCCCTCTTGGTCTGGGCAATCCAAGGTACGCCTAAACTGATCAGAGGAAGTCCTGCCTCTCTTTCCATCTCCCTCTCCTCTCTTTGCCTAGACCCCAGACTCTTATTCTATTATTATTTCTATGTTGTTGTTGTTTAGTCTTTTAGTCGTGTCCGACTCTTCATGACTCCACAGACCAGAGCACACCAGGCCCTCCTGTCTTCCACAGCCTCCTGGAACTGGGCCAAATTCATGTTGGTCGCTTCAGTGACACTGTCCAACCATCTCATCTTCTGTTCCCCCCACCCCCATTACAAGGTTTCTTAATTCCTCCTCACTTTCTGTCATATCTGAGGTTGTTGATATTTCTTCCGGCAATCTTAATTCCGGCTTGGGATTCCTCCAGTCCAACCTTTCTCACAATGTATTCTACATATAAGTTAAATAAGCAGGGGGACAATATGCAGCCTTGTCGTACTCCTTTCCCAATTTTGAATCAATCAGTTGTTCCATATCTAGTTCTAACTGTGGCTTCCTGTCCCACATATAGGTTTCTCAGGAGATAAATAAGGTGGTCAGGCACTCCCATTTCTTTAAGGACTTGCCATAGTTTGCTGTGGTCGACACAGCCAAAGGCGTTTGCATAGTCAATGAAGGAGAAGTAGATGTTTTTCTGGAACTCTCTGGCTTTCTCCATAATCCAGCGCATGTTAGCAATTTGGTCTCGAGTTCCTCTGCCCCTTCAAAATCCAGCTTGTACTTCTGGGAGTTCTCGGTCCACTTACTCCTGAAGCCTACCTTGGAGGATTTTGAGCATAACCTTGCTAGCGTGTGAAATGAGTGCAATTGTATAGTTGGAGCATTCTTTGGCACTGCCCTTCTTTGGGATTGGGATGTAGACTGATCTTTTCCAGCCTCTGGCCACTGCTGAGTTTTCCATTGATGATGATTTGGAAAAGAGTGTTTGTGATGACCAGCTTGTTCCCATTACAAAACTCAATTACACTTTGCCTTGCTTCATTTTGAACTGCAAGGCCAAACTTACCTGTTGTTCCTTTTCTCTCTTGACTCCTTACTTTAGCATTCCAGTCCCCCATAATGACAAGAACATCTTTCTTTGGTGTCAGTTCTAGAAGGTGTTGTAGGTCTTCATAGAATTGGTCAATTTCAGCCTTTTCAGCAATGGTGGTTGGTGCATAAACTTGGATGACTGTGATGTTGAAAGGTCTGCTTTGGATTTGTATTGAAATCATTCTATCATTTTTGAGATGGTATCCCGGTACAGCTTTTCCCACTCTTTTGTTGACTATGAGGGCTACTCCATTCCTTCTACGGGATTCTTGCCCACAATAGTAGATATGATAATCATCTGAATTGAATTCTCCCATTCCCGTCCATTTTAGTTCACTAAAATGTTTATTCTTGTCATTTTGACCACATCCAGCTTACCAAGGTTCATAGATCTTACATTCCAGGTTCTTTTGCAGTATTTTTCTTTGCAGCATCGGACTTTCCTTTCACTTCCAGTCACGTCCACAGCTGAGCATCCTTTCGGCTTTGGCCCAACCACTTCATTAGCTCTGGAGCTACTTGCATTTGTCCTCCGCTCTTCCTCAATAGCATGTTGGACGCCTTCCCACCTGAGGGGCTCAACTTCCAGCATCATCTTCCAGTGTATTGTTTTTCTGGTTCACTGCCTGTTGGAGCTTGCTCCATTGCTCCAAAATAAATTTTTTTGCCTTTTTTTAAAAAAAAATTCCTTAATTGAGTTTTTAGGGAGAGCAATTTGTGCTGATTTTGGGCAGAATTTTCCAACGATGTTTCAGATCTAGCAGTAAAATGTTTTTCCCTTTGCATGACATGAATTAACTCCTGTTTGTATTTTTCTTGTGAAGGAGATAAGGAGAGGAAAAAGGTGTTCTCTATGTTCTTGTTTAGACACACACACAAGGATGTCTGCCAACAGAGTCCTCCTCACACACCTCTGGATCCAACTCTGCATACAGATCCTCTGGGGCAAAGCCCCCAGGAGGACTCTCTTTTATTAAGCTTACAAGTTCACATTAGGATTGGCCCAAAGAAAGGGTTTAAAGTTAGCTCTCTATCACTATGAGGAAGAGGAAGAATGGGTAGTAGCTCCTCCTCTCAGAAGCAGCTATGACGTCAACCAGGAGAGCGTTCTCTGCACTGAAGAATCAGCCAACAGCTTAGCAACGTTGGGAAGAAGCGTTCCCCCACAATAGTTTTCTGCCACCTCTACTTCTCCTTCCTATTTGAGTCCCTGCTGACTGTTTCCAGAACTTCAGAGAAGACCTCCTGGTGACATCTGTGGCTCTAGTAGAATAACTTGTATCTGATTTAATTCATTATTCAAGGAGGGCTGTTCGGGCAGTGCAGGGCACATACACTTGTGTGCATGTGGAAAGGCGTGGGGGAGCACATGCCTGGTCAGGCTTAGGCCACAGACTGGCACCGGACCACGGACCGGAGTTTCAGGATTCTGTCCTAGATGAAACAGTGATTTTTGTAAACCGAGATACTACTGGAATATGCAGCATTTATAATTATTTACAGTATATTCTTCCCTCCCCTCTTTCCATACACATTGGTTTAGGTATCTAACTCTGGATCCAGAGGTTGGGAGTTCACTTACCTTCTAGCTCTGCAGTTCTAAGATGCCATTGCCTCAGCACCTATTTCCCTGACCATCTCTGCTTCCTAGCCCCATTGAGCCCCCATTCACCTCCACGCAGGACCCGCTGAGGACTTGCAGAAACTCCCAACAGAGACACCCAGCTTTTGGTCCCCAGCATGCTGTTCTTCTGAGTTCTGCAGGCATCTTCATACGAGTCCCGCGATATGAGCTCGGGCGCCAGCTCCGATCCACTGCCTCGTCCCACAGGACCAACCCAGCTCCAGTCACAAAACACCCCTTCTCTCATCCTCCTCAGCCACAGACAGCGGCAACACGACCAGCTCCCAGTCCTAATTCCTACACTGACCCTCTCTGCTTCCTATCCTGTTTTCAGAAATTCCTGATGTTTCTCTACCCGTAACAGCATTTTATAAACTCTACATCCCATCCATTTCATGGACCTGTCCTTTCTCTTCTCCTTCTGAATAATAATCTCTGCAGACTTTGTCAGTTCCCTGCATTGACCACTCACTGATCTTTACCCCTTCTCGAGTCCAATCATTTAGCTGCATCACATTCATCCACTTTTGCTCTTCCTTTCTAACACTGTCCTTTCCCCTCTTGTTATTCATTTCTGCTAAACAATCCTTTAATTGAAATATTTGTTTCCTCTTTAAGCAACTTTGAGAAATTCCTTTCTAATTTTCTGGAAATGTAAGTCTAGTCTTTGGGGAAAGTCTAGTCTTTGGGGAAAGTCTAGTCTTTCCCTTTGAGAAGGGAATAAAAAATTAGTATACTTTGAATTTGATGTACTTATTTGGGTGTGGAAATGAACTTTCTTTCATTACTCCTCCCCCAAAAGGTTCCCCAGTGAAGAGCCCTTCCAACTTCAAGCCCAAAAGAACAACCTACAGTCCGGCCTCATCCCCTCCCTGATTCTCTTCCCTCACCTTTTTGGCTATCTTTCCTTGCTCCTCCGTGAATCAGGCAGAATCCGAACACATCATTCCTTTTTCCTGCAGATTTTGACAGTGGTTATTTCTCTGTTTTTTTCTTCTTCTAACCTACCAGATGATGAACAGGAGAAGAAGAATTGCCCAGCAACATCTGAAGCAACCTGGACAGGAACTCATAATCAAGCAAGAAAACATGGAATTGAAAATCAGAGTGGACAGGCATGGATTTGACATAAAAAGGCTGACGCAGGGGAGAAACCACGTAAATGCATGTCACCTCAGTAGACACCAAAGAACACACACGGGGAAGAAACTGTATCCACGTAGGGAATGTGGAAACAAGAGCCTCCATATACACAAAGGAACTCACACTGGGGAGAAACCACATAAATGCATGGAATGTGGAAAAAGTTTTAGTCAGAGTGGTAACCTTAGGTCACATGAAAGGATTCACACTGGGGAGAAACCACATAAATGCATGGAATGTGGAAAGAGCTTTACTCAGAGTAGTCATCTTAGGTCACATGAAAGGATTCACACTGGGGAGAAACCACATAAATGCATGGAATGTGGAAAAAGTTTTAGTCAGAGTGGTAACCTTAGGTCACATGAAAGGATTCACACTGGGGAGAAACCACATAAATGCATGGAATGTGGAAAGAGCTTCAGTCAAAGCGGTGATCTGAGTTCCCATCAAAGAACTCACACTGGGGAGAAACCGCACAAATGCATGGAATGTGGAAAGAGCTTTAGTCACAGTGGTGTCCTTAGATTACATCAAAGGATTCACACTGGGGAGAAACCACATAAATGTATGGAATGTGGAAAGAGCTTTAGTCACAGTGATGGCCTTAGGAAACATGAAAAAACTCACACTGGGGAGAAACCACATAAATGCATGGAATGTGGAAAAAGTTTTAGTCAGAGTGGTAACCTTAGGTCACATGAAGGGACTCACACTGGGGAGAAACCGTACAAATGCATGGAATGTGGAAAGAGCTTTAGTTACAGTGGTGGCCTTAGGTTACATCAAAGGATTCACACTGGGGAGAAACCACATAAATGCATGGAATGTGGAAAGAGCCTCAGTCAGAGTAGTCACCTTAGGATACATCAAAGGATTCACACTGGGGAGAAACCACATAAATGCATGGAATGTGGAAAAAGTTTTAGTCTGAGTGGGAGCCTTAGGTCACATGAAAGGATTCACACTGGGGAGAAACCACATAAATGCATGGAATGTGGAAAGAGTTTCAGTCAGAGTAGTCACCTTAGGATACATCAAAGGATTCACACTGGGGAGAAACCACATAAATGCATGGAATGTGGAAAAAGTTTTAGTCTGAGTGGGAACCTTAGGTCACATGAAAGGACTCACACTGGGGAGAAACCGTACAAATGCATGGAATGTGGAAAGAGCTTTAGTTACAGTGGTGGCCTTAGGTTACATCAAAGGATTCACACTGGGGAGAAACCACATAAATGCATGGAATGTGGAAAAAGTTTTAGTCTGAGTGGGAGCCTTAGGTCACATGAAAGGACTCACACTGGGGAGAAACCGTACAAATGCATGGAATGTGGAAAGAGCTTTAGTCAAAGTGGTGGCCTTAGGTTACATCAAAGGATTCACACTGGGGAGAAACTACATAAATGCTGACGTAATGCAAAAGAAAGAGTAAAAAAATGAAGCGCATTTTGAAGTGTCACTTGTCATGTGTTTTATTTCTATTGTTAGTTAACAGGTAGATATCGCAAAATAGCCGTAGAAGCTTGTGTTGAAAAAATGAGAAAAATATATATTTTGCAATGGAAGCTTTTACAAAATTAGTGTAAAAACAGAAAAATATGGATGTTCTAAGGCTAACTGATGAAAGAAAAGCACGTAGTGAAGAGAGAAAAGCTGTCATTTGTTTTAGAAGGCTTTACCCTCATAAATAATAATAGTAATTGAGTTTTAAAGAGGGTACCAATTAATATATATTCTGTATTATTTATGAAAAACTAAGCATTTCTATGCTATTTTACTGAGTGTATAGTCAGGTATTGTTGGAATGAATCAAAATTGTGATTTTTTTTTCAAGCTCTGGTCACTTCGGGCCCTGGAGTCCAGTGGGTCAGAGGTGACCAATGTGATGAGATGGGTTTCTGAGTTAAAATCTTTTAAGAAATATGGGTTTTGTAATTAAGAAATGAGCCAGAGAGGTTCCATCTTGTTTCTTTGTATAAAGTATCTTTGCTATGCTGACAGGTTGTTTTCTTGGCGATCAGAGAGAATGTTATTCTGATAGCCTGAGAAAAGGACTCGGTGTGATTAGATGGGAATTGTTGTGACTTTTTGATAAACTACAGTAACCCAAATAACATCTGGTGTTTATGGGAAAGAAGTCATGTGGTGCGACAGGACTGTTTGCCTAGTAACGAACTCTGATTGGATGACATTGTGGGAAGGTGCGATAAGCCCTTGCCAGTTACTCTTGAAAAAGGAACTTTTTGCCTATGGACATTGTCTTTCAAGACCGACCTTTCAGTCATTCAAGACCGACTCTTCATTCATTCGTGACACATGGGACTAACCTTTACTATACTGGATTACCCTTGGACTTATGGGCTTTTTCCTAAGGACTATGCATGGACTATTTCCTATGGACTGTTACCGATGGAATACTCTTTATGAACTTCTTTTCTTGAAATACTTCATATGGACTATACTCTTGGACTTTTCTAAGGACAATGGGACTTTTACTGAATTTTTCTTTTTAGTACAGGATTTTTGTTCTACAGGATCACTGAGGACTATAGCCTTTTAATAACCTACTTGGATTATTTTGTTTTTACTCATGAATTACTGGACTGGAACTGTTTTTATTCTTTTTGGCTTTTTGTGTTTTTGTAAGGTTTTTGAACACTTTTCTATTTTTCATGTTTTCTTTGCCTTCCTACATCTTTGTAACTAACCAGCACAATGCTAGTTTATTTGCTTTGGTTTAATTTGGCTTTGATACCTAGTAACATGCTTATTCTTTAATAAATTAAAGATTATAAAACTCAATTGGTTTTCTGAACAGTACACTTGTCTTAGGGTCATCTGAGAGTGCTGCCTCGGCCTAGCTTACTTAGAGTCCTGCCTGTGGTGCAAGATAAGTCTCAGGACTACAAAGCCCACATGGTTTTATTTCAGTAATAGAGAAAGGGCACAAGGGCATCTTATGTGGGCAGACTTGTAAGAGGGAGTGTTGTAGCATGGCTAGCTGAGTTTGGACTCACTCAGCCCACTTTAGCATGTGCAAACTCCTGATTGCTCTCTGTCCAGGCTTACACGTGTGTTTTCGAACCCGTGTTTGCTGACAATCAAGTCCTTCTTTCCAGGTAGATGTTCAACATCAAAATCATATTTTTGCAATCTGAAATGCCACTGCATTAATATTGGACTTCGATGCCTCTGTTTCTCTAAGAATGTCAAAGCATTTTTGTTGGCCTGAACGACCACTTTCCTTGTACATAAATATATTCTGAAAATGTGAAGTGACCACAAAATCGAATAAGCATTTCCCTCCTTACAATTAAACTTTTTCTCTTTCTCCTTCAGTGTCCTGGCCACATAAGCTAAGGGGTGTAAAAAATTAGTGTCATCTGGTTGAAGCAAAATCGCGCTCAAACCACGTTCTGAAAATGCAGTTTGAATTACCATGAGTTTTGCAATGTGAATTACAATGTTGTCTACATAGGCAAGGGCGTAATATAGGTCACCAAGCAACTCATCAACCAATTTCTGAAAAGTAACATAGGTATTTTTCATTCCAGGTGCTAATTTTCTGAGTTGGTAAATTCCCTTAGGGCAAGTAAATGACGTGTAAGGGCGATGTTCCTCTTTAATTAAAATCTGATAAAGCCCTCCTTTTATTTCAACCACAGAAATGCATTCAGCGTTTGCAACAATTTCTACTAACGTGTCAACATTGATTGTAGGAATAGTCTCTGTCTCAGTGTTTGCCTTGACACATTGAAATAGTATTGAATACAGCTGTTCTACATGGTTCAATCACTCCTTGTGAAATAAGACTTTCAACAGTTCCAGACACTAAATTGCCCTTAGTCCCTTCTAGGTCCATAGGAACAGAAACAGCAGTCAAACCATCTTTAACTATAATGGAATGTTTCCCCACATTAGACTCTCCAGGTGAATTAGAGAAAACATTTTGGTGACTAGCTAACACAGATTCCAATACCTGTTCTGGGCTAAATTGATCAATGTCTTCAATTCCAGTATCTACCTCCTCATCACTTCCTCCACCTTGCTCATTATTCTCTTGGTCTACCTCTGTTACCACAGGTACAATATTGGGAAGGTCTTGGTCCAGAAATGCCACACCCCTGAAAACCTGTATTGCTGAATTAGCTGTGCTATCAGGTTTGGTCACAAGAGGCCGCTGTTGCATCAAAGTTCCCTCGGGAGTACTCTGCATAGCCTCAGAAACAGTATCAGCATTCTCCCCACTTCCTTGGAAAATAGGCTGTTGAAAATCAGTATGGTCCCAAACCTCTGCTTTTCTTTCTAAAGATCTTTCTGAGAAGATTAACTGTGGTACTGGGCCAAAGTTTCCAGATATGATTTCAGTCTCTGGAGAAACATCAGTACTTTGTAATCCCAAAAAGTTGTGTTAGAAACAGTTTCACAACCCGACAGGTTTAAATGCAGTTTCTTATCTTGAACCAAGCTTACAGAATTAGCATCACATTCCCTTGTACCATTAAAACAGTGTGAAAGTACATGCTGCAAGGTCTCTGTACAATTAACTCCTCCTGTAGCATTACTCAACGTCTCTGGTAAAGGTACTTTATCTCCTTTGGTCTGCTTTGATGTGTTCTCTCCTGCTCCAATTAGTTCCCCCTTATGGAGTATTGCTTCCCTGCTAAATCGCCAGGAAGTCCAAGGAATGCCCGCCAATCTCACAGTATCCAATTTCACCGTTCTCTCTGGGCTGAGAGAAGGGGGGTTGTTTGAGATCTGATATGTATCAAGATCTGCTGACACAAGTCCTAGCAAAGAATTGAGCTGAGTCTCCATTACATCATCCTGCTGGTATCTTACTCCCCCTTGAACTTCTCCTGACCCCACTGTTATTTATTTATTTATTTATTTTATTTATTTATTTGATTTGTATCCCGCCCATCTGGTAGGTCAGTACCACTCTGAGCGGCTAACATAAAATGTACAATTATAACAACATAAATCCAAAAGTAACAAATGTCAATAACAAAACATAATGAATCATAAATAATAAGTAGAAAAAGAAGAAAAAGTAAATTAAGTTAAATTAAACGCTGGCAGGAGGGAAGGCCTTGACATAAAGCCATGTTTTTAATTGAGTTTTAAATGTACCCAGCGAAGGGGCCGCGCGAATCTCAGGAGGGAGATTGTTCCAAAGGCGAGGGGCCACCGCCGAGAAGGCCCGGTTTCTTGTCTTCTCTCTCCGGGCTTCCCTCGGCGTCAGGCCCCTCAGCCTCACCTCCAGGCTCGCGCGGGTGGTTCGGGTAGAACTTGGTGGGTGAAGGCGTTCCGCCAAGTATCGAGGTCCCAAACCGTTTAGGGCCTTATAAGTGAGCATTAAAACTTTGAAGTCGATACGGAAACAAATGGGCAGCCAATGCAGTCTAGCCAGAATGGGAGAAATATGATGGTATTTTCTCCCTCCGGTAAGAAATCTGGCTGCTGCGTTCTGCACCATCTGAAGTTTCCGTATCAGCCTCAAAGGCAGCCCCACGTAGAGCGCGTTGCAGTGATCTAATCTTGAGATTACGAGCGCGTGTACTAAGGTAGTGAGGGCCCCCGTGTCGAGATAAGGCCGCAGCCGGGCAATCCGCCAGAGATGGAAATAGGCGGAGCGGACAACCGACGTCACCTGTGTTTCCATGGTGAGCGTCGGGTCCAAGTGTATGCCCAAGCTGCGGACCCCACTCGCCGGGGCCAAGGTCGCCCCCCCAAAGGAGAGAGGGCCAGCCAGGCCACCAACCACGGGGGGCCCCACCCTCAGGACTTCCGTCTTGTCCGGGTTCAGCCGCAAACCATTTTCCTGCATCCATTCCAGTGTAGTCTCCAGGCAGCGCTGAAGGGTCAGGACGGCATCACCTGCAGTTGGCAAAAAGGAGATATAGAGCTGAGTGTCATCAGCGTACTGGTGACACATCGCTCCACACCTCCTGATGACCCCCGCTAGCGGCCTCATGTAGATGTTAAATAGCATTGGGGAGATAATCGAACCCTGTGGAACCCCACAATTGGAGCTCCACGGGGCCGAGAACCTCTCCCCAAGCTGAACTCTCTGGGGACGGTCCTCCAGGAAGGAACGGAGCCAGGCTAACGCCAGGCCACCGATTCCCAACTCGGAGAGCCTCCCCAGGAGGATACCGTGGTCGACGGTATCAAAGGCCACCGAAATATCGAGGAGTTGTTTAGTCCCCGGGAGGTCTGCAAACTGTTTGTTTTGTACTGCTATTGCTTCTAAGCTGATGTGAGGGCTCTCAGTCACAGCAATTGCTTGACTGCTTTGGAAAATCCCTTGCTCTCCCTCTTCTGGCAAACCCATAGTCTCATCATGAATTATTTCAGAGCTTCTCACCTGTCCTGGGCTTTGAAGAAGAGCTGAGGGTTGTGCTCAGCTGCATTCCAGTGCGCTGCAGTTTTCAGTTGCGTTGTCTGATGCTAATTCATCTACGGAGATAGCTCGACGGGGTGACGTCTCTCCCTCCTGCCTTCTCTGCATGCGACTCCGGGGCCTGTAAATCCTCTGTTTGGACGGATGATAAATCGCTGTCTCCTCTGGAATGCTCATTAGAATTCCACTGGGCCTTGTTAACTCTTTCCACACAAGCATTTTGCATCTCAGGATCGCTCCCAATTGTCTGGAGTGTCCCGTTACAGTAATCCTTAAATGGACCCTGCTGAGCTTGGAAAAACCTTTGCATCAAGTCAGGTTCTGTGCTTAGAAGACATTTTAAAAGTAAGTTTTCCCGGTAAAGCTGTTTTATCAGCCAATCTTTTTCCTGAATTTTGTGCTTGGCTTGCCTGAAAAATCCCGAAGCCACTTCCAAGATTCTGTCCACGGCTGCCAACTGTTCTTCCTCCCCCATGTTCTGCTGGCAATCTAGCCTAAGCTAGGTCAGCAATAAAAACAAAAGACAACTCCAAGGAAAATTTTAAAAATTAAAAATCTTCTCTGCACCTTCGACCAACTGCTGTCACTCTGTGATCCTAAGATCGGCAAAGAGGACAGACAGCTGCCAAAACCAAAATAAAATTAAAAATCTTCTCTGCACCTTTGACCAACTGCTGTCACTCTGTTATCCTAAGATATGTGAGAGGACAGTCAGCTGCCAAAACCAAAATAAAATAAAAAATCTTCTCTGCACCTTCGACCAACTGCTGTCACTCTGTGATCCTAAGATCGGCAAAGAGGACAGACAGCTGCCAAAACCAAAATAAAATTAAAAATCTTCTCTGCACCTTTGACCAACTGCTGTCACTCTGTTATCCTAAGATATGTGAGAGGACAGTCAGCTGCCAAAACCAAAATAAAATGAAAAATCTTCTCTGCACCTTTGACCAACTGCTGTCACTCTGTTATCCTAAGATATGTGAGAGGACAGACAGCTGCAAAACCAAAATACTGAAAAGTCCAAAAGGAAAAGAAAAGAAAACTGTGACCACTCTGTGAACCCTAAAGTTACAGAGATGATCAATGACTGAGCTGGGTGCAGATAGATACCACTAGGGCCAGGTCATCCCGACAGATGCTGAGATCATAGGGCATGACTCTAGGCCAAGCCAGATGCAGCTAGGTACTCCTGACAGATCCTAAGATCGTAGTGGGAGACCCAGATCTAGGCTGGATACAAACAGGGCCAGGTCCTCCGACAAATCCTAAGATTATAGGAGTACGCTTAGGCCAAAACAAGCTGGATGCAAGTCCCAGAACAAGGTAGCCAGAGTCATTCATGCAATCCTAAGATTATGAAATGACGCTGCTCCACCTGGTTGCTATCAAAGACTGAAACAGACAGGGTCATCCCTAACAGATCCTAAAATCCTGGGCATGACCTGAGACAGCACTGAATGCAAGCACTCCAAAAATAAAGGACATGCATCTTAGAATTACTTCACTACAACGTTGTAACAACCTGCACATGCCTATTGATTATATCCAATTGTTTCCTAAGAGTTTGCTTGTCCCACTGGGAATCTCTTTCTTAAAAGAGCACCCCAGATTCTAACACACATTACCACAGCCTGAAGATTTAACACCTCTCACCACAGCCTTTAGATCTAATTGTGGCAAACAGCATTTCCTAGGAAGCTACTGTTCACACTCAGGGATGCACCTAGCTCCTTAAAGCATCAGTGTCCCACTGCAATCAAAACTTAGCTTGAAAACTTAGCTTGTGGATGAGAGTCACTCAAGCTGTCAGATAGAACAAAGATTGGTCATCCTGAGGTACTACAAAAACAAGCACGCGGTCCATCGTGCAGCTGCCACCATGTCAGCAAACACGGGTTCGAAAACACACGTGTAAGCCTGGACAGAGAGCAATCAGGAGTTTGCACATGCTAAAGTGGGCTGAGTGAGTCCAAACTCAGCTAGCCATGCTACAACACTCTCTCTTACAAGTCTGCCCACATAAGATGCCCTTGTGCCCTTTCTCTATTACTGAAATAAAACCATGTGGGCTTTGTAGTCCTGAGACTTATCTTGCACTACAGGCAGGACTCTAAGTAAGCTAGGCCGAGGCAGCACTCTCAGATGACCCTAAGACAAGTGTACTGTTCAGAAAACCAATTGAGTTTTATAATCTTTAATTTATTAAAGAATAAGCATGTTACTAGGTATCAAAGCCAAATTAAACCAAAGCAAATAAACTAGCATTGTGCTGGTTAGTTACAAAGATGTAGGGAGGCAAAGAAAACATGAAAAATAGAAAAGTGTTCAAAAACCTTACAAAAACACAAAAAACCAAAAAGAATAAAAACAGTTCCAGTCCAGTAACAAGTAGGTTATTAAAAGGCTATAGTCCTCAGTGATCCTGTAGAACAAAAATCCTGTACTAAAAAGAAAAATTCAGTAAAAGTCCCATTGTCCTTAGAAAAGTCCAAGAGTATAGTCCATATGAAGTATTTCAAGAAAAGAAGTTCATAAAGAGTATTCCATCGGTAACAGTCCATAGGAAATAGTCCATGCATAGTCCTTAGGAAAAAGCCCATAAGTCCAAGGGTAATCCAGTATAGTAAAGGTTAGTCCCATGTGTCACGAATGAATGAAGAGTCGGTCTTGAATGACTGAAGGGTCGGTCTTGAAAGACAATGTCCATAGGCAAAAAGTTCCTTTTTCAAGAGTAACTGGCAAGGGCTTATCGCACCTTCCCACGATGTCATCCAATCAGAGTTCGTTACTAGGCAAACAGTCCTGTCGCACCACATGACTTCTTTCCCATAAACACCAGATGTTATTTGGGTTACTGTAGTTTATCAAAGAGTCACAACAATTCCCATCTAATCACACCGAGTCCTTTTCTCAGGCTATCAGAATAACATTCTCTCTGCTCGCCAAGAAAACAACCTGTCAGCATAGCAAAGATACTTTATACAAAGAAACAAGATGGAACCTCTCTGGCTCATTTCTTAATTACAAAACCCATATTCCTGTGAAGGAGATCAAGGGAGTGTGCCGTCCTCCGTTAAAAAGGATGACGTAGAGGAAGGAGGATGTGTGGAAGGGGTGCTAATAGAGCTGGACCAGACAGAGGTGGTGGCTGAGAGGGCCGAAGAGGTGTGTCTTGTGGAGGAAGGAGGGGAGGAGCAGGATCTAATTATGTGGGAGGAGATAAAAGAGGAGAGAGGCGCGCGGGAGTTTAGAACTTGGACGGACTTGAGCACTGACAGACCAAGGCATAGAGGGGTGCAGACTGAGCCCATTCTCAACCAAAACCAAAAGCCTGAAGCGACACCGGGATTTCCTAACTTGATGACAGGAGGGGGACTATTACCGGATCCGTCCCTCGCGGGAATCAGAAGCAGAGGTATTGAACCCTTGGAATGGAAAGTGTTGGTTTTCCCTCTGAATTATCCTGGGGGCAGGCGGCGTGTGATTCGTCCCGGGCCAGAGTATCAGAAGAGGCCTTTGGAGGGCGATTGGGCCCGCCACCCGTGCTGCGGCACGGTGTGTGCGGTGAGGAGCGCGCCTTTACGTCAAATGACAGACCGGGGGAAATTTGGGCCAGCTCCCTTCTAGGAGAACACGGCGCGGTTCCTACTGTTCGACCTAAGAAATATCATTTGTTGCCTGATCGTTTATTACAGGATCCGTTTGATCCTCTTGAGTTGGAAGCTGCTTATAATAAAATAGTCGTTAATGAAGCCCTTGACGAGCCTCCGTGTCTTTTTCCCGCCTTCACTACAAGTGCCCCCCCCCGCCGGAGAAGGACTTTCTTACAATTCCTTAAAAGATTTTAACTCAAAAACCCATCTCATCACAACCAAATCCTTAGATCCTTAACATCTGAGCATCTCAGAGGCTGGGAGACACAAGCCTTGGGAAGATTTGGTTTTGTTGACTGATGCAGAACAAAGGGATATAAATATTTGGAGAGCTCTCCCACAAACTGTTCTTAGAAAGGAATGGAGAAACATAGATGTTTGGTTTCATGAAGTACAACAGACGATGGAACTGATGTTGAGTAAGCCTGCAGTTTTTGCATAACTGTATGACGTTTGGATTTGAAGATCTGTTCCAACAGTTTTGTCCTCACACCCGTAAGACTGCCTTACATATTTTTTTTGGATTAAGTATATTTAAGTATGGAATCTAGAATTGATGTAAATAAATAAACTTGTACAGAATCAACAAGTTTTGGAATTGGCTGAAATCACTGCAACAATGAAAAGACTTCCTATGGGATACCCAGATGAGCGTCAAACACCTTGTCACTGTTTGTCTATGTGAGGGAGAAAGTGGGGTTGAACCCATCCTGACTGGACAGCCATCCTTTCCTGACAAGAGGAGGGCAAAACCCAATGGAGCCCCGGAGGCAGAACATATGACTCATCAGAGAAGTGACACCTCCATGGGGAGAACGGGAAGATAGGAGGGTAGAGATAGTTCCGGGTGAAGATTCAAAGGTTGGGACCAATGTAGGGATGGGAGAGTCTGGAAATAAAGAGCCTGGGGTGTCTAAGGTGGATGTTCCAGAGAGGGAAGCAGAAGGTCCTTCAGAGGAAAGGAAGGATCCACCACGTAAATGAATCTTAGGAGCAGCAGAGATGCAGGAGAAAAAGGAAGGAATAAGACAGGAAGAGGGGAAAGAAATATATCTTGGTGAACCATCAAGAAGGGAGACAGCGGAAGCTGAAGAGGTAGAAGGGCAAAAGAAGGAGAGGATTTTATCACAAGGCTGGGCGTGGATATGAATGGAGAAACCCTGGACCAACCAGTGGGATTATACCTCATGAGTGGCAGAAAGGAGTCGGAGAGAGGTAAGATCAGAGAAACCCTCCTATTGGGGAGAGATAGTGGAGGAGAAAGATCAGGTAGAAAAGAGGCAGGCTAGCTGAAGAGAGAAAGGGAGAAATGGAGAAGCTCCTCAGAGAGGGCTTTTGGCATGACCCCAGTGGGTCAGTTGTGTTTATTGGAACCCACAGGAGAAACAGCACATATCCAGATGTCTGAGAATACCAAACCCCCACAGATTCTCATTTTGAGATTCACCCTTTCCCTGCAATCACATCAGCATTGATGAATTGTAGAATCTCCTTGCCTGGGAGGTCTGTAAATTTCTGTAGTTTTCCTGTCGAGCCAGGTATCCTAATGAAGTTCTGACCGGTAGATATCAAAGACGTCAAAAAGGGGAGAGGCCATAGAAATACATGGAATGTAGGGGGATCTTTTATAAAAGCAGTCATCTTTCTATTCATCCAAGATCTCATACAAAGGGGAAACCTTTGAAATGCAAAGAATGTGGGAACAGCTTCAGTCTGAACAGAAACTTAAGGATAGGTGCCTCGCTTAACGATGTTAATTGGTTAAAAAACGCTATGGGAAAACATCGTTAAGCGAAACACGTTTTCCTATAGAGATGCATTGAAAACCGGTTAATCCATTCCAAAAGGCACGGATTGCCATACTTAAGCGAAAAAACCCATAGGAAACATCATTAAGCGATACAATGTTCCCCCCATTGGAATGCATTGAAGCCTATTCAATGCATTTCAATGGTTTTGCGATGTCAGTTTTTCAATTTTAAAAGTGTCTTTAAAAGTTCAAAAACGGTTTTAAATGCTTGGAATCATTAGTGCACCTTCTAAAATGGGTGCAAACTTAATTTGGCTTTGATCTGACTTTTTGTTAATTTTTGCTGATTTTTTTTCTCCCCCACCAACTTTTGACAGCTGTCAAAAGTTGGGCTCCATGCCATTAACCCCAGAACTGTTTTTATTGAGTATGATACCTGAAAATATAGATAAGTCAAAGAATTATATAGTTATATACATAGTTACGGCAGCTAGAATTTTATATGCTAAAAATTGGAAAAGATCAACGGTACCGAAACAAGATCTTATTGAAAAGATACGGGAAATAGCCGAAATGGACATTTTATCAGAAGTTATGAAGGACTATCCCTTGCAAAAGGCAACAGAAAGATGGGATGTATTTAACAAGTGGACTGAATCAACAGGCAGCTTGTGAACAGTACATATTGAAAGGAGAACTGAATCTAGAAGGCAGAAAAGAGTAAATAGAATAATTTAAAATCTTGATATGGCAATAGGTACAGAATGGATGAAAGTATGTTATTGTCTCCCCTCTTCCTCATCTATCCCAATTCCCTTTTCCTTTTTGTTATCCCTTATAAAAAATAAAAATACAAAAAAAAAAAGTTGGGCTCCATGCTTTCCTATGGGGGAGGAAAAAAATCACCAAAAATTAATGAAGAGTCAGAACAAAGCCAAACTACGTTTGCACATGATTTAGAAGGTGCACTAACGATTCAAAGCATTTAAAACAGTTTCTGACTTTTCGTTAATTTTTGTGAATTTTTCCTCCCCCACAGGAAACAATGGAGCTGTCAAAAGTTGGGCTCCATTTTTTCTAATGGGGGAGGAAAAAATTCACAAAAAATTAACGAAGACTCAGAAACTGTTTTACATGCTTGGATTCATTAGAGCACCTTCTAAATCATGTGCAAACTTAGTTTGGCTTTGTTCTGACTCTTCGTTAATTTTTGGTGAATTTAATGGGGGGGAATTCACAAATTAAGCATTTAAAACTTTACAACTTTAAAATTCAACAAATTAAAAGAGTCAGAACAAAGTCAAATTAGGCTAACGAAGGGAGGCTCTCTTTTGTGGTGGATCCGGTCTTCTTTTGAGGGGATGACCCAGTGGGTGGTCCTGGTGGAACTCCTGCTCCACACCCTGGCCACCGGCCTGTGGGATCCCTCCGATTTTGTCCCCTATGCTATTGAACATCTACATGATACCGCTGGCCGAGCTTGTCCGGAGTTTTGGGGTGGGTCGTGACCCCCCACTCGGCCTCTCCTTTGCCTCTCCTTTCCAGGAAAAGGCCATTGTGGTTCTAGACCTGTTCCGGGTGTCAGGAAGGGACTGGACGAAGCTGACCCTGAAGCCGGGCAAGAGAGAGGCACTCCTGGTCGGTCAAAAAGCAGGCCGAGGAAGGGGGGCGGCCTGTGGTGGATGGGGAGACGCTGTCCCCCCTCACAAAAAAACCCTCCACAAAACACAGGGAAAGGCCTGGTGGGGCTTCTGACACAGGGAGTCTTGGGGGGAGGCTTTGTGCTTCAAGTGTGTTCTCGGGGTGGCTTTTGTGCATCCTTTCTCAGAGCGGGAATTGGTTTGGCCCAGTAGAGTGTTGGCCCCCTCATGATACTTCAGGAGAAAAGCCGGTGTAGAAATGGTGGTCAAGAAAGAAGGAAACCAAGGCCAGGGACCGTCAGGCTAGGTTTTTGTGGGTGTGTGTGGGGGTGTTGTTGTGGGTCTGCGGGGGGTGTATTGTGTGTGGGGGTGTCCCATTCATAATCCCTCTCTTACTCTCCCCACCCCCCCGCGATCCCCACAGATCTCCCCCCTCCTTTCCCCCCTCCTGCCACAACCACAACCACCCCCTCACTTTGCGGGGGCGGAGGAGGGGCTCCTCGCTCTAGCTCCAACTGGAAGCGGAAGCCACGCGCCTGCCCCTCCTTCTCTCCCCCCCATGACCCAACTCTATGGTCCTCCCAGGAGTGTAGTCGTGGCGGAGCGAGGGGTGGGCTTCCTCGTGAGTTTCCTGGTGGAGGACCCAGAAGGAGGTGGACGGTTGGGATATATGGGGGGAGTGGGAGGAAGGATGTATGGGGAGGGGGCTGAGATTCCCCCCAGGGTGGGGCAGGCCTTGGTCCTCGTGGGGGGTCTCTTCCTTGTTTCAGGGGGAAGTGGGGGAGGGGGGTCCCGATCTGGCCTTTCGGGCCCAAGAGACTCTTCTTACTCCCCCCCGGCAACGGTGCCTAATGGGAAGGGGGGGCTTTGTGCTCAATTCTTCCTCCTACGGTGGGGGTCAGAAAAGGGGGGGGAGAGAAAAAGTGTCCCTTGATTTCTGTCCTGCCCCTCCTGGTAAAGCTAAGTCCATGGGGGGTGAGTGTTGCCCCCCCCGGCCTGGGAAGGAGGGGAAGGAAGGTCCTGCAGCGTCCCTGGGTGGGAAATGGGGCTGGGGGAGAAGGAGGGGTACTAGGCATGGGTGTGGGGGGAGAAGGTTATATCCAGACCCCCCTCCTGCAAAGGGGTTACCTCTGCACCCTCTCCCCTCCTGGCAACCCTTGGACTAAATTTCATCACCATAACAGAAGGAGGCAACTCCTGGAAATCCACAGTGGGGGGAGGGGGGAGTCATCAGGGGGAGGTTTGGGGGTGCCTGTTTGGGGGTAGAAAAGGGGGTCGGTTGATTTCCATTTCCACTCAGTTCTCCCCAGGAGACACTATTTTCTCTCCCCCTCCCCCCGCCTGCCTGATAAACCTAAATTCAGGTTGGGGGTGTTTGCTGGAAATGACTCCCTCCCTTGCCCCCCCTTGGCCCCCAAGCTTCAGAGGGAAGGGATGGAAGGACCTGCAACGTCCCTGGGGGGAAGAGGGGCTGGGGGAAGGAGGGGTGGAGGTTGGGGGGAAGAGTAGGTTGGTTGGAGGGGAGGGGGCCACATCCAGACCCCCACCGTCTTGCAAAGGGGCAACCTCTGCACCCTCTCTCCCTGCCTCCTAGTGGCCCTCGGACCCTTGAAGGGGCTCTGGATGCAGCCAGAAAAGGTGCCTGCTGTCCCCCCCCACGTTTCATTACTCAATTATTCATTGAGTCATTTGTTTAATTAGCTCATAAATCAAGAATTGAAATAATTAAAAACAAACATTCGAAATGCATGAGGGTCCAAAGTGACTCGGAGGTGACCGAAGAAGACGGACCCCTTGGGAGCAGGCAATATCTTGGAGGGCAGGAGGGAAGAAGAAAGGCAGAGAGAGTTCCCCCGAGAGGGAGGGAGGGAGGAGATGGTCTCCCTTCCTTCCCTTTGGCCCTTTTCCCAGCTCCCACCCTCCGTGTCGGCCCCAGGAGGTGGAGGAGACATCCCTCTCCCAGCAGATCTTTTGCAAGGTCAACGGCTCTGAAGGGTTTTGAACCCACTGAAGTTTGGAAACACTTTCCAGAAGACACCCTCCCCAGAGTGCATGACAGTAATCCAGCTGGGTTGTAACTAAGGCAGACGTCACCAGATGTGGCCACATCCGACCCCTCCAGGAACAAGCCCGGCTGGCGCACCTGTTTGTGCAGAGGACCTCCTGGTCGCCACCAAAGCGTGGGTATTCAGGCTCAGGGATGAATCCAGGAGGACCCCCAAGCGGCGCAGCTGAGTTTTCAGAGAGAGCGAAAATCCATCCAGTGCAGGCTGCCTCTCTGTTTCTTAGAATCCTGGAACAATGAAGTTGGACGGGGGCTGTGACAAACCCAGACCTACTGGGATATGTCACACAGTTACACTAAGCTGCCACCAACCATTCCCTTTAAGAAGTCACACAGACCAGGGATGGATTTTTCAAACAAATAAAAAGAATAAGGTTTATTTTAAATACACACAGGGAAAAATAAACAATCAGGTGAATAAGATAAAGTAACGTGGCTTATTCTCACTCATACAAGCATACAGTTTGGTTCACACAGAACCCTTAACTTAAAGCACAGACCCTGAACCTATCAGTTCTGGCTAACCAACAGACACCTGAACCTATCAGGTTGGTACTCTGACACACAGTAGTACCCTGTCTGACACACAGACTCCCACAACAGCTTCTTCTTCCCAGCTGCTGCTTCGTCACAACCCAGTGTCTCTCAGCATCATCTTCTCTTTACCACACACGCATCACATATTTATACAGTACAGCCCCTCCTCCTGATGTCCCGCCTTCCACTCCCCATAGGATGGAACTTTCCCTCCAAACCCATGACAGACAGGTAACATCAGTGCTGTATGTAACACCTCCCCTCTTTATAAGTTGTTTTGTAGGGGGAAAGCTAACGTGCTTTTCACCAAAAAAACAACCTTGATAAAACACACAACAACAGTTATACATACCATATAATACTTACTTATACTCTAAGTTAAACATTTACCATTTAGGCATTTAAACATTTACCATATACATTACATCAATTTACCTTTATTCATACAAACCAAATTCAAAAAACAGGTACATTTTACTTTTTGTCATCATTATATACACATAGTCCATGTTCTTTCGCCGTCTTCATTCTTCAGGTCTTCTTGATAAGGCGTCAGCAACACAGTTCACTGACCCTCTCACCACCTTTACTTCAAAGTCATAGTCCTGTAGGTTTAAAGCCCACCTCATAAGTTTGCTATTGTGGGTTTTCATTGTCTTTAACCATTGCAGTGGTGAATGGTCAGTACACAAAATAAAATGTCTTCCCCAGATGTAAGGCTTGGCCTTCTGGATCGCGTAGACTATGGCCAAACACTCCTTCTCCACGGTTGCCAAATGTCTCTCACCTTTTTGAAGTTTCCTACTCAGGTAGGACACTGGATGTTGGTCACCATTCTCATCCTCCTGGCACAGAACTGCTCCTACCCCGCTGTTAGACGCATCGGTGTAGATGATGAACTCCCGGTCGAAGTCTGGAGCACGCAGGACAGGATAGTTGATTAACGCCTCCTTCAACCTCTGGAACGCCGCCTCACAGTCGCTGGTCCACGGGATGCGGTCATCAGCCTTCTTCCTCGTCAGATCGGTCAGCGGAGCCGCAATCTCGCTAAACCTCGGGATGAACTTTCTGTAGTAGCCCACCAACCCAAGAAATGATTTGACTTTTTTCTTGGTGTTGGGTCTAGGCCAATCACGAACAGCTTCTATTTTGGCCTCCAGGGGTTTTATCACTCCTCCCCCTACCATGTGACCCAAGTATTTTATTTCTGGGCTACCCAGCTGACACTTGCTGGCCTTTACTGTTAGCCCTGCTGCACTTAACCTCTGCAGCACTAACTCCAGGTGTATCAGGTGATCTTCCCAGGTATTACTGAAGATCCCTATGTCGTCAATGTAGGCCACTGTAAAGTCACTGAGCCCTGCCAAGGTCTGGTCCATCAGCCTTTGGAATGTGGCTGGTGCATTTCTGAGACCAAAGCTCAGGACTCGAAACTCATAGAGACCAAAAGGGCTGCAAAAGGCAGTCTTTTCTTGATCCCTGGGATCAATTCTTAATTGCCAATATCCCTTTACCAGGTCCAATGATGAGATGAACCGACAACCCCCTATGGTTTCAATCAGGTTGTCTAGCCTGGGCATTGGGTAGGCATCAGGAGTGGTTACACGGTTTAATTTCCTGTAATCGACACAAAACCTAATGCTCCCATCAGGCTTGTCCACAAGGACTATCGGAGAGGACCAAGGACTAGAAGAGGGGACGATTATGTTCTCCCTCAGCATCTCGTCCAGCTCCTTCCGCACCTTGTCCCTATAGGGTCCCGTTACTCGATATGGGGATACTGCCTGCGGGGGTGCATCCCCTGTGTGGATCCGATGCATCACTCCCTTCACTATCCCCGGCTTGTTGGAAAACACCTGTTGATATTTACTAAGCAGCATTTTTAGTTCTTGCTGCTGGTCTTGGGTGAGTGCAGGACTAATCTTTACCTCCTCTGGGTTGTATTTTACTTCCCCTCTACCCTCCCAGAAGGGTAATTCCGCTTCCTCACTCTCAGCTGCTTTTATCGCGAATAAAACCCTCTGTTCCCCTCTGTAGTAGGGTTTTAGGGCATTCACATGAACCACCCTCCTTGCTTGGTTCTCCTCCTGCTCTATTAGGTAGTTCAGGTCTGACATCTTGGAAATGACCCTATATGGTCCTGCCCATTTGAGCTGCAGTTTATTCTCTCTGCCGGGCCTAAGCCAAAGCACTTCCTCCCCTGGGTCAAAGTGCCTCTCTCTAGCTTTGTGGTCATACCATGTTTTCTGTCTGACCTTCTGAGCTTGCAGGTTTTCTGCTGCCAGCTCTAGATTTCTCCTTAGGTCATTCATCAAGGTGTCTATGTAAGTCACAACGTCTTGTGGGTCATCCTGGGTGATCTGCTCCCAATTTTGTTTGATCAAATCAAGGGGCCCTTTCACCCCTAAGTGTGCAGCAAACATGTCAGAGTGACCCCTTTGTAAGATCATGGGGCGATACTTTTCAGGTGCCACCAGCTGACTTCTGATCCCATCTCCCCCTTTTGAGATATTCCTCAGGGTTTCTCTATATAAAATCCCCTTTTTCTCCAGAAATCTCACTGGGGTTTCAGGTGTTAGCTGGGCGTCAGTCACCTGTTCAAAACACTTTTGGAGAGTGGCGTCTGCCTTTTGCTCCTGTCCAAATCTGCTGTCTGTGGTTAAGGTTTCCACCACAGCTTCTGAACTCCCCTCTGCTTCCGTCTCTGGCTCATCATTACCCCCCTGAACTGTCCCCGTGGTGGCTTGTGAGCGTGTAATCACTAGCACCCGTTTCACATGTTCAGCCAGGTCATTTCCCACGAGCACGGCTGCTGGCAGAGTCGATGAAATCGCTAGCCTCCAAACTCCCCTCCAGCCTTGAAAGTTGACAGGTACCTCTGCTACTGGCAGAGAGATTACCTGCCCCTCAATCCCTGCCACCTTCATGCTCTCATTTGGGATTATATACTCCCTAGGAATAATATCTGGATGGCACAGGGTTACCTGGGAACACGTGTCCCGCAGCCCCCTATACTGACGGTCAAGTATTCCTACGTCCACCCCTGCTGTCTCAAACAACTGAGAATCTGTTTTCACCAGCAAGCAGCGCTTTACTTCCACAAGAGGAACATTTTCCTCAGCCTGATCAGCAGAGGTAGCTGTTCCAGACTGAGTAGTCATGGCAACAGGCTCCCTCAGTGACACTGAGCCTTGCTCTTCCTGGACACAGAACACAGCTTTTGGCTTGGTTCCACTAGACTCCTTAGGCACCATTCCTTTTAGCTGCTTTAATTTCTCACACTCTGAGATTAGATGACCCTTTCCCTGACAGAAATAACATTTTCTGGTGTATTTTGATTCTCTCTCATCTTGTTTTGGTTTTCCCTCCAAAATCTGAGGTCTTAGTTTCATGTCTGAGGGCTTCCCTTCACCATGGGCCCCTCCCCCTTGCTGGCTTTTCCCTGGTCCCTGAGAGTACTTGCTGTAGGTTTCTTTGGGTTTACCCACAGATTTCCCCTCACCCAAGGGCTTTCTTATTTGGGAAATAAAATCTGCGATCTCTGCGGCTGCTGCCACAGACTTCGGTTTCCTTTCCCTCACCTGGAATTTCAATTCCCCATGCAGGACTGAATAGAACTGTTCCAGTGCTATCAAATCTTTAAGCTGCTCATAGGTCTCTGTCCCTTCCTGCGATAGCCATTTCTCAAGCAGCCTCACCAATTGGGCCCCCACTTGGGTAAAAGTCTGCTCTGGCTTCTTGGTGAGGGACCTGAATCTTTGTCTCAGCTGTTCCGCATTTATCCCATGTCTTGCAAACACCAGTTTCTTAAACTCTGCAAAATCTTTCATCAGTTCCTCAGGCATCTCGGCATAGACCTCAGCCAGGCTACCACTGATTAAAGATCGCATGATGGTCATCTTCTCAGTTTCCCTCACTGAGAAGTCCACAAACGCTCTTTCCACTAAGGAAAAGAACACCTCAGGACAATCTCCCTTGTGGTACACAGGGAATTTCTTCAGGTCAGCCTTAGACAATTGGCCTCCCTCAGAATCCCTATTGTTATTATTGTTTTGGTTCATTATTTCCAATTTTCTTAATTCAAACGCCATTCTTTCTTTTTCCAGAGCAATTTTCTCTCTCTCCATTCTTTCTTCCCTCTCCATTCTCTCTCTCTCTCTCTCTAATTCAAATTGCCGCTGTTTCTCCCTTTCCCTTTCTTCTCTTTCCCTTTCCTCCATTTCAAATTGCCTCATCCTCAGTTCATGCTGTTGGGCTATGAGCAATTTTCTAAGTTCTGGGTTCTGCTCTCCTGTGCTGTCACCCTGCACTGAGCCAAACTCATCCTCAGAACCTTGGTCAATCTGGGGGTCTTTCACTTCACTCATTTCGGCCATCTGGCTTCGAGTCAAGGGCATAATCCCCCCTCAGAACAGGCTGCTTTTAAAAAGTCAAGCCTCAAAATAAAACGACCACTTTTTTCCTTTTTGCCTCAGAACCAGCTCTCCCTAGAGATTGCTGCTGTTCTTCAGCACTAAACTTGCAACAGTATCGAGTCAGAGCCTACCCCCCTCTGCTGGGCCTCTCAGCTGGCAAGCTAGCTCACTGTTACTACGCAGTTTTGCCTCAGCTTTTTTCCCGCCAAAACTAGGCTGCCTCAGAGCACCTTAATCTAAGTCTCCCCAGTTGGCACGTTCTTCTACTAGCGTACCTCCCCGTGAGGTACACCTAGAAGATTACCTACGCGCCTCAGACTGTCCCTGACTAGACCCCCCTTGCTCTGGGCACACTTGCCAAGGCTTTGCTGTACCACTGGACAACTGGACCAGTCGTATCCCACACGCTGGACACCAATCAATGTGACAAACCCAGACCTACTGGGATATGTCACACAGTTACACTAAGCTGCCACCAACCATTCCCTTTAAGAAGTCACACAGACCAGGGATGGATTTTTCAAACAAATAAAAAGAATAAGGTTTATTTTAAATACACACAGGGAAAAATAAACAATCAGGTGAATAAGATAAAGTAACGTGGCTTATTCTCACTCATACAAGCATACAGTTTGGTTCACACAGAACCCTTAACTTAAAGCACAGACCCTGAACCTATCAGTTCTGGCTAACCAACAGACACCTGAACCTATCAGGTTGGTACTCTGACACACAGTAGTACCCTGTCTGACACACAGACTCCCACAACAGCTTCTTCTTCCCAGCTGCTGCTTCGTCACAACCCAGTGTCTCTCAGCATCATCTTCTCTTTACCACACACGCATCACATATTTATACAGTACAGCCCCTCCTCCTGATGTCCCGCCTTCCACTCCCCATAGGATGGAACTTTCCCTCCAAACCCATGACAGACAGGTAACATCAGTGCTGTATGTAACAGGGGCCTCCGAGGACATCCCGTCCATATACCTCTTGCTCCCTGAAGGAATCCAAATCAAAGCTGGCTGGACAGAGGGTGGTCCAATTTTCCCCTTGAAAGGGCTCCTAAGGTCGCAGGTTCTGTTGTCGTACTCCTCAAACCATTAGGAAGTTTTCCCCTGATCTTAAACCAAAATCCGGCTTCCTGTCGCTTGAGCCCGTTGGGACGTGTCCTGCCCTCCATTCCCGGGGAAAGGGTGGAAAAGGGGCCTCGGGAACTCCTTGGGTTGCCGGACAAGCTTTCCTCCACTTGGCAGAAAGGGGCGCTGCTGGAGGAAGGCTCAGGGAACCAGCCAGCTCCTCACACTGGCCTTTTGTCACGACCCAGGAACCTCCGACCTGGAGGGAGGGCTGCCCGTTTTTCACAATTTATTCTCTCCCTTCAGGCTAGGTGGTCTGCCTCTGTCCAGTCCTCCTTGAGGGGCACTCACAGAGGAGTAGAAATTCCCCCCCCCAAAAAAAAACAGCACTTGGTAGGGACCTATGGGAAAGATTTTATCTTAAATTTAACAGAGGATCATTGCATATTGTGCTGAAGCCTTTCTCCCCCACCCCATGCAGACCAAGGCATTTGAGCTCAGATTAAACCTTCATGATCCTCCTGTGTGAGATCAGGGGGTCGAATGTGGGGAGAAGCTCCATCTTTTGATGTAAAACTCTTAAAACACACTTGTTTACATCTGAAAGATCTAATGACCGTAGAGATGATGAAATCGGGTATAATCTTCCTAAGGTCAGGACAAGCAGGTGGGCAGGGGGAAACGGAGGAAATGACCACCCAGAAAGGAGGAGGAGGTGATGGCAGAGCTGGGAAGAGTTCCTTTCATTGACTACAATCCCAGAATCCCCACAGACACAGGATTTTGGGATTTGTAGTTTGAGAAAGAAACATGTTCCTAAATATAGAGAAAGGCTGTCTCACAACCACTGATCCTAATTCATCCCCTAGGGTCCTGGGTTCCCCGCAATCCCCCTGAATCTCTGCTGTTGCTGTTAAACCTAAGTATCTTATAACTATATCGGCACAGTGAGATCTGCAACTGTGTGAAATTTATTGATTGATATTGTTCCCAAAGCCGCATAAGCCATTTGTAATTCTATAAGTACCTGTAGAAGTACAAATATACTTAGATGGTGTCCTCCTTCTGCGATCCTCTCTGCTTGGAAGCACAGACGCAGACCATCGGCCCATGCCACTTTCTCACACAAAACTGGCACCAACAAAAATCACACAGAACCTCTCTCTCTCTCCCACCCCCATTTCACTGCCTGGTAGATTTCCATGGGTGGCATCCTTCTTTTGTAACAAGGCCATTAAAAAATCCATTTCACTGTCTTGGATTAAGAAAGATACCAATGCACAGCCCACTTGCCCGGGTGGTTCTCGGCCTCAGTATCCTGTGTGCCCGAAGGAATGTGGTAGTTTCGTGGAACCCCGGGAAGACTCAATGCATGTCTCAAGACATTTCTCACTTGCAGGGACATCATCATCCCCTGTTCTCTTCCAACCCCGACCTTGCTCGGGCTGCCTTCTTCCCTCGGAGCTCACCGACCACCCTTCACAGGAGAGACACAGACTGCAGGGACCTGCTGCTAACTTCCCTTGCTGCCTTTGCAACGGATGTGGGGACGCTTTGGTCAAAAATGGACACTTCAGAGCCGTTCACTTTACAAAGGACCTCCTGGGAGAGGGAAACACACACACACACACACCAGCCCCAGATTTTTAAAAAAGGGGTGAGGGTGGAGTTTGGAAAGCCAAAAGTCTGAAGCAGTTGTGGGAAGGGGAGACTCCGTGGCAGAGCAGGCTCTCTAGTAAAGGTAAAGATTCCCCTTGACAATTTTTGTCCAGTCGTGTCCGACTCTAGGGGGCGGTGCTCATCGCGCTCTTCAAGCCATAGAGCCAGCGTTTGTCAGAAGACAATCTTCCGTGGTCACATGGCCAGTGTGATTTAGACACGGAACGCTGTTTACCTTCCCACCGAGGTGGTACCTATTTATCTACTTGCATTTGCATGCTTTCGAACCGCTAGGTTGGCGGGAGCTGGGACAGGCGACGGGCGCTCATTCCGTCACGTGGATTCGATCTTACGACTGCTTGGTCTTCTGACCCTGCAGCACAGGCTTCTGCGGTTTAGCCCACAGCGCCACCACGTCCCTAAAGGCTCTCTAAGGAGAGTCCAAAAATGGAGGGGATCTGTCCTGGCAAATGAGGAGCGGGCCTTTTGTAAAGTGGATGGTCCAGAACTGGGCCTCCGGGACCAAACCACGAGAAAAATATTCTGCATGGAAGCTTGCCGAACTTGCCACAAGGTCCTGTTTTTGAGAGGATTCATTTTGCCTCCGCTGAAAAACATCCCGCAAAGGAAAGTCCGTCAGCTTCTCAGCCTGTTTCATCACTGCCTTCCTCTCAGAGAAAGAAAGAAAAAAGACCTTTCCTGCTCGGAAGGACACAAGGAAGCCCTCACGCCAGGCAGGGAGGAAAAAAACCCACAAACCTCTCCGCTCTCCTGTCGTGGATCCCCAGATCTGGTCTTGAGATGGATCCGCTCTCCTCTCTGCCGGATCAGGCAGCCGAGAGAGCAACTGGATCGGGAACGCTTCTTTAGAGTCCCTAAAGGGCAATTTGGACAGAGAGAAGAGGAAGATGACATGCAGAAGACATTCACAATCCTTCCTCCCTTTGCAGCAACTCCTCCTTCTCTAACCCTACAACACCTCCGTAGTCCAGCTCTCCCCCCTCCCCCCCCCCGGACTTGGAGGTCCTTCCAAGCTGCGGCCAAGGGGTGGCTAGGATGGAGTTTCTTTCAGAGATCCGCCTCCCCCTTTGAGATTTTACCTTTGCAAAGAAGACAAGAGCCAAAGGACTCCCCCCCTTTTTTTACACCCACCGGGTGCAGGCAGGCAGGATGGTGGGGGGAGGAAATGGAGAGCGACCTTCCCTTCCCACTGCCCTTAAGGGCGGAATCCGGATCCTTGGCCAATAAGAGACGCGCAAGGATAAACGCCTGCCTTGCAAGGCGCGGGTGCAACGCCAGCCCCCCAAATCCCCCCCACTGCCGTGTCCCGCTCTAGCTCGCTCTCCTTCCACAACAGCATAGCAAAGCTATGCGCACACACAAACACCCTAACGCCCCCACGTCCTGAACCCATGGGTGACCGTCTGAAGGGGATCCATAAATGGACGGGGGGGGGAAAGAGGCTTTCGTGCACCTGTTCCCCCCGTCCTGCGAGGGCGCTTGTTGGGGGAAGAGGAGATGGAGGGTGCAAAGCGCCCCCTCAAAAAAAAAAACAGGACGGAAGGGTCCGGGGGAAGGTCAGGCTGAGAGTTTTTGGTATCTTCGCCCCCCCCCGCCACTTGCTGCGCCCAGGAAGGTTTGCAATGCCTTGCACGTCCCTCTCCAACCTCACCCCCCTCACCCCACGCGCAGACTGCGAAACCTGCCTCTATGGCTTTCAGAGGGATGGATATGAGGGAATGGGGAAAGGGGGGTGAGAAAGCCCCCCCATAAGCGCCCATTGGCAGGCTCCTCTTAAGAGCCCCCCATTGTATAGGTTGCTGGGGCGACCGAGCCTTCCAAGCCCCCCCTTTAGCCTTGCTCTCACCCCACCCGCCAACCTCCGAAGGGAGAAGGGTCGGGAGGCACCCAGCCCTTCCCTTAACCCCCCGCCCCGACTATGGGGTGATGTCTGAGGGGGGGGGCCTCTGACAGAGAGCAGCTGTTATGCTCTTTTGTTCTTCAGGGAAGGCGAAGGTAAGAGCAGACAGAAAGGGGGGGCAACGTTAACCCCCCCGTCACTTCATCTCCCCAGCCCCCCCTTCTTTCTTTCTTCCTCAGGCGTCCATTTCGAATTGGCGCGCCTGGCAACCGCCTTTCTCTGCGCAGGCGCCTTGCCTTCTCCCTTCTAGGTGACAGAGAAGGGCGCGTGCGCAGTTTGGAGGGGGCTCTGACAGGATTTGCCGCCGTTTTTCCCTCAGGAGGGAGGTTGAGGGAGGGGGAAGGGCGGATCTTCTTCTTCCCCTCAGGCTGATTTGACAGCCTTTTTCCCTTCCTTTTTTTTTTTTGCGCTGGGGCAGGGCTGTTCTTACCTCATGTTTTCTGTTTAATTGTATGATTTGCCTTCTGAGTCCCCTCCCCCATGGAGAGGGGAGCTTCTGTTCCCTTTTAACGGCTTCCTGACAGGCAGAAGTTTAACAGGTCATAATGAAAGCAGAGGGGACCCTTCACTCGCACTCCTGTCTCCTCCTAACCTTGGATCCCTCAATATTCTTGAACTCCCATAAGCCTTCACTGCTAGGTGTGATAGGGGGCAAGAATGAGGTTCTGATATAACATATACGAAGTACCGGCTTTACAGTTTAAGACAACACGTGCTATTTGATTCACATGTACTTAACATTCATAATCAGTATTTTACACAAGTAATCATACCTTGTACCTGTAATTGAAATATGAGTTCTTACTATTTCTTTACTATAATATTCTATATGCATTTTGTATCTGTACTTTATATGCATGTTCTACAGTCAATGTATTTTGTATCCTCATTCCTGACCCCTCCCCCTTGGTGCTCACAGAAACATTCCTACATTATCACACTGCTGTTAAACTGATACAGCTTTAAACTGACACAGCTTTGTGAGAACCACCCCCCCCCCATTCAAGGCCAACTCACAGGGCTTCAGGCAAAGACTGTAATGTTTAAAGATAAGCTGCACAATGGGTCACACAAATTCACAAACTTGGCAGCCACTAACCCACAGGTCCAAAGGGGGGGGGACAAATCGGATATTTTCTTACATCTATCACATCCAATAGGATGACCCAACAGGCACCCATGGGGTTCAGGAGACCAATAGGGGGTGTAGCAACCCCAGACCTACTGGAGTACCCCACCCTGTAGTTAGGCTGCCACCAACCATTCGCTCTACCAAGTCACCCAGACCAGGAATGGATTTTAATAAACAAAAGAACAAGGTTTATTGAAAAAACAAACAGGGTAAATAAAAGGATCAGGTAAATAGGATACTGGAACTTGGTATAGTCCCGATCATACACATACAACAGATTGGCTCCCACGGAACACTTTAAGGTAACGCACAGACCCTGAACCTATCAGTTCTGGCTACCTAGATAGAAACCTGAACCTATCAGGTATGTACTATCTGACGAACAGTTGTACCCAGTCTGACCCACAGACTCCAACTCCACTTCTCCACGTCAGCTCTCCTACGATGGACTTCCCCCAAATATATATACAGTACAGCTCCTCCCCCCTGATGTCCCGCCTTCCACTCCCCATAGGATGGAACTTTCCCTCCAACCCCATGACAGACAGGTACCATCAGTGCTGTATGTGACAGGGGGATGCTGTGCTTTATTGTCCTTTGTAAGAAACTTATAAAATGCTTTACCAATGTATGATGAGGGCTCCCGGTCCGCTTTTGAGGAACGGAGTCCAGCTATATGTTTTTAATAAATTGGCTTACATATAGACCGACCAATGCACCATCTTATCTGTTATTCCTGCCGGAGAATCGGGACCGAAATTGGGTGGTAACAGGTGTGCTAACCTGGATTTCTAGGAGTTCTCGTCTAAGAACTCCTTCATGGGTTTCTGCCTTGTCCTGGTGAAGGGGCCTGAGTAATTCAGAGAAGCTATGGGCTATGCCATGCAGGGCCACCCAAGATGGACAGGTCATAGTGCAGAGTTCTGACTAAACGTGATTCATTGTCAACAAAATAGTGGGGAAAGTTCTACTGGGATACAATCTCAAAAATGATAGAATGATTTCAATACGAATCCAAGGCAGACCTTTTAACATCACAGTCATCCAGGTTGATGCACCAACCACCGATGCTGAAGAGGCTGAAATTGACCAATTCTATGAAGACTTACAACACTTTCTAGAATTGCCACCAAAGAAAGATATTCTTGTTATTATAGGGGACTGGAATGCTAAAGTAGGGCGTCAACAGGTAAAAGGAACAACAGGTAAGTTTGGCCTTAAGAGTTCAAAACAAAGCAGGGCAAAGGCTAATAGAGATTTGTCAAGAGAAGAAGCTAGTCATCACACTCTTTTCCAACAACACAAGAGGCGACTCTATACATGGAAATCACCAGATGGGCAATATCAAAATCAGATTGATTATATTCTCTGCAGCCAAAGATGGAGAAGCTCTATACAGTCAGCAAAAACAAGACCTGGAGCTGATTGTGGTTCTGATCATCAGCTTCTCATAGCAAAATTCAAGCTTAAACTGAAGAGAGTAGGAAAATCCACTGGGCTCCTCAGGTATAATCTAAACCAAATCCCGTATGAATACACAGTGGAAGTAAAGAACAGATTGAAGGAACTCGATTTGGTGGACAGAGTGCCTGAAGAACTATGGATGGAGGCTCGTAACATTGTACAGGAGGCAGCAACAAAAACCATCCCAAAGAAAAGGAAATGCAAGAAAGCAAAGTGGCTGTCCAACGAGGCTTTACAAATAGCAGAGAAGGGAAACAAAATGCAAGGGAGATAGGGAAAGTTACAGAAAATTGAATGCAGACTTCCAAAGAAAAGCAAGGAGAGACAAGAGGGCCTTCTTAAATGAACAATGCAAAGAAATAGAGGAAATTAACAGAAAAGGAAAAACCAGAGATCTGTTCAGGAAAATTGGAGATATTAGAGGAACATTTCGTGCAAAGATGAATATGATAAAGGACAAAAATGGGAGGGACCTAACAGAAGCAGAAGACATCAAGAAGAGGTGTCAAGAATACACAGAGGAATTATATCAGAAAGAGGTGGATATCCCGGACAACCCAGACAATGTGGTTGCTGAACTTGAGCCAGACATCCTGGAGAGTGAAGTCAAGTGGGCCTTAGAAACCCTGGCTAACAATAAGGCCAGTGGAGGTGATGACATTCCAGTTGAACTATTTAAAATCTTAAAAGATGATGCTGTTAAGGTGCTACATTCAATATGCCAGCAAGTTTGGAAAACTCAACAGTGGCAGGAGGATTGGAAAAGATCAGTCTACATCCCAATTCCAAAGAAAGGCAGTGCCAAAGAATGCTCCAACTACCATACAATTGCACTCATTTCCCACGCTAGCAAGGTTATGCTCAAAATCCTAGAAGGTAGGCTTCAGCAGTATGTGGACCGAGAACTCCCAGATGTACAAGCTGGATTTCGAAGGGGCAGAGGAACTCAAGACCAAATTGATAACATGCGCTGGATTATGGAGAAAGCCAGAGTTCCAGAAAAAGATGTACTTCTGCTTCATTGACTATGCAAAAGCCTTTGACTGTGTGGACCACAGCAAACTATGGCAAGTCCTTAAAGAAATGGGAGTGCCTGACCACCTTGTCTATCTCCTGAGAAACCTATATGTGGGACAGGAAGCAACAGTTAGAACTGGATACGGAACAACTGGGAAAGGAGTACGACAAGGCTGTATATTGTTTCCCTGCTTATTTAACTTATATGCAGAATACATCATGCAGAAGGCTAGACTGGAGGAATCCCAAGCCGGAATTAAGATTGCCGGAAAAAATATCAACCATCTCAGATATGCAGATGATACCACTCTGATGGCAGAAAGTGAGGAGGAATTAAAGAACCTTGTAATGAGGGTGAAACAGGAGAGTGCAAAAAACGGCCTGAAACTCAACATCAAAAAAACTAAGATAATGGCCACTGGTCCCATCACCTCCTGGCAAATAGAAGGGGAAGATATGGAAGCAGTGACAGATTTTACTTTCTTGGGCTCCATGATCACTGCAGATGGAGACAGCAGCCACGAAATTAAAAGAGGCCTGCTTCTGGGGAGGAAAGCGATGACAAACCATGACAGCATCTTAAAAAGCAGAGACATCACCTTGCCAACAAAAGTCCGAATAGTCAAAGCTATGAGAGCTGGACCATAAAGAAAGCAGACCGCCAAAGAATTGATGCTTTTCAACTGTGGTGCTGGAGGAGGCTCTTGAGAGTCCCCTGGACTGCAAGGAGAACAAACCTATCAATTCTAAAGGAAATCAACCCTGAGTGCTCCCTGGAAGGACAGATCAACATGTCCCGGGCAACCCAGATAGTGTGGTTCCTGGAGAGTGAAGTGGGCATTAGAAAGCATGGGTTACAACAAGGCCAGTGGAGGTGATGGCATTAAAAGATGATGCTGTTAAGTTGCTACACTCAGCAGTGGCGATATGATTGGAAAAGATCAGTCTACATCCCAATCCCAAAGAAGGGCAGTGCCAAAGAATGCTCCAACTACCCTACAATTGCATTCATTTCACACACTTGCAAGATTATGCTCAAAATCCTCCAAGGTAGGCTTCAGCACCATGAAGTACAAGCTGGATTTCAAAGTGGCAGAGGAATTAGAGACCAAATTGCTAACTTGCACTGGATCTACTTCTGCTTCATTGAATACGCTAAAGCCTTTGACTGTGTAGACCACAGCGAACTTTGGCAAGTCCTTAAAGAAAGGGGAGCACCTGACCACATTTTCTATCTCCGGAGAAACCTATACATGGGAAAGGAAGCAACAGTTAGAACAGAATATTGAAACACTGATTGGTTCAAAATTGGGAAAGGAGTACGACAAGGCTGTATATTGTCTCCCTGCTTATTAAACTTATATGCAGAATACATCATGCGAAAGGCCGGACTGGAGGAATCCAAATCCAGAATTAATATTGCCGGAAGAAATGTCAACAACCTCATATATGCAGATGATACCACTCTCATGGCAGAAAGTGAGGAGAAATAAAAGAACCTCTTAATGAGGGTGAAACGAGAGAGCGCCAAAAACAGTCTGAAGCTCAACATCAAAAAAACTAGGATCATGGCCACTGGTCCCATGACCTCCTGGCAAATAGAAGGGGATGACATGGAGGCAGTGACAAATTGTTCTTTCATGGGCTCCATGATCACTGCAGATGGTGACAGCAGCCACAAAATTAAAAGACACCTGCGTCTTGGGAAGAAAGCGATGATAAACCTAGACATCATCTTAAAAAGAGGAGACATCACCTTGCCAGCAAAAATCCACATAGTCAAACTATTTTTTTTTCAGTAGTGTTTTATGGAAGTGAGAGCTGGTCCATTAAGAATGCTGACCGCTGAAGAATTAATGCTTTTGAATTGTGGTGCTGGAGGAGGCTCTTGAGAGTCCCGTGGACTGCAAGGAGAACATGCCTATCCATTCTAAAGGAAAATCAACCCTCAGAGCTCACTGGAAGGACAGATCCTATAGCTCCCCAGTGTGGGTCCTTTGATGTAACCTAAGGGCATCACTGCGACTAAAGCTCTTTCCGCATTCCATGCATTTATGTGGTTTCTCCCCAGTGTGGGTCCTTTGATGTACCCTAAGGGCACCACTATGACTAAAGCTCTTTCCACATTCCATGCATTTATGTGGCTTCTCCCCAGTGTGGGTCCTTTGATGTAACCTAAGGTTACCACTGTGACTAAAGCTCTTTCCACATTCCATGCATTTATGTGGTTTCTCCCCAGTGTGGGTCCTTTGATGTGACCTAAGATGACCACTGCGACTAAAGCTCTTTCCACATTCCATGCATTTATGTGGTTTCTCTCCAGTGTGGATCCTTTGATGTAACCTAAATTCACCACTGTGAGTAAAGCTCTTTCCACATTCTATGCATTTATGTGGTTTCTCCCCAGTGTGGGTCCTTTGATGTAATCTAATGGCATCACTGTGTCTAAAGCTCTTTCCACATTCCATGCATGTATGTGGTTTCTCCCCAGTGTGGATCCTTTGATGTGACCTAAGATGATCACTGCGACTAAAGCTCTTTCCACATTCCATGCATTTATGTGGTTTCTCCCCAGTGTGGGTCCTTTGATGTATCCTAAGCTGACCACTCTCACAAAAGCTCTTTCCACATTCCATGCATTTATGTGGTTTCTCCCCAGTGTGGGTCCTTTGATGTAATCTAAGTGCATCACTCCGACTAAAACTCTTTCCACATTCTATGCATTTATGTGGTTTCTCCCCAGTGTGGGTCCTTTGATGTGACCTAAGATGACCACTGCGACTAAAGCTCTTTCCACATTCCATGCATTTATGTGGTTTCTCCCCAGTGTGGGTCCTTTGATGTAATATAAGGGAACCATTGCAACTAAATCTCTTACCACATTCTATGCATTTATGTGGTTTCTCCCCAGTGTGGGTCCTTTGATGTGACCTAAGATGACCACTGCGACTAAAGCTCTTTCCACATTCCATGCATTTATGTGGTTTCTCCCCAGTGTGGGTCCTTTGATGTGACCTAAGATGACCACTGCGACTAAAGCTCTTTCCACATTCGATGCATTTATGTGGTTTCTCTCCAGTGTGGATCCTTTGATGTAACCTAAGTTCACCACTGTGAGTAAAGCTCTTTCCACATTCTATGCATTTATGTGGTTTCTCCCCAGTGTGGATCCTTTGATGTACCCTAAGCTGACTACTCTGACTAAAGCTCTTTCCACATTCTATGCATGTATGTGGTTTCTCCCCAGTGTGGGTCCTTTGATGTAATATAAGGGAACCATTGCAACTAAAACTCTTACCACATTCTATGCATTTATGTGGTTTCTCCCCAGTGTGGGTCCTTTGATGTAATATAAGGGAACCATTGCAACTAAAACTCTTACCACATTCTATGCATTTATGTGGTTTCTCCCCAGTGTGGGTCCTTTGATGTGACCTAAGATGACCACTGCGACTAAAGCTCTTTCCACATTCCATGCATTTATGTGGTTTCTCCCCAGTGTGGGTCCTTTGATGTGACCTAAGATGACCACTGCGACTAAAGCTCTTTCCACATTCGATGCATTTATGTGGTTTCTCTCCAGTGTGGATCCTTTGATGTAACCTAAGTTCACCACTGTGAGTAAAGCTCTTTCCACATTCTATGCATTTATGTGGTTTCTCCCCAGTGTGGATCCTTTGATGTACCCTAAGCTGACTACTCTGACTAAAGCTCTTTCCACATTCTATGCATGTATGTGGTTTCTCCCCAGTGTGGGTCCTTTGATGTGACCTAAGGGCACCACTGTGACTAAAGCTCTTTCCACATTCTATGCATTTATGTGGTTTCTCCCCAGTGTGGATCCTTTCATGTGACCTAAGATTACCACTCTGACTAAAGCTCTTTCCACATTCCATGCATTTATGTGGTTTCTCCCCAGTGTGGGTCCTTTGATGTGCCCTAAGCTGACCACTCTGACTAAAGCTTTTTTCACATTCCATGCATTTATGTGGTTTCTCCCCAGTGTGAGTCCTTTGACGTAACCTAAGATCACCACTGTGACGTTGATGTGACCTAAGTTGACCATTTTCACTGAAGCTTTTTTGACACGCCATGCATTTATATGGTTTCTTCCCTGTGTGAGTTCTTCGATGTGAACGCAGATTTCTTCTTCTGCTGAAACTCTTTTCACATTCAGTGTTTTTGTATGATTTCTCCCCAGGGTGAGTTCTTTAAACTGAACTAGCGGCACTTGTCTGAAGCTATTTCCACAGCCCTTTCTCCACTAGTTCATGGGTTTTTCCAAGCTTTTCTTCCCAGCTTCACACTTGACTCTTTTCAGGGCCAGAAGAAGCGGCTCTGTATAATTCTGGCCATCGTATTTGTTACCTGATAGAGAAAAAAGAAGATGTCTTGACAATGTCACACAGAGCAGAATGTAACTGGAGGTCAAACCAAAGAGTTTGCTCTCTCTTTGACCCCTTTGAAAGGCATATGTCTCTTGAAGGCTTTACAGGCAACATATGAAAAATTAGCCGTATTGTGCAAATAGCATGGACTCCCCTTGCCTGAACTGATACTTCCAAAGGGACAGGGATGGGAAAATATAGTTGATTAATATTAACCACTATCTGAAATAATATTAGTCATCGGCCATCAAGTCAATTCTGACTGATGGCAACCCTTTTTTCAGGGGTTTCTGGGTAGAGAATACTCAAAAGTCATTCCCCATTCCTTGCTTCTGGGACCGTGCAGTTTCCCAAAGGCCACACAGGCTGACTTTACTCGTCGGAGACGCAGTGGGGAATCTCTGGTTCTGCAACTGGATATTTAAGCCACAGAGCTATCCAGCCAGCTTAAAAATACAAGGAGAGACTTTGATTAGAATTGAGGGTTTGATTAGACTATTTCCTCCACTGTACAGTACTTAATGTAAAGGCATTGCAAGTCCACAAATGTATTGAAAATGGTGATCCCTTGAAACGAGAAAGGGAAGGAAGACTTCAAGAACCTGGATTAATAAAAAGCCACTGTTGGCTCACATTTAGCTTGCGATCTACATCAATTCTAACATTCCTCTCACTCGTACTTTTGCTGAGCGATGTATCCCCCATCTTTTAACTGTGCAATTGGTTTCTTTTTCCAAGGTGCAGGACTTTGCACTTGACCGTGACCAGGTAGGATCTTGCGAAAAAGAGGGGGGAAATGGTTTAAATCTTGATAAATAAAGATAAATGTTAATGGCTGAAGAGGAAGATAATTTAAACCCTACAAAGGATGAAAGAAGATATAATATTACAATATATAATATATATTGTAATATGATATATGATATATATGAAAGTATAATATTACAACCTCTTCATGGATTGCTGCCTTATTGTGGCAAAGGGACTTGAGTAATTCAGAGAAGCTATGGACTATGCCGTGCAGGGACACCCAAGACAGACAGATCATAGTGGGGAGTTCCGACTAAACGCAATCCACCTGGAGTAGGAACTGGCAATGCCACTCCAGTATCATTGCCAAGAACACCCCGTGAACAGAATCAAAAGGCTAAAATATATGACGTTAGAAGATGGGCCCCTCAGGTCGGAAGGCGTCCAACATGCTACTGAGGAAGAGCGGAGGACAAGTACAAGTAGCTCCAGAGCTAATGGTTGGGCCAAAGTCGAAAGGACGCTCAACTGTGGACGGGCCTGGAAGGGAAAGGAAAGTCCGATGCTGCAAAGAAGAATACTGCATAGGAACATGGAATGTAAGATCTATGAACCTTGGGAAGCTGGAGGTGGTCAAACAGGAGATGGCAAGAATAAACATTGACATCCTGGGCATCAGTGAACTAAAATGGACAGGAATGGGTGAATTCAATTCAGATGATTATCATATCTACTATTGTGGACAAGAATGCCGTAGAAGAAATGGAGTAGCCCTTGTAACAGCCTCCTCATGAGTCACAAAGGCACTATTACGTCACACTCACTCACTCTTAATTCACGCTGCCACCAACCATTCCCTCAAATAATACTTCAGGCTAATGTATGATTTTAAGATAAAAGAACAAAGGGAATAGTAAATCACTTGAATAAAAATAATAATAAGGCAATCACTGTAAGACTCACACACTCTCTCTCACAGACCCTCACTAGATAGCACAGTTCTTACTTCACAATATCTTCAAGCCCTAACCTTCCTAGCATAACCCTATCTGGTCCCTATCTCGTCCCTATCTAAAGCACTCACACCATTCACTCCCCTTATATACACTAGCTCCACCCCTTAAGTCCCACCTTCCGTCACGCTATTGGCAGATGACATACAGCTTCAGCAGTGACGGACAGGTGATGTCAACGTTACTGTAACAGCCCTCATAGTCAACAAGAGTGGGAAAAGCTGTAATGGGATACAATGTCAAAAGTGATAGAATGATTTCAATATGAATCCAAGGCAGACCTTTCAACATCACAATAATCCAGGTTTATGCACTAACCACTAATGCTGAGGAGACTGAAATTGACCAGTTCTATGAAGACTTCTATGGTCTGAAGCTCAACATCAAAAATACTAAGATCATGGCCACTGGTCCCATCACCTCCTGGCAAATAGAAGGGGAAGATATGGAGGTAGTGACAGATTTTACTTTCTTGGGCTCCATGATCACTGCAGAAGGTGACAGCAGCCTCGAAATTAAAAGACGCCTTCTCTTCTTAGCCGCCCCGAGTAGACGTTGTCTAGAGGGGCGGGGTAAAAAAATAAATAAATAAAATAAATAAAGCGATGACAAACCTCGCCAGCATCTTAAAAAGCAGACACATCACCTTGCCAACAAAAGTCAGAATAGTCAAAGCTATGGTTTTTCCTGTAGTGATGTACGGAAGTGAGAGCTGGATCATAAAGAAAGCTGACCGCCAAAGAACTGATGCTTTTGAATTGTAGTGCTGGAGGAGACTCTTGAGAGTCCCCTGGACTGCAAAGAGAACAAACCGATCCATTCTAAAGGAAATCAAGCCTGAGTGCTCACTGGAAGGACAGGTGGAGCTCCAATATTTTGGCCATCTCATGAGAAGAGAGGACTCCCTGGAAAAGACCCTGGTGTTAGGAAAGTGTGAGGGCAAGTGGAGAAGGGGACGACAGAGGATTAGATGGTTGGATAGTGTCATCGAAGTGACCAACATGAATTTGGCCCAGCTCCGGGAGGCAGTGGAAGGACGGCCTGGCGTGCTCTGGTCCATGGGGTCACGAAGAGTCGGACACGACTAAACGACTAAACAACAATGAAGATTTACAACACCTTCTAGAACTGACACTAAAGAAAGATGTTCTTCTCATTATAGGGGACTGGAATGCTAAACTAGGGAGTCAAGAGATAAAAGGAACAACAGGAAAGTCTGGCCTTGGAGTTCAAAACGAAGCAGGGCAACGGCTAATAGAGTTTTGCCAAGAGAACAAGCTGGTCATCATAAACACCGTTTCCCAACAACAGAAGAGGCAACTCTACACATGGAAATCACCAGATGGGCAATACCATAATCAGATTGATTATATTCTCTGCAGCAAAAATGGAGAAGCTCTATACAGTCAGCAAAAACAAGACCTGGAGCCAATTGTGGCTCTGATCATCAGCCTCTCATAGTAAAATTCAAGCTTAAACTGAAGAGAGCAGGAAAAACGACTGGGCTAGTCAGGTATAATCTAAACCAAATCCCTTATGAATGCACAGTGGAAATGAAGACCAGATTTAATGGAAGATTTAAGACTTTAAACCATTTCCCCCCTCTTTTTTGCAAGATCATACCTGGTCACGGTCAAGTGCAAAGTCCTCCTACAGGAAAGAATCCACACAACCTGCAAAAAACTGGACTCCACAGACAAAGAACTACTAGGCCTACACATCACTATCAGCCAAAAGAGAAGTCAAGATTGGGACAAGATTCCCTCAAGGGAATCTTGGGACAAGACACTCATCCAGCAGATATTTCCAGAAGACATCAAGCCCCTCTTCCAACACTGCCTAACGACCAGCTATTTCCAGTGGGATAATGAATTCTACGAACAAACAGATGGAGTGGCCATGGGCAGCCCCCTCAGCCTGGTTATAGCAAACTTCTACAACGGAGAATTTTGAAAAACTGGCCCTGGCTTCGGCACCCCTCGCACCCACAGTCTGGTTCCGATATGTGGATGACACATTTGCAATTTGGAGTCACGGTGAAGAAAAATTGGAAGAATTTCTCAATCATCTCAACAGCATCCACCCAAATATACAATTCACCATGGAAAAAGAAATAGAGGGCGAACTCCCATTCCTAGACGTCATGGTCCTACGCAAAACTGACCTCCGACTGGGACACAAGGTCTACAGAAAACCCACCCACACAGACCGGTACCTACACAAAAACGCCAACCACCACCCACAGCAAAAAAGGGGCATAATCAAAACACTGATAGACCATGCAAATCGGAACTGTAAAGCTCAGTTTCTCAGCACTGAACTCAACCATCTGAATTGGGACCTACAGGCAAATGGCTACTCCAAAAATGAAATCAAAAGAGCCATCAAACCAAGAAAACAACACCGAACAGAAGAAGAAAAACAGCCACCCACAAATAAAGTATTTCTGCCATACATCAAAGGGGTCACGGACCGCATGGGGAAACTTTTGTAAAAACACAACCTACAAACAGTATTCAAGCCTACCACAAAAATACAACAAATGTTACAGTCAGCAAAGGACAGAAGAGACCCCTCACCACCGCAGGAGTATACCGGATACCTTGTAGTTGTGTCCAGGTATATATTGGAACCACAAAACGAAGCATCCAAATCAGAATCAAAGAACACAAGAGACACTGCAGACTAAAACAACCAGAAAAATCTGCAGTAGCTGAACATGCCCTAAAACACACTGGACATGAAATTCTATTTCAAAATACTGAAATACTGGACAACACCAGCAATCATTACGTCAGACTGCACAGGGAAGCCATTGAAATCCACAAGCACCAGCAGAACTTCAACAAAAAAAGAGGAAAGTTTGAAACTCAACAAAATTTGGCTCCCAGATCTCAAAAATACAGCATGCAAAAGGTCAATGAACTCCACCCAGCCACAAGGACAGGGGATTACTACACAGAAAAGACCAGCTAATGACACCCATCAACCACAGCGACAGATAATCTCCTCTCATTATCACAATACATCCACAAGACACACTAATCACCCATCTACAGAAAAAGACAAAATGTGGATATAAACGAGTAGATCTGGTGGAAGGCGCCCTCCAAATGCTTCTGATGCTTCCTGTGATTGGGCTAAAATTCTCTGATATATTGATGTAAGCTTTACAACATCTCACAGCCATAAATACTACACTCCCAAGCCAACTACACCAGAGCACAAAGTGCTGTCCTCTGAAGATGCCAGCCACAGAGACTGGTGAAACGTTAGGAAGAACAACCTTCAGAACATGGCCAAAGAGCCCGAAAAACCCACAACAACCATCAGATTTAAGGAACTCGATTTGGTGGACAGAGTGCCTGAAGAACTTTGGATAGAGGCTCGTAACATTGTACAGGAGGCAGCAACAAAAACCATCCCAAAGAAAATGAAATGCAAGAAAGCAAAGTGTCTGTCCAACGAGGCCTTAGAAATAGCACAGAAGAGAAGGGAAACAAATGCAAGGGAGACAGGGAAAGTTACAGAAAATTGAATGCAGACTTCTAAAGAATAGCAAGAAAAGAGGAACTTCTTAAATGAACAATGCAAAGAAATAGAGGAAAAGAATAGAAAAGGAAAAACCAGAGATCTGTTCAAGAAAATTGGAGATATTAAACCAACATTTTGTGCAAAGATGAACACGATAAAGGACAAAAATGGGAGAGACTTCACAGAAGCAGAAGACATCAAGAAGAGGTGGCAAGAACACACAGAGGAACTATCCCAGAAAGATTTGGATATCTCGGACAACCCAGATAGTGTGGCTGCTGACCTTGAGCCAGACATCCTGGAGAGTGAAGTCAAATGGGCCTTAGAAAGCTTGTCTAACAACAAGGCCAGTGGAGGTGATGGCATTCCAGTGGAACTATTTAAAATCTTAAAAGATGACGCTGTTAAGGTGCTACATTCAATATGCCACTCAACAGTGGCCAGAGGATTGGAAAAGATCAGTCTACTTCCTTCTTGAGGAAGAGATGGCACGCCGCACGCCTCCCACCTCCTTGGGTCTCCAGCTTTCCCTTCTTTTCAAGGGCAGTTTGGCCAATCAAACCCTGCCTTGGTCGCCGCAGGAAGAAACCGAAGAGATACAGGAAGAAAGCTAGCAGGTGTTCTCTTAGGACAACATCAATCCTGCAAAAACTGTAACGGATGCTCCCGAAATCAATCAATGAGTCAACTGGAACTGACCAAAAAGACTCCATGGATTGGAAAAAGATCTACTCTTGCAGAGAAGCCAGAAGAAGAAGAAGGCTGTCTTCCGTCATTCCCTCTCCAACAATCCCAACATGCAGGAGTCACTTCACCCTCTTCAATCACAAAAGAGGAAAGGAGAAATTCGGGGGGGGGCATGTCAGGCTGTCCAGGGTTGGAATCTCGCCGACAGCACCTGCTCTTGGTGTCGACAGGGTTGAGCCAAGCAGGATTGGGAACCAAAAGAAAAACACTCTGCACATGTTCAGAGAAGCACTGCTGTAGGCAGTAAAATTGGGACTCACACAACCCGGGTTCAAACCCCCACTTAGCCACGAAACTCACAGTGGGTGCTTGCTTTCACAAACCAGAGGCCTCCAAAACTGGGCTGGTCGGAAGTTACTTAATAGACGACAGAATGAAGTTGACAGAACAGTCTCACAGCATATGGGGATTTCATGTCACCGTTTTGATACTGTCATGGGGTCAAAATTTGTTAACTCAAGTAGAGTTAGCATGCAACTAATCAAGAAAACTGGGAAGTCATCCTGTATCAGCAGACAATGGAAGGTGTAAGAGAACAATGCAATTTGTCATCGGCTGATGTGGATATAAACGAGTAGATCTGGTGGAAGGCGCCCTCCAAACGCTCCTGATGCTTCCTGCGATTGGGCTAAAATTCTCTGACATACTGATGTCAGCTTTACAACATCTCGCATCCTGCTAATCATAGGGTTATCGTTTAATAAATAAACAAACACAGTGTCGCACCTGATCTCAAAGAATGAGAGACCTTACCTGCTTTAAGGGGGGCTTTGGATTTCTCTTTTCATTCAGAGAAAAGTCGGGAGAGCATCAGCTGAGTCTCACCCCGTCCTAGGGAGAGAAGAAAAAAACAAATCATTCTGAAGGCTTCTTGATTGGACAAAACCAAAAACTTCCCCTTGTGAATACCCTCCTGTTTATGAATGCGGGGGGGGGGGGGGGGCACGGTTGTGTGCTTCTATACCCACTATCCCAAAAGCCAGGAAATAGCCCAAAACTGCTGCACAATCTCGTGTCGGCCTTGCCAGCAGGAAAAAGGAGACCAAGCCTGAGAGAGCAAAGGGACGCTGAAGGTTGACCACCAACAAAGGGAGGCATCCAGAGGGCCTACAGCAAGGGGTCTCCCCCAACCTTGGGCTTCCAGATGTTCTTGGACTTCTACTCCCAGAAATCCTGGCTAGCAGAGCGGGTAGTGAAGGCTTCTAGGAACTGCAGTCCAAGAACATCTGGAGGCCCAAGGTTGGGGACGCCTGGACTCTGCGGGAGACCCTCTTCTGCTCATTACCCTTTACAGCCCTGACCATGGCTTTGTTTCTGGGGGAGGAGTGGTCCCTTGATGAAAAAGGGAGTTAGCTTCTGGGATGTAACGTTGCGTTTTGTCACCCTGTTCAACCCCCACCAACCTTCACCCTGTGGAATGTTTCAGGTTTCCATTAATTCCCTGTACTATTTCACAGAGCCATGAAAAACCGGAAAGAGGCTATCCAGAAGAACGTGGTGGTCCGGCACCACCTGTGTGATGATGACACACAACTTCTGTCTGTTTTTTAAGACCTTCCAGGAGGCCCTTCACTCAGCCTGTTCAGCCCCAAGGTCCGGCCGTCCAGCCGACCACCGTCCCCTGGCGCCAACGAAAACAGTTAAGACATAAACAAGCAAAGAGGAGGAAAGTAATTTTGAATGAATGAATGCATGCATGAATTCTAAGCGAATTAAGAATGACTGAATTTCCTGCCTCTAAGAAATTCTCTTCATGGAAGCCAAGAGGAGATTCAGACAATTTCCTGAGATCAGCAGCAGCAAACCTCACAGAAGAATCCCCACACCCACACCCACACCCACACACAGAGGGGTCCCAGCCCCTCCCTACCCCCCCAGGGGCTCTCCTGCCCCCATTGCTCTGGGTGGGAAGAGGATTCAGGTCAGGGCCTGGTTCGTGGACCAGGAACTTCCCTCCTTTGCAGGGGCATCAACCCCCTTGGCTGCCAGATGGGCCGCATAGAAAGAAAATATCATCCTCATCATCCACATCCCTCCCTCCAGTCTCTGAATATAGTAATAAAATTTCAAAACTTTTAGCTAGAATAGTTCAAACTAAAAAAGCAAAAAATATAATTAGAGTGATTAAAGATAAAACAGGAAAAAATTGTAGTTTAATGAAAGAAAAACTAAAGATTATACAGAAATTCTATCAAAGTTTATACAAAGTTAATAGTGTAGCGAAAGAAGACATAGAAGCTTATATTAAAGAAAATGTTAAGAGTAAATTATCGGAGAATGATAAAAAGATTTAGATAAAGAGATAAAAGAGGAAGAAATGATAGAGGACTCAGGGCATTTCATAAGCAAGATCAGCACCCTAAAACTCAACCCTGGGGATAGACTGGTCAGTTTTGATGTAGTATCCCTGTTCACTAAGGTACCGGTAAAGGACACCCTGATACTCATCCAGCAGATATTCCCAGAAGACATCAAGGCCCTCTTCCAGCACTGCCTTACAACCAGCTATTTCCAGTGCCTCCTGCTCAAGGCAGGAATATAGTCCAAGCAGATCTGCCAGGTGAGGAGCTAAGTTTTTCTTGAAAGCCTCCAGGGTTGGAGCACCCCAAAATATTTGAAACATAAAACTCAGCAGGGAGACAGAAGCTGAAGTCCATACATCTGGGCCCTGCTTGGTAACCTAAATATATCAATAAGAAAAGGAAGTTGGAATACACTTTCTTCCAGATAGTGCAGGGGAATCCTACAGGAAGGTCATCAAGGGGAGGTGTGCACACCCCAAATATCTACAAGGGACTCACTTGTTTGTTTTCCGCACATTTATACCGTGTTAGGTGTAGGATCCAAATATTAAGTAGATTTTAGCTAGTGAGTTTGCAGAACTTTATGACTCTTTTTTTATGGTATAAACTTCCTGTACACTGTATTTTCGGGTTCTTCTCTGCCTTTAAGAGAAGTCTCTAGTTGCGTCTTGTCTGACCTCTTGCTGGAGCTAAAATATTGGGAAGCGGGCTTGGTCCGTAACCAAACAGCCACAGTGCCAGAGGATTGGAGGACAGCACATGTCACGGTGATCTTTAAAAAGGGAAGGAGGGAAGGATCGCGGGAAACCACAGACCGGTTAGCCTAACATCTGTTCCAGGGAAGACAGCAGACAGCCTCATCCAAGATAAAATCTTAAAACACACAGAAGAACAAGCCTTGGTGAAGGAGAATCAACATGACTTGTCAAGTCTTGCGTCACAAACCTTTTAGAAGCATGTGGATGCGGGCAAATCAGTGGATATTGTGTATCTTGATTTTGAGAAGGCGTTTGATGTGGTCCCTCACCAAAGCCTGCTGAGAAAACTCCAGTGTCAGGGGATAAGAGGGCAGGTCCTCTGATAGATTGAGAATCTGTGGAGAACCAGGGAATACAGAGGAGTGTCAGTGGGCAAATTTCCACCATGGAGGGAGGTGAAGAGCAGTGTGCCTTCAGAGATCTGTCCTGGGACCGGTGCTTTTCAAGCTGTTCATCAAAGTCCTGGAGACAAGGATAAGCAATGAAGTGGCCAAGTTTGCAGATGACAGGCAACTTTTTCCGGGTGGTGAAGACGAGAAGGGATTGTGAAGAGCTCCAAAAGGATCTCTCCAAACTGGGAGACTTGGGAATCCAGGCTGAAATGTTCCACTCCCTTTCTTACATCCTTTTTAATTCCTTAATTTGGAATCAATCCCTTGCTCATCCCACATGGAGGAGACCTACCAGCCAGTCTGTGGGAGTCTGTCAAGGCAACCTTGAGGTCAATCCACGGATTAAAAAGCCCTGCGCTCCTTGAGATTAATCACTGGCTCTTTCATTTGATTTTCCCTTTCCAAAGTTCCCCAAGGCAGAAGGGGCTTCTTCAGTTCCTTCTTCAGGATACCTAAAGGGGGAAGAAGAGACTCACAAGAGCCCTGTGGGTGAAAGGGGGCAAGAGGGTATTACACTTCGCCTAAAGAAAGTGGAGGGAGCCCAAGCCAGCGAAGAGGGGAAAGGGGACAAAGGAGGAAAGGGGAGATCCCCATCGGACATGAGGGGAAGAGTAAAGGAAGGAGACGAGGAGTCTGAAGGACCAGAAGCAGAGAGAGAGAGAAAGAGAGAGGAGTGGAGGCCAGAACGGTAGAGGTGAAGAGAGAAAGCTATTGCTAGAAGGGTGGGAAGGTTTCTGGATGGACAACCTGTGGATTTGTATCTGGGAGAGGAGGATGATACCAACAGAAGAGCCAGAAACGGAAGGAACCCTCGCTCTGCCAGGAAACCTTTCCACTGGAGCAAATGGGACAGTAGAGGATGGAGCCGAAAGAGAAGGAAGAGCGGACGGAAACAACAGAGGGGGAAAGAAAGAATGTAGAACGGAAGAACCTTCTCCCATGCGGGGGTGTGGAATTGCCTTCTCAGAGGAGACGACCAGAGGGGGAGAGCGGTGGACAGAGGAGACCCTCTTGCATCGGCCGGTGTTAGCCTCAAGGGAAGGCCCACAGAAAGATTACGGTAGCCTAATCTTGAGACTCCCTGTGTGTGGACCCATCCGGGGAGTCACAATTGCATCCAGGCAGGGGCCCAGCTGCACCATCCGTCTAAGAGGGAAGTAGGTGGATCAGACCACGGGTGCCACCTGGTTCTCCATTGACAGCGCTGGGTCCAGAAGGACACTGGGTTACCCTGATGTCTGAGCCACCCAAGGCTCAGACATCAGGGGAACCCAGTTGGAAGGCCCCCCCCGTCTCCTTTGGATTCAGCCTTTGTCTATCCTCCCATTGAAGGAGACGGTGGGGACAGGAATGACGCCCCCTGTTAAGAATATGATGGATGCCCAAAAAGCCTTTGACAATGTGAACTGGCAATTTATGATACAGCAAATAAAAGCTATGGATTTTGGCAAAAACTTTACAAATGTAATTGAGACAATCTACAATGAACAAATAGCTAAAGTTATGGTAAATGGTGAACTGACAGATAATATTAATATGAAAAAGGCACAAGACAAGGATGTCCGCTCTCTCCATCGCTATTTATATTAACTCTGGAGGTATTAAATAGGAATGTGAGGAACGACCCAGAGATTAAAGGTACCAAAATAAAGGACGAGAACTACAAGCTACAAGCATTTGCAGACGACTTGGTGTTTATATTGGAAGACCCATTGGAAACAACATTGAGACTACTGGACAAAATCGATGAATTTGGGAAAGTAGCAGGATTGAAGATAAATAAAGAAAAAACTAAAGTTATAGTGAAAAACTTAACAGCCAAGCAAAAAAATCAACTCTCAAAGATGTCAGATTTACAAATAGTTCAAAAAAGTTAAGTACCTAGGAATATATTTAACTGCTAGATGTGTAACTATAAAAGAAGATAATTATATGAAACTATTTAACCAAATAAAAATAGATCTAGAAAAATAGAAAAACTTACAACTATCACTGTTAGGAAGAATTGCAACAATCAAAATGAACATTTTGTCAAAGCTACTTTTCTTGTTCCAAACAGTGCCAGTGAAAATAGAGAAGAAATATTTTGACGATCTAAACAAAGTGATACTACAATATATTTGGCAAGGGAAGAAAGCCAGAATCAAACTAAAAATGCTCCAAGAATCCAAGGAAAACGGAGGATTTGGTCTACCGGACTGGACCTTATATTACCAATCATCTGCTCTAACTTGGCTTAAAGAATGGATTAGCCTGAAAAACAAGAGACTTCTGTATTTAGAAGGACATTATCTACAGTTGGGTTGGCATGCCTTTTTATGGTATGAGAAAGCCAAATCTCATAGGTATTTTCAAAACCATTATATTAGAAACTCCTTGTATATAATATGAGAAAAAATAAAAATGAAAATGTACACGAAAATACCAGGATGGGTCTCACCCATAGAAGCATTTGTTTATCCCAACCTTTTGAATGTCAGAAAAATTTTGACTTATACAGATATTTTAGACAAAGACAGGCAATTAAAGCCAAAACAAGACCTTATAGACCACGGGTTAGATGCATCGTGGTGGTCTATAATGCAAATACAATCAAGATATGAACGAGACCTAAAAATGTACGATTTTTATAAAGAACAGACAACTTTTGACCAAATAATGTTTGTGATGAAATGTATTTTTCTAATTAGAGATGGGTTATGTAGTCATGTCTTAACCATAGAGGAATCCATTTTGAGTCTGACACAGGCTAAGTTCTGGAAAATTACTAGTAGTTATTTTCAGCTTTTCTTATCGCCGCAGATGGAGAGGAAAACACAGCAGAGTCAAAATATCTCTAACCTGAATGATAAACAATTCTTTGGTGTTGGTGGGAAAGTAGGGCGTACCCTATGCTAATTCTTGCCTTCGTGATTGGGTGAATATGTCAGGAGGGGGCAGGTTGGAGAAATTTACAAGAGGTTGGAAAAAGTAACTTTGGGAGAGAGAAGAGAGTTTCGGGGTTTCTGAAAACATGGCGTCGCATTTCTTTGATCCAAGAGAAGGAACCTAATTCAACAATATGGACTGCGTAAGAATATCGTTTGCTTATCTTAGTTTATAGTTTAGTTTTTGCTTTGTTTAATAGTTAACTTTTATAGAAGGTGCTGAACCATTTATGCTGTTGCTTAGTAATGAAACTGTAGAGAAATGTTTTCTTTGTTCACTTAAATAAACTTATGTTGTTTAATAATTGGCCTTTCTAGTCCTTTGAACAGAACAGTTTCCCTATAGATAATTAATTTGGCTTACGTTACCAAAATTGAGTCATTCAACAGTAAAGATACGGTATTAAGTGGTTTTTTTTTTAATCAAATCGAAACAGACTTTAAATGCAGGCTGCCAAGAGTTCATGTCCCGGGAACTGTGTTGACTCAAGCAGTTTTCATTTCGAATGGGAGTGAATGGGGCCTGGATTTTCCTGTTTCGTGGTTTTTGATCTCATTTATGGGACCAATAACTCACATGGTGGCACGGTGTTACGATCCACGGGCCTGATTTGCAACCTGATTTCAGTAGTGTTACGCCCGGGCTTTCTCTTTACACACAGTTTGCTTTGGATTTATCCAGATGCTGTGGTAAATTGAAGCGGAGGGTCAGGCACGGACTGCTTTCAGTTTGAAACAAGGCAGCAACACAGCGTGGGTTGTCCTGCTAACTGTTTAAATATTCTTTTTTCTCTGCTCTATTTCTTTTCAACTGAAGCCCTGGCTGGAAAGGGTCAGTTGTGGGGGCGGATTCTGTTAAAGGACTAGGTGTAAATTTCTAAAGTAAGCTTTTTCGTTGCTAGGCACAGCTAAGGCACGGCACCTTATCAGGGTTTTCAGGGCAGTTTTATGGCTGGCGGTAATTTATTGCCGAAACAGTGGGAGGTTTACAGCTTAGCGGCTGCAAGCAGTCAGCATGGCTCAGCATGTTACTGAGAGGAGAACTGGCCGGAGGAAAACGTCCAGCGAATTGAGGTTGTTGATGGAGGAATCGGAGGGGGAACAATCAATTGTGGAAGATTCGGTTGAAGAAGACCAATTGGATTTACAAATGGCTGGGTACCCCCAGGAGTTTGACCCATTGCCTATTCCAAGCCGGAGAGATTCCAGAGGGCGAGCGGAGGAGCAACATCCCCGACCTACAGAGGAAGCCGTTGGTGAGAATCCGTCTGGTGCGGGGGGGCGGAATCCACCCACACCGATGCCCGCGACTGAGGAACTGACCCAGCTGGTTGCAGATCTAGTGAGGTCCCAAAAGGAGTTTGTTAACACTTTGAATCAGGCTGAGAAAGTGAAGAATAAGTGCAGGGAGCAAAAAGTGCAAGAGCTGCAGGAAAAGAGAAAGGCCAAACAGGCAATTAAAGACTCTATAGCCAGTGTGGATAGGGGAAGTCTACCTAGATACCAGGAGGGCGATTGTGTGTTGAGCTTCCTTAAGAATTTCGAGCAATCTTGCCAAGATTTGGAGATACCTAGAGAGTGGCTTCCGAAACTCCTTCGTCCACAAATTTGCGGTCAGCTCGCCACAATCGTGGCCAAAGTGGCTGAGGAAGATTATGATTGGTCTGAATTAGTTTGGGTTATTAAACAGCGCTATGGTTATACAAAAGAGCTATTGAGGCAGAATTTTAGGAAAATCAAAAAACTGCCTAATGAGAGTTATGCAGCTTTAGCTGACAGGCTGGAATTTTTAGGAGACCAATGGCTGGACTCTTTGAAAATCAGATCTGTAGCAGATATGAGAAAGGCATTATTCATGGAGCAATTTATGAACTTGGTCCCTTTAGAGTTGAGGAGTTCTTTACTAGAGAGAGAATTTAAAGACCTCCAATCCCTTGCGCTGAGGACTGACGAATTGTTATCATTTAGAAAGCCTGAACCAGCGCCTAGAGCCAGAGCAGAGGCGCCTAGAGCAGAGGCACCTAAGAGACAAAGCCAGCCTGACTTTAAAAAGCCTTACCATCAAGAGTATAGGCAGACTTCAACTGACCAGCGCAGGAGTTTAGCTCCAAATCAAAGCAGACCCACTTTTGCTTGTTTTAAATGCGGTGGCCCTCATCTACAAAAGGACTGTGGACTATCTCAAGGACCCCCTAGTCAAGCTAGGAAGTCAGATGTTAGAACACCGGTACCAGCACCACGCAAATCCAAGGGAGGCACACCCAAAGTATCTCTGGTAAGCCCTAACACCCCAGAGAGTCAACAAGTACCAACTCAAAGCCAGTCTGTCATGGGCACAGTGCCTAGACAGAATCAACCCAGTGGGAGTACTACCGCTTCACTAGCCAGTGATAGACAGGCAGCGGTAAATTACTATGTGCCTCAAATATTAGACGTTCGTGGAGGAGAACAAGCAGGAGTTATAAGACAGTCTCCACAGGGGAAAAAGTATACCCTAATGGACCCAGGTTGCGTAATCCCTGAGTCTCAGAAAGAATGGGCTATGAAGACTTATTCTGAAGAGGTGATTTTGTATACTGATAGAGAACAGGTGGTTCTAAATGCTTACAGTGATTCTGGTGCTGAACTTTCTTCCATATCCCGAAAATTTTTGCACCCAGAACTGATTTTGGACAATTTAAGGTTACCCATTAGGACCTATGGTTCAGGAGAGGCGGGAGAACAACATATTCCTCTCGCGTTTGTGGAATTATCGTTCAAAAATTGGCGTGGTACTAAACTTTGCCTCACTCATGAGGGGAAACCTGACTTCTTACTGGGAAATGACCTCACCTATTTGAATTTTAAGCAGAGTCAGGAAGGTCCTGCTGTTAACGTGGTTACCCGTTCCCAAACCCAAAAAGCAGAGACTGGGAGTGTTTCTGATGAAGCTGTCCCTACTACAAACTTAGACCAGCAGCAACATCTAGTGGCAGAACAAGATAATGCAGCTAATACAGAAGTGGAAATAGAGGAATCAGTGCCTATGGGGTCAGCTGAGTTTAAAGTGAAGCAAATGACTGATCCCTCACTAGCTTCCTTGAGAGCACAAGCAGATGACTATGCTCAAAACCCAATAACACAGCAAGTTAACTTTGTGTGGGGCCAGAATGGACTTTTGTATAGAGAATATCATCCCAAATCACACTTGAACATGCAACCCACACAACAGCTGGTAGTACCACAGGAATACAGACTGAGGATTCTTGAATTAGCTCATGACAATCCATCTAGTGGTCACCAAGGTGTGCAAAAAACTTTAAAAAGAATTTCTCAGCATTTTTATTGGCCTGGTATTAACAAAAATGTGAAGGACTATGTCAGTTCATGTGACTATTGCCAAAAAACAGGTTATCAGACCGATAAGACGAAGTCGGAAATGCTCTTAATGGAAATACCTGATCAAGTTTTCCAATGTTTGCAAATGGATGTCATGGGACCTTTTGTTCCAACTAAGTCTAAGAAGAAATACATCATCTCTTTCATCTGCCAAGCTAGTCGTTGGATCGAGGCCTATGCGTTGAGTAATCTAAGAGCTTCCACTATCGCACGCATCATCATAGACTTGTGCTCACGTATTGGAGTACCATCTCAGATAATTTGTGATCAGGCGGGGGCATTTCGTAGCTCCTTAATGGACAAAATTTGTGAACTTAGTGGAATAGAAATAAAATTTAGCTCCGCCTATCATCCTGAAAGTCATGGGTTAATTGAGAGAGGTCAACAAACCTTACTGAGGATGATCAAGACCATGGTACAGGTGTATGGTAACATTTGGGACGATCTGTTACCATTTGTTTTATTTGCTTATCGAAGTTCTGCTCACACTTCTCTTGGTGGTTTCTCTCCAAGTGAAGTGGTATTTGGGAGGAATCTACAAGGACCTTTGGATTTCCTGAAATCTGATTGGGAAGGTGTGGTGAAAAGCAGCACAGTTCCAGTTGCTGATTTTGTCAGAAATCTGCAAGAAAAACTGTTAGCTGTGCAAGAATTGGCCAAAGACAATTTGCTAAATGCTCAATCAACCCAGAAACTCTACCATGACAGACATTCCAGACACAGGGAATTTGATGTGGGAGATTTGGTTCTTGTTTTAAACCCCCTTAGACCTTCTAAATTAGAAGTTGGCTGGGAAGGTCCAGGGGAAGTGGTACAGAAACTGGGGAATAACAATTATTTGGTAAAAATGTTGAATTCTGAGAAAAAGCCTGTAAGTTACCATGTCAATAGGTTGAAATTGTATAAAGACAGAACTGCAATGGTTTTGCAATATAAGGTTGCTTGTTATCAGTCTGAATATGAGCCTGTAGATATGCTAGCTGAATTAGAAGATGCTGGTGATTGGTCTGACAACCTTGTTTTGACAGGTACCTCACTTCAGAAGGGAAAGCTGTACCAAATCTTAGAAAAATATCAAGATGTTTTTTCAGATAAGCCAGGTTACACAAATTTGGTCAGTCATGAAATCATCACTACCGATAGTCAGCCAATTCGATCTAGTCCATACAGAGCAGTTGGTGATCATGCTCTACGGATTGAACAAGAGATACAAAAGATGTTATCTCTGGATGTAATTGAGGAGTCATCATCCCCATACTCATCTCCAGTGGTTCTGGTTTCAAAAAAAGATTCCACTGGCAAGATTCTTGATGAGATAAGGTTCTGTGTGGATTACAGAAAGTTAAACAGTGTTACTGTTTCAGATCCTTATCCATTGCCAAGAATGGATCATTTAATTGAAAAATTGGCCAAAGCAAATTTTATCAGCATAATTGACTTAAAGAATGCTTACTGGCAGCTGGATTTAGCCGAAAATTCACGAGATAAGACCGCTTTTATCACTCATGTAGGCACTTTTAGATTCAAAAGGCTACCATTTGGATTGAAAAACGCAGGAGCATCATTTCAGAGAATGATAGATAAAGTTTTAAAAGGTCTACCTTTTGCTAGTGCTTATCTTGATGATGTTGCTATTTTCAGTTCTGATTTTGACTCTCATATGTCTCATGTTGAAACTGTGTTGTCTAGAATTCATCAAGCTGGTCTTACTGTCAAAGCTAGTAAATGTCAATGGATGAAAGGGAAGGTCACATATTTGGGTCATTTGGTTGGTCAAGGTGAAATTCATACTCTGCAAGCCAAAGTTCAAGCTATCAATGATTGGCCTATTCCAAAAACCAAGAAACAAGTGCGTTCATTTTTAGGTGTAGTTGGCTATTACAGGAAATTCATCCCTGATTTCAGTGAATTAGCTACACCTCTGACAGAGCTAACTAAGAAGAGACAGCCTGTCAAAGTTAATTGGACCCCCGAGTGCCAAGGGGCATTTGAGGCCTTAAAAGCAAAGATTATTCATGCCCCTATACTGAAATCACCTGATTTTGATAAGCCTTTCATTTTGCAAACCGATGCTTCAGAATTTGGATTAGGAGCTATTTTGTTACAGCAAGGGGAGGATGGGAATCTATATCCTATCTCATACTTCTCTAGAAAGCTCTTGGAAAGAGAGAGACATTATGCAATCCTTGAAAAAGAGGCTCTTTCTATATATTGGTCTCTTAATCTTTTACGACCTTATCTATGGGGGCGTAAATTTACACTCCAAACTGATCATAGAGCCTTAGTCTGGTTACAAAAGATGAAGTCTCAGAACCAAAAATTGTTAAGATGGAGTTTAGCATTGCAGGATTTTGATTTTGAAGTTCAACATATACCTGGAAAGCTAAATGTGGTGGCAGATGGACTTTCCAGGATGTACTGTGAAGATCCAGATGTTCCTGACCGCTAAAGAAGATGGAAGACGGTTGGAGTAGTTACTGTGGCTAATGAGCTAACATGCTTGTTTCCTTTTTGTATAACTGAATGGTGTGCCAAAAGATTGTATTGCTATATTATTTGTTATAATCCATATATAATCATTTACTTTTAGTTGTTTTATCAATTTACTTCAAATTAGCTCAGAATAACTGTTCTGAATTTAGAAGAAATTTAGCGGGGGTGTGTGATGAAATGTATTTTTCTAATTAGAGATGGGTTATGTAGTCATGTCTTAACCATAGAGGAATCCATTTTGAGTCTGACACAGGCTAAGTTCTGGAAAATTACTAGTAGTTATTTTCAGCTTTTCTTATCGCCGCAGCTGGAGAGGAAAACACAGCAGAGTCAAAATATCTCTAACCTGAATGATAAACAATTCTTTGGTGTTGGTGGGAAAGTAGGGCGTACCCTATGCTAATTCTTGCCTTCGTGATTGGGTGAATATGTCAGGAGGGGGCAGGTTGGAGAAATTTACAAGAGGTTGGAAAAAGTAACTTTGGGAGAGAGAAGAGAGTTTCGGGGTTTCTGAAAACATGGCGTCGCATTTCTTTGATCCAAGAGAAGGAACCTAATTCAACAATATGGACTGCGTAAGAATATCGTTTGCTTATCTTAGTTTATAGTTTAGTTTTTGCTTTGTTTAATAGTTAACTTTTATAGAAGGTGCTGAACCATTTATGCTGTTGCTTAGTAATGAAACTGTAGAGAAATGTTTTCTTTGTTCACTTAAATAAACTTATGTTGTTTAATAATTGGCCTTTCTAGTCCTTTGAACAGAACAGTTTCCCTATAGATAATTAATTTGGCTTACGTTACCAAAATTGAGTCATTCAACAGTAAAGATACGGTATTAAGTGGTTTTTTTTTTAATCAAATCGAAACAGACTTTAAATGCAGGCTGCCAAGAGTTCATGTCCCGGGAACTGTGTTGACTCAAGCAGTTTTCATTTCGAATGGGAGTGAATGGGGCCTGGATTTTCCTGTTTCGTGGTTTTTGATCTCATTTATGGGACCAATAACTCACAATGTTAACATCAGATGACAAATTAATTAGGAAAGTATATAAATACCTTCTAAATTGGAAAATGGAGGATGAACAGGTCAAAGAAACAATGGTTCAATGGGCAAAAAATTTTGGGTACAATATTGACTTAGAAAAATGGCAAGGGCTGTGGTCTAGAAACTATAAGATGACAATGGCAACATCTTATAAAGAGAATCTATATACAATGTTTTATAGATGGCATTTACCTTCTGATAGATTAGCTAAGATGTACTCTAACAGGTCAAGTAAATGTTGGAAATGTCATTAAAAAATTGGAACCTATTATCACCTCTGGTGGACTTGTGATAAAGCATAAAAAATGTAGATTTTAGGCCAGAGCTCTTTCTGTTAGGTATAATACCAGAAAGTGTTGATAGACAAAATGTATATTTAATACTGCATATTCTAACTGGCGAGGATTATTTATGGACAGTACTGGAAAAATGAAGGAACACCTACAGATCAAGAAATAATTAAAAAGATATTGGACTGCGCCGAAATGGACAGACTAACACTGAAAATCAAAGGAAAAGAAGATACAAAATATTACCAAACATGGGACTTATTCTATCAATGGTTAGAAGGATGTTGTATAGATTAGGAGTATAATGTGTGTAGTAGTTGTTTTACAAATGATTATAAGCTGTACCCTGGTGACACGATGTTAAACCAATATAGATGGATTTATATAATAAAAAAAGTAAAAAAAAAAAGGGAAAAAAAAGAATATGATCATCAGAGTCCGAAGTACAGGTGGAGGTTGCAAAGCAAACCCCCCCAGTCTGGCTTGGGGAAAACAAGAAGGGAGGCTTGGAGGGGAACCCCTCACGCACCCCAAATCAGGATAACCAAGATTTGCCTCTTGTCAACAGGACCTGCCTTTGGTGAGCAGGATTGAGATGTTTTTGAAAAAAAACACCCTAAACAAAATGCAACGAAAACCATACCCCAAAACACCACCACTTTGCACATGTTCCGAGAGGCAGTGTGGTGTTGCTGGAGGGAGTACCAGACTGGAAACCAGGAGGCCTGGATTCAAATCCCTGCCGGGCCAGGGAAACTGAGAGTAGAGAGAGCGTGTGTGTGTGTGGGGGGGTAAGGCTACTTCAGCCACCTCTTGAAATCTCACTGACCTAGCAAACGTTGGGAGGGATGTGGGATTTCGGTTCTTCCTTTTTTGTCCCAAAATAAAGCACAGAGAAATCACCTCCGTCTCACTTCTGCCTACGAGAAAAGAAAAAGAGAAAAGATCAGCCTGGAGGCTTCGTGGATGAAGCAAATCAAAAACATTTCCTTGCGGAAGGTGTTTTCCTCATGCTTATATCGAATGCAACTCCCTCCCAATCTCTCTCTGTCCCGTCTTCAGGCAGCAGAACAAGACAAATGCCAAAGCAGGCAGACAGCCGCATCTCCGGCCAGGGTCCGAGATCAAATCCACACACACACACACACACCAGTTCCCAGGGAGTGGAGGCAACAGCCGGGAACCAGAGAGCAATAGGAACCATCATGCAGCGGTGATGATAGCAGCAGCCTAGAAGAGAGCGTTTCTCCCACTATTTATTTAAAATATTTTTACCCCCTCCCTTTCTCTTTAAAAAGGCCTCAAGGCAGTTTAATGTACAACATTAAAAGGGCAACATTTAAAAGTGAAAAACAGGAAGTCTAGAAACCTTAAAAAGCATCAAACCGTTGCTCCACTAAGCAGGGTCAACACAACCAACCTCTAAAAAACAGCCAGAAGCCCATGCGATGGATGGAGGGGATCGAGAGTCGGACGGGCCCCCCCTGTTCTCATGGGACCCTCCATTATTTCGGTCCTTTCGGGGATCCCAAGAGAGGGCAGGCCGCAGGAGAGTGGAAACCTAGGGAGAAGAAGGACCGAGGGGGCAGGTCTTTTGCACAGCCAATGGCCTTGAATGGCGCCTTTCCAGACCCAAAAGCCCAGAACCGTTTTGGCCCTGCAGGAAGAAGAACAGCACGTCCGACAAAAGAACTCCCATTCCGGGGAGACCGACCTCCCTTCCAGCCTCCCCGGGAGAAAGATCCCAAGGAGGAAAGTCCAACTCTTTCCCTCTCTCCCTGTTTCTCCGGCTTCTCTTCCACCCGCCTTCTGGGGAAAAGACCGTCGTGTTCACACAAGCAACGCAACAAGGAAGCCGCCAAGCGCGGGGTGGTGGGAGTATACATACACACACACACACACAGAGAGACTGGCCTTTTCAACTCCCCCCGCAAATCTCACACACCCCTGCCCGCGATCTGCCCCTCCGTTGCCCACCTCCATCCAGGTCCCGATCCGGGAGGCGCCCACCCCCCAAAAGAGCCCGTCTTCTCTCCAGGCACCTTCTTCGGCCAAAGGGGAAGAGGAGGAGGCAGGCGCTGTAGATCCCGCTTCCGGCTCCCATTCGAACGGCGTACAGGGGAGGAGCCCTTCCCCCCGCCTTCGTAGCTCTAGGTTCCCTCCACCTTCCCCCCTCCTGCAGGAATGGAGTGTGTGTGTGGGGGGGAAGGCCAGAAAAAACGGGGGGGGTGAAGGGCAGGAAGGCTCTGAAGAGTCTCTCTGTCATGGAAAATGGATGAGGGAGGAGCTTCTTCTTCAGGCTCCCCAAGGTCTCCACTTCTAGGGGAAGAAAGACTCAGATCATGTAGACTTCCCATCAGCTAAGTCTATTTTGTTGCTGTTGTTTAGTCATTAAGTCGTGTCCAAAACTTTGTGACCCCATGGACCAGAGCACGCCAAGCCCTCCTGTCCTCCACTGATGTCTTTGCTTTTTAAGATACTGTCAAGGTTTTTCATTGCTTTCCTCCCCAGAAGCAGGCGTCTTTTAATTTTGTGGCTGCTGTCAACATCAACACTGTGTAGCGTAAGCCCCTTGAAGAAGTCTGACCCTAAAAGAACACTAATCCGTATTAAAATAAGAAACACTACTAAGGTGGGTTAACCCCACCTTCTTCTGGCAATCACATACTTTACTAAAGAATCAACATCTCTCAGATTCTTCAGAAATCAGTTAGCTTGTAGCTCAGCTCTCAGTTCTTTAGATTTTTTATTATTTTATTATTTTTATTATAACTACATAACACACAAAGATCAAAGGAATAAAAATTTTTGGGGTGGGGTCCCATCATCTCCTGGCAAATAGAAGGGGAAGATATTGAGGCAGTGACAGATTTCACTTTCTTGGGCTCCATGATCACTGCAGATGGTGACAGCAGCCACGAGATTAAAACAGGCCTGCTTCTTGGGAGGAAAGCAATGACAAACCTAGACAGCATCTCAAAAAGCAGAGACATCACCTTGCCAACAAAAGTCTGAGTAGTCAAAGCTATGGGTTTTCCTGTAGTGATGTATGGAAGTGAGACCTGGATCATGAAGAAGGCTGACCGCCAAAGAATTGATGGTTTTGAATTGTGGTGCTGGAGGAGACTCTTGAGAGTCCCCTGGACTGCAAGGAGAACAAACTGATCCATTCTGAAGGAAATCAACCCTGAGTGCTCACTGGAAGGACAGATCCTGAAGCTGAGGCTTCAATACTTTGGCCATCTCATGAGAAGAGAAGACTCCCTGGAAAAGCCCCTGATGTTAGGAAAGTGTGAAAGCAGGAGGAGAAGGGGATGTCAGAGGATGAGATGGTTGGACAGTGTCATCGAAGCGACCAACATGAATTTGACCCAACTCTGGGAGGCAGTGGAGGACAGGAGGGCCTGGCGTGCTCTGGTCCGTGGGGGTCACAAAGAGTCCGACACGACTAAACAACAACAAAGCGCTCCATGGAGCTCTCTGGCCGAGTGCTAGGAGCTCCTTAGGGAGGCTTGGGCACCACCCAACTTACTGTAGACTTCAGAAGAAGGTCATATGCTAGGAAGTCAGATATGCTCCCCTTGGGCAAACATTAACAACGTTCTGGATTCATTCAGGTTAACAACAACAACAAAAACAAAAAACCCACAACCCACACCTTAGAGCATTGTAAAGTTTTAGTGTCAAATTCAGGGGGAGAGTCTCCATCATCAGATCATTCTGGCTTTGAAGATTTCCTTCCTTCTCCTGCCCCCCCCCACATCCTGTAAGACTGCCAGAGTGGCCTCTAGCCAGAGGGGCAGCAGTATATATACTGTATGAAATAAAAATAAAAATGTTATTTATCCAAATCCTGCCAGATTCTCCCTCGTGGTCTTCTTCTTCTTCATCATCATCATCCACTTGGAGAGATCAGCCTACGTGGCCAACGTAAGGCCTTCCCTTCCAGCCAAGCCCTTCCATATCCTCCCCCCACCCCGATGTTTCCTCTCTCCTCCCTCCCAGGCTGGAGTCTCTGCCTTCACCCCCACTTTCTCTGCCGAGCCCCCTTTCTGGCCCCGCTCCGACCCATCTCTCTCTGCCCCCAAACCTTCCTCTGCCTCCTCTTCCTCCTGCAGAGACACCCCGCCCCCGCTTCCCACCCAGGGCGTTGCAGCCTTAAAACTCCTTTTCCCACTTCTGCAGAAGGGGGAGTCTGGAATTTGGGGGAACCCCTTGTGTGAGGGGAGAGGGAGGGGGGAAGAGCCAGTTTCCCTTCTCTCCTTCCTTTCTTTTCCCCACAGCCACCGAGGCCTACAGGATTCAGGAGAAAGTCGGGGGGGGGGTCTCCTCAGAGGAAAACCCAGACTAGCATGGGATCATGATCTGTTAGCAGTGTTGATTGGCAGGAATTGTGCGGATAGGGATAAAAGAGTTGAATGCAGGTTCCCAGGATTGGGCTTGGATAACTTCATGGATGCTGGAGTTCTCCACCCGACAATACGTTGTAATTGGAATTGTGGTTCCTATTATTTGGGGATTGTTTTCGTTCATCTCCAAGCCCAGGAATGGCTTTGCAAAGAGGAGCAGATTTCAATTCAGCGCTGTTTCAATTGACAGAACTCAAAAAGTGGGGAGTGATACCTGGATATGGCTGAAAGAAGTTTCATTCCTGGTCTTGAAGTACAAAATCTTATTCTACATGTTATTTCCTATACAGTGGTGCCTGCTATGCGATTTCATCGTTAAGCTATTTTTAAAAGCCCATAGAAATGCATTAAAACGCGTTTAATGCATTCCTATGGGCTTAAAAACTCACCTTATGTGAAAATCCTCCATTGTGCTGGCCATTTTCGCTGCCTCTAAAGCGAGGCAAAACAGCGGGCGGCTATTTTGTTTACCCAGCGGCCATTTTGGAACCGCCAATCAGCAGTGTGAAAATGGGGGCTTTGCGATGATCGCTTCCCCATTTTCACACAGCTAATCGGAGGGAGCTTTGCGATGATCGCTTCCCCGCGATCATTGAAAAGCGAATTTTCCCCATAGGGGCCATCGCAAAGCGATCGCTCTTGCAATGGCAAAAAGTCCATCGCAAAGCAATTTTGTCGTAAAACGGAGCGACTGCTATGCGAGGCACCACTGTATTAATTCTCTCTTGGCCTTTGTATTAAGTCAGAGGCCTATATTTCACAACTTCCAGCCTTTCAACTAGCAGGTGGCCTATTTAGGAATGCTGCCCACAGGCCAAACACAAATAGAACCATAAAATAATGGAAAAGTGAACCATCAAGTCCAACCCCCTGCTCAAGGCAGGAATATAGTCCAAGCAGATCTGCGAGGTGAGGAGCTAGGTTTTTCTTGAAAGCCTCCAGGGTTGGAGCACTCCAAAATATTTGAAACATAAAACCCAGCAGGGAGACGGAAGCTGAAGTCCATACATCTGGGCCCTGCTTGGTAACATAAATATATTAATGAGATAATGAATTTGAAATACACTTTCTCCCAGACAGTGCGGGGGAATCCTACAGGAAGGTCATCAAGGGGAGGTGGGAAGACCCCCAACTATCTGTAAGGGACCCTTTTGTTTTCCCCCCCACACATTTATACCCAGGAGGCCAAAAACCCTCACCTGGAGAGACCTTTTTGTTTTCCAGAAATCTCAAGGAGGACACGCGCGGGTGGAGCTCTCTGGCCTGGACGCAGAAGATCCCGTTTTCTCCTGAGGAAGCACGAATTCAGCTCCTGAAAGAAAGAACACCAGCAACTGAAAGGGGAAACCATGAGAAAAAAAGGGTCGAAAACATTCTCCCCCCTGCAGGCCTGGACGGAAGAGGCAGAAGGTCCACACCCCCAATTCAGAAAGGGGAACTGGCAAACCCAGAGACCGATTCCTTGAATTAAAAAAAAGAAAGAAATCAGTTCGATTCATGGCATCCCGTTGCAGTTGAAATCTAGGGTTTTGCAGAGAAGGAATCTGGGACGTGTTGTTGTTCTGACTCTTGAGGAGACTTTAGGGAGGAGAAGCTCTATCAGGGTTTCCTGGTGTTGCTTCACAGAGGCTGCTCCTCTTTGGTAGGAAGCGATAAAAGGGGCCCCCCTAAGGAAATGGATTTTATTTATTTATTTTTTGCCCTCCTCCCTCCTGGATCCTCTCTAGAAGAGCCACAGAAGGAAAACCTCCTCAACCATCCGAAAAGGACTCTCCGTGTGTGTGTGTGTGTGTGTGTGTGTGTGTCGGGGGGGGGGAATCTGTGACCGGCCCCCTCCCTCCCAGCTGACCCCCCCACACACACACACACACCTTCCTTCTTCAGATCTTTCTAGCTTTGAGGATTTCCTTCCTTCTCCTGTCAGTCCCCCCCCCCATGTTTGAAGACACCCCCGAGTCAAAGAAGGATTAATCCAAACTCTGCCAGATTCTCCCTCTTGGTTCCCCAAAAAAGCTGCGATTCCTTGGGGGGGGGGAAGAGGAAGGGGGGGAGACGGAAGGGGGGGCAGAAAAGGGGGGCCGAGGCAGAGAAAGTGGGGGGGGGAAGGATGAGATTCTAACCTGGGAGGGAAACATGGGGGGGGAATAGCTCGACACCCCCCCCAAGATCCCCAACGAGGAGAGTCTGAAGGAAAGGTTTGCAATTCAGGTCCGTCCAGGAAAATGGGGGGGGGGGGTTGGAGTATTTGCCATCCGGGGGGGTGGAAAGGAGAAGAAGACGCCCCCTCCCTCCCCCCTCGGAATTTGCCTTCCCTTTTTTTGAAGGAAACCCCCCCCCCCAATATTATGCTCACCTCCTTGCTGGTCCCGAGGCCGAGAAAATCCTCTGTACGTGCGCCCCCCCCCGAAAGAGACGATAGAGACGGGAGGAGACAGACGGGGCCTCTCACTGCTTCCGCTTCCGGTTGGGAGAAAGGCGGAAAAATAAAGGGGAGGAGCTCCTTCTCTTCTCTTTTTTCGTCGCTCTCGGTTCCTCCCCCCTCCAACCTGTGTGTGTGTGTTTGTGTGTGTGTGTGTGTGTGTGTGTGTGTGTGTGTGTGTGTGTGTACATATATATGCGGCCCCCTCCCCCTTCCCCCCCCCGCAATATTTTACAACCCACCCACCCCCCCGCATGGCTCACCTCCTTGCAGGTCCCGAGGCGGGAAACTCCCAAGGAGGCTCCTCCGCACGCGCCCTCCACGGAGACCATAGAGACGGGAGGAGACAGACGGGGCCTCCCACCGCTTCCGGTTCCTCCCCCCCTCCAACCCCCCCCAAAGGGTTTCATGAATGGAGGGGGGGCGGAGGGGAGGAACCTCGAGAAAGGAAAGGGGGGGTCTCTCTCTGTGGGGGGGGGTTATAAGGAAATGGACAGCCCCCTTCTCTCCCCCCCCCGATGTTCTTGTCAGGGGGAAGAGGTTGACTCTCTAGGAGGAGCTCCGAGCAGTGGCGCATCTCTCTTCCCTTTCGTAGCTCTACGTTCCCCCCTCTTCTCTCTCCTCAGAGTTGGGTGTAGAAGCGAGGGAGAGTCACGTGCTTTTTATGCAGGTCACGTGATTCCCTCCTCCTGCCCGCACAGCCCCTCTTGCCCCCTCTTGTTCTCGAACTTGGACAGGAACCGGAAGAGGGGAATCTCTCTCTCCTCCTGGCCCCTCTTTCCCTCCCCCGCCACCTCTATGGTCTCAGGGCGGACGCTCTTCCCAAAGAAGGAGGACTCCCTCTCGTGGGTTTCCCCGCTGGCTTCCATTCCTTGGGGAGGCGGGGGGGGGGGGGAGGAGAATAAGGGACTCCCCAAGGAGAGGGGAGGGGAGGGGGGTCTCCTCCGGGCAATCCGGATCGGAAACCGGTTTCTCCCTTTTGGTTTGCACGGCAGGCACCGGCTTGCAAGGGGGGGGGAGGGCTTCCCCTTTCCACCCCCTTCCTTGCAAGGTCTCCTCCTTGACTGGGGTGTGTGTGAAATATTCAGATGGGGTTGAGATCCTCCCCGGGAAAGACCCCACGTTTCCCCCCCCCCGAATCGCTAGGGCAAAGAAGGCGGCCAGGATCAGGGCCAGGTCTGGGGGAGGAGGAGGAGGGAGAGAGAGAGAGAGAGAGAGAGAGAAGAGGGGTGGACTTTCCTCCATGGGATCTTTCCTATGGCGGTGGTGGGGGGGGGGGCTGAAAGGGGGGTCGATTTCTGCCCAGGGAAGGGTCTCCCCTTGGACGTCCTCCTTCTTCCCGCAGGGCCAAAACTCTTCCGGTCTTTGGGTCCTGGAGGCGCCATTCAGGGCCGTCGGCTGTGCAAAAGACCTGCCCCCCCCCCCGGATCCTCCTCCTTCTTCCTCCTAGGAAGGATTCGCCCTCCGGCCTCCCCTTCCTGGCTCTCCGTAGGGTGGAGGAAAGAAGGGGCTTTGGGAAGAGGCCGAAAGAGGCTCCGGTCCTTCCACAGGGAGGGCAGGAGGAGAGAAGGACCGGATAAAGGCCACCCAGCCCCTCTGGATCTGCAGGGTTTCCCTCTCCCTTCGGGCCTTTTGCAGAGTGAATGGCTCCGAAGGGTCCCTTCCAGACCAAGGGAATCACAAAACGCTTTGCTTTCCAGCTGGGGCTGCCCTGACACCAAGACCCCCCACCCACCCACCCTCGGTTGCCTCCCCTCCAAGGCCCTGAGAGGTTTGGGGTGAGCTCCAAAGGAAGAGCAGTGAGCTCCAAGGGGTTGGAAGAAAGCAGGCGAGAAAAGTCCGGAGACCTGAACTCGGCCCGCCCTGGGTGGGCAACCCCAAGACACACAGGGCCCTTGGCCCACGGAGGGGCCACGGAGGCTGAGGAGCCCCTTTGGAGACGCCCCCCCTCCCCCGCGTTGGGATCCTCGAAGGGACCGAAAATAGCGAAGGGTCCCGTGAAAATAGAGAGTCCGGTCCAGCCCTCGGTCCGCTCCATCGCACGGGGGGGGGGGGGAAATGGTGTTTTATTAGAGCTTGATTTCGTTTACCATCCTTAGTGCAGCTTCGGTTTGATTCATTTTGAGGTTTTGTTTTTCACTTTTGAATATTGCCCTTTCATGATGTACCTAAACTGCCTTGGGTCCTTTTTAAGGAGAAAGGCAGGGCAAATATATTTTAAATAAATAGTGGGAAACTTTTGACTTAAGGGAGACGCTCCCTTTTGACTTAAGGCAAATACCAAAAGAATAGGAATGTGGCTAAGAATATAATATGTAGAATAAACTTTTCTACTCCCTAGACCATAAATAAAAATTTCTTCTATATCCAGGTATCACTCCCCCCTCCTTTTAAAATTCTGACAATAGAAATGATGCTGAATCTAAATCTGCTCCTCGTGGTTTAGCCTTTCCTGAACTATAGGCGACACACAGAGGCCAAAGTCTAGATATAGCACGTACAAATAACCCCACAATTCGAATTACAGATGCTCCCGTGACAACAGAGGGTCCGGTCCGCTCCATCGCACGGGGCTCTGGCATTTTCTCGATGTTGATTTCATTTAACATCCTAAGTGCAGCTTCGGTTTGATTCATTTTAAGGTTTGTAGTCTTGCTGTTTTTCACTTTTAAATGTTGCCTTTTTCTGAGGCACGTAAGCTATCTTGCAACCTTTTTTTTCATGAGAAAGGCAAGATAAAAATATTTTAAATCGACCGTCAGAGACCTGCCCTCTTGTATTCTGCTACTTTCATTGCATGTTTCAGAGGGAAGTTACGCCTGACTAGAGAGGGAGAAGGAGAGGGAGATGGGGATGTGGCCCCGTTTAATAGAAACACGAGGAAGGCACATCTCGGATGGAAATGTTTTTGATTTGCTTTATCCGTAAAGCCTCCAGGCTGATGTTTTCTTTCTCCTTTTCTCCTAGGAAGGAGTGAGACGGAGTGAGAGTGATTTCTCTCTGCTGTTTTTGGGACCCATTAGAAAGAACCCATATCCCACATCCCTCCGAACGTTTGCAAGGTCAGTGACATTTCAAGGGGTGGCTTAAGGAGCCTTGCCCCCCCCACTCTCTCCTCTCCGTTTCCCTGTCCCAGCAGGGATTTGGACCCAGGTCTCCTGGTTTCCAGTCTGGTACTCCATCCGTGACACCACAGGTCTTCTTTGAACATGTGCAGAGTGCTGGTGTTCAAGGATATGGTTTCCTTGGCATCCGATGCAAGAGGCACAACGTCTCCCCCGTCCACCGCTCTCCCCCTCCCATCATCTCCTCTGGGAAGACATTTCCACACACCCTGCGTGGGGGAAGGTTCTTCCGTTCTAAGTCCTCTGTTTTTTCCTTTCTTGTTTGCTTCCCCTCTTCCTCTCTCTTTCGGCCCGATCCTCTTCTCTCCCATTTACCCCAGTAGAAAGGTTTCCTGGCTGAGTAATGGTTCCTTCCCCTTCCTGCCTCATCTCTTGATATCAACCTTCCCACTCTTCTAGCAATTGCTTACTCTCTTCACCTCTGCCGTTCTGGCCTCCACTTCTCTCTCTCTCTCGCTCACACACACACACACACTCACTCACTCACTCACTCTCTCACTCTCTGCTCCTGGTCCTTCTTATTTCTATATCCTTCCTTTTCTCTCCCTTTCACATCCCACGTGGGGGGACGGCGTTTCCCCTTTTCTCCTTTGTCCCATTTCCTCTTTTTCCTGGCTGGACGATCCTCGTGGAGACAACAGAACCAGGGATCAAGACTCCAGACTCACTTTATGTCCAAGACTTTGTGTTTCACGCACTCGTGTCCGTCAGTCCCAATCTCAACCACCAAGGCAATACTTAACAGTCCCCTCTTCTTACCTTGGTCCGAGCACGGAGTGGCCTGGTTGTTAGATTTGTGCCCAACAAATTCTCCCAGTCTCCTTCACCGGGGTGTCGGACATCTCGGGTTATCTCATCTGCGCAGCCAAGTTCCCCGCCAGGGAAAGTAGGCTGTTGAAATCGATGGAATGCGTCTCCTTGTTTTCTCAGCAGTGGAACACAGCAGGAGACTTGGATCCCGGACGAGCCCCCAGTAGTGAGAAATGCTCACACCCTTGTTACTTAAATGCAAGAACCAGACAACCATGAATACAAGCAGCTCTCCTTTATTAAAAAGCCCTTTTGCAAAAGCGGGTGCCCGAACTGGGTAGGCACCCCCATCAATCCAGGCAGGATGATCTTTATCCCCTACTCCTGGCCCTTGTTTCCCTCTTGGTCTGGGCAATCCAAGGCACGCCTAAACTGATCAGAGGAAGTCCTGCCTCTCTTTCCATCTCCCTCTCCTCTCTTTGCCTAGACCCCAGACTCTTATTTATTTCTATTATTATTTCTATGTTGTTGTTGTTTACTCTTTTAGTTGTGTCCGACTCTTCATGACTCCACAGACCAGAGCACGCCAGGCCCTCCTGTCTTCCACAGCCTCCTGGAGCTGGGCCAAATTCATGTTGGTCGCTTCAGTGACACTGTCCAACCATCTCATCTTCTGTTCCCCCCACCCCCATTACAAGGTTTCTTAATTCCTCCTCACTTTCTGTCATATCTGAGGTTGTTGATATTTCTTCCGGCAATCTTAATTCTGGCTTGGGATTCCTCCAGTCCGACCTTTCTCACAATGTATTCTACATATAAGTTAAATAAGCAGGGGGACAATATGCAGCCTTGTCGTACTCCTTTCCCAATTTTGAATCAATCAGTTGTTCCATATCCAGTTCTAACTGTGGCTTCCTGTCCCACATATAGGTTTCTCAGGAGATAAATAAGGTGGTCAGGCACTCCCATTTCTTTAAGGACTTGCCATACTTTGCTGTGGTCGACACAGCCAAAGGCGTTTGCATAGTCAATGAAGGAGAAGTAGATGTTTTTCTGGAACTCTCTGGCTTTCTCCATAATCCAGCGCATGTTAGCAATTTGGTCTCGAGTTCCTCTGCCCCTTCAAAATCCAGCTTGTACTTCTGGGAGTTCTCGGTCCACTTACTGCTGAAGCCTACCTTGGAGGATTTTGAGCATAACCTTGCTAGCGTGTGAAATGAGTGCAATTGTATAGTTGGAGCATTCTTTGGCACTGCCCTTCTTTGGGATTGGGATGTAGACTGATCTTTTCCAGCCTCTGGCCACTGCTGAGTTTTCCATTGATGATGATTTGGAAAAGAGTGTTTGTGATGACCAGCTTGTTCCCATTACAAAACTCAATTACACTTTGCCTTGCTTCATTTTGAACTGCAAGGCCAAACTTACCTGTTGTTCCTTTTCTCTCTTGACTCCTTACTTTAGCATTCCAGTCCCCCATAATGACAAGAACATCTTTCTTTGGTGTCAGTTCTAGAAGGTGTTGTAGGTCTTCATAGAATTGGTCAATTTCAGCCTTTTCAGCAATGGTGGTTGGTGCATAAACTTGGATGACTGTGATGTTGAAAGGTCTGCTTTGGATTTGTATTGAAATCATTCTATCATTTTTGAGATGGTATCCCGGTACAGCTTTTCCCACTCTTTTGTTGACTATGAGGGCTACTCCATTCCTTCTACGGGATTCTTGCCCACAATAGTAGATATGATAATCATCTGAATTGAATTCTCCCATTCCCGTCCATTTGAGTTCACTAAAATGTTTATTCTTGTCATTTTGACCACATCCAGCTTACCAAGGTTCATAGATCTTACATTCCAGGTTCTTTTGCAGTATTTTTCTTTGCAGCATCGGACTTTCCTTTCACTTCCAGTCACGTCCACAGCTGAGCATCCTTTCGGCTTTGGCCCAACCACTTCATTAGCTCTGGAGCTACTTGCATTTGTCCTCCGCTCTTCCTCAATAGCATGTTGGACGCCTTCCCACCTGAGGGGCTCAACTTCCAGCATCATCTTCCAGTGTATTGTTTTTCTGGTTCACTGCCTGTTGGAGCTTGCTCCATTGCTCCAAAATAATTTTTTTTGCCTTTTTTTTTAAAAAAAATTCCTTAATTGAGTTTTTAGGGAGAGCGATTTGTGCTGATTTTGGGCAGAATTTTCCAACGATGTTTCAGATCTAGCAGTAAAATGTTTTTCCCTTTGCATGACATGAATTAACTCCTGTTTGTATTTTTCTTGTGAAGGAGATAAGGAGAGGGAAAAGGTGTTCTCTATGTTCTTGTTTAGACACACACACAAGGATGTCTGCCAACAGAGTCCTCCTCACACACCTCTGGATCCAACTCTGCATACAGATCCTCTGGGGCAAAGCCCCCAGGAGGACTCTCTTTTATTAAGCTTACAAGTTCACATTAGGATTGGCCCAAAGAAAGGGTTTAAAGTTAGCTCTCTATCACTATGAGGAAGAGGAAGAATGGGTAGTAGTTCCTCCTCTCAGAAGCAGCTATGACGTCAACCAGGAGAGCGTTCTCTGCACTGAAGAATCAGCCAACAGCTTAGCAACGTTGGGAAGAAGCGTTCCCCCACAATAGTTTTCTGCCACCTCTACTTCTCCTTCCTATTTGAGTCCCTGCTGACTGTTTCCAGAACTTCAGAGAAGACCTCCTGGTGACATCTGTGGCTCTAGTAGAATAACTTCTATCTGATTTAATTCATTATTCAAGGAGGGCTGTTCGGGCAGTGCAGGGCACATACACTTGTGTGCATGTGGAAAGGCGTGGGGGAGCACATGCCTGGTCAGGCTTAGGCCACAGACTGGCACCGGACCACGGACCGGAGTTTCAGGATTCTGTCCTAGAGGAAACATTGATTTTTGTAAACCGAGATACTACTGGAATATGCAGCATTTATAATTATTTACAGTATATTCTTCACTCCCCTCTTTCCATACACATTTGTTTAGATATCTAACTCTGGATCCAGAGGTTGGGAGTTCACTTACCTTCTAGCTCTGCAGTTCTAAGATGCCATTGCCTCAGCACCTATTTCCCTGACCATCTCTGCTTCCTAGCCCCATTGAGCCCCCATTCACCTCCACGCAGGACCCGCTGAGGAGTTGCAGAAACTCCCAACAGAGGCACCCAGCTTTTGGTCCCTAGCATGCTGTTCTTCTGAGTTCTGCAGGCAGCTTCATACGAGTCCCGCGATATGAGCTCGGGCGCCAGCTCCGATCCACTGCCTCGTCCCACAGGACCAACCCAGCTCCAGTCACAAAACACCCCTTCTCTCATCCTCCTCAGCCACAGACAGCGGCAACACGACCAGCTCCCAGTCCTAATTCCTACACTGACCCTCTCTGCTTCCTATCCTGTTTTCAGAAATTCCTGATGGTTCTCTACCCGTAACAGCATTTTATAAACTCTACATCCCATCCATTTCATGGACCTGTCCTTTCTCTTCTCCTTCTGAATAATAATCTCTGCAGACTTTGTCAGTTCCCTGCATTGACCACTCACTGATCTTTACCCATTCTCGAGTCCAATCATTTAGCTGCCACATTCATCCACTTTTGCTCTTCCTTTCTAACACTGTTCTTTCCCCCCTTGTTATTCATTTCTGCTAAACAATCCTTTAATTGAAATATTTGTTTCCTCTTTAAGCAACTTTGAGAAATTCCTTTCTAATTTTCTGGAAATGTAAGTCTAGTCTTTGGGGAGAATTTGAGAAGGGAATAAAAAATTAGTATACTTTGAATTTGATGTACTTATTTGGGTGTGGAAATGAACCTTCTTTCATTACTCCTCCCCCAAAATGTTCCCCAGTGAAGAGCCCTTCCAACTTCAAGCCCAAAAGAACAACCTACAGTCCGGCCTCATCCCCTCCCTGATTCTCTTCCCTCACCTTTTTGGCTATCTTTCCTTGCTCCTCCGTGAATCAGGCAGAATCCGAACACATCATTCCTTTTTCCTGCAGATTTTGACAGTGGTTATTTCTCTGTTTTTTTCTTCTTCTAACCTACCAGATGATGAACAGGAGAAGAAGAATTGCCCAGCAACATCTGAAGCAACCTGGACAGGAACTCATAATCAAGCAAGAAAACATGGAATTGAAAATCAGAGTGGACAGGCATGGATTTGACATAAAAAGGCTGACGCAGGGGAGAAACCACGTAAATGCATGTCACCTCAGTAGACACCAAAGAACACACACGGGGAAGAAACTGTATCCACGTAGGGAATGTGGAAACAAGAGCCTCCATATACACAAAGGAACTCACACTGGGGAGAAACCACATAAATGCATGGAATGTGGAAAAAGTTTTAGTCAGAGTGGTAACCTTAGGTCACATGAAAGGATTCACACTGGGGAGAAACCACATAAATGCATGGAATGTGGAAAGAGCTTTACTCAGAGTAGTCATCTTAGGTCACATGAAAGGATTCACACTGGGGAGAAACCACATAAATGCATGGAATGTGGAAAAAGTTTTAGTCAGAGTGGTAACCTTAGGTCACATGAAAGGATTCACACTGGGGAGAAGCCACATAAATGCATGGAATGTGGAAAAAGTTTTAGTGAGAGTGGTAACCTTAGGTCACATGAAAGGACTCACACTGGGCAGAAACCGCACAAATGCATGGAATGTGGAAAGAGCTTTAGTCACAGTGGTGTCCTTAGATTGCATCAAAGGATTCACACTGGGGAGAAACCACATAAATGTATGGAATGTGGAAAGAGCTTTAGTCACAGTGATGGCCTTAGGAAACATGAAAAAACTCACACTGGGGAGAAACCACATAAATGCATGGAATGTGGAAAAAGTTTTAGTCAGAGTGGTAACCTTAGGTCACATGAAAGGACTCACACTGGGCAGAATCCGCACAAATGCATGGAATGTGGACAGAGATTTAGTAGGTGTGGTGTCCTTAGATTACATCAAAGGATTCACACTGGGGAGAAACTACATAAATGCAAGGAATGTGGAAAGAGCTTCAGTCAGAGTGGTCACCTTAGGATACATCAAAGGATTCACACTGGGGAGAAGCCTTATAAATGTATAGAATGTGGAAAGAGCTTTAGTCACAGTGATGGCCTTAGGAAACATGAAAAAACTCATACTGGGGAGAAACCACATAAATACATGGAATGTGGACAAAGTTTTAGTCTGAGTGGGAACCTTAGGTCACATGAAGGGACCCACACTGGGGAGAAACCGTACAAATGCATGGAATGTGGAAAGAGCTTTAGTTACAGTGGTGGCCTTAGGTTACATCAAAGGATTCACACTGGGGAGAAACCACATAAATGCATGGAATGTGGAAAGAGCTTCAGTCAGAGTAGTCACCTTAGGATACATCAAAGGATTCACACTGGGGAGAAACCACATAAATGCATGGAATGTGGAAAACGTTTTAGTCTGAGTGGGAACCTTAGGTCACATGAAAGGACTCACACTGGGGAGAAACCGTACAAATGCATGGAATGTGGAAAGAGCTTTAGTTACAGTGGTGGCCTTAGGTTACATCAAAGGATTCACACTGGGAAGAAACCACATAAATGCATGGAATGTGGAAAAAGTTTTAGTCTGAGTGGGAACCTTAGGTCACATGAAAGGACTCACACTGGGGAGAAACCGTACAAATGCATGGAATGTGGAAAGAGCTTTAGTCAAAGTGGTCGCCTTAGGTTACATCAAAGGATTCACACTGGGGAGAAACCACATAAATGCATGGAATGTGGAAAAAGTTTTAGTCGGAGTGGGAACCTTAGGTCACATGAAAGGACTCACACTGGGGAGAAACCGTACAAATGCATGGAATGTGGAAAGAGCTTTAGTCAAAGTGGTGGCCTTAGGTTACATCAAAGGATTCACACTGGGGAGAAACTACATAAATGCTGACGTAATGCAAAAGAAATAGAAAAAAATGAAGCTCATTTTGAAGTGTCACTTGTCATGTGTTTTATTTCTATTGTTAGTTAACAGGTAGATATCGCAAAATAGCCGTAGAAGCTTGTGTTGAAAAAATGAGAAAAATATATATTTTGCAATGGAAGCTTTTACAAAATTAGTGTAAAAACAGAAAAATATGGATGTTCTAAGGCTAACTGATGAAAGAAAAGCACGTAGTGAAGAAAGAAAAGCTGTCATTTGTTTTAGAAGGCTTTACCCTCATAAATAATAATAGTAATTGAGTTTTAAAGAGGGTACCAGTTAATATATATTCTATATTATTTATGAAAAACTAAGCATTTCTATGCTATTGTACTGAGTGTATAGTCAGGTATTGTTGGAATGAGTCAAAATTGTGATTTGTTTTCAAGCTCTGGTCACTTCGGGCCCTGGAGTCCAGTGGGTCAGAGGTGACCAAATCCTTAGATCCTTAACATCTGAGCATCTCAGAGGCTGGGAGACACAAGCCTTGGGAAGATTTGGTATTGTTGACTGATGCAGAACAAAGGGATATAAATATTTGGAGAGCTCTCCCACAAACTGTTCTTAGAAAGGAACGGAGAAACATAGATGTTTGGTTTCATGAAGTACAACAGACGATGGAACTGATGTTGAGTAAGCCTGCAGTTTTTGCATAACTGTATGACGTTTGGATTTGAAGATCTGTTCCAACAGTTTTGTCCTCACACCCGTAAGACTGCCTTACATATTTTTTTTTGGATTAAGTATATTTAAGTATGTAATCTAGAATTGATGTAAATAAATGAATTTGTACAGAATCAACAAGTTTTGGAATTGGCTGAAATCACTGCAACAATGAAAAGACTTCCTATGGGATACCCAGATGAGCTTCAAACACCTTGTCACTGTTTCTCTATGTGAGGGAGAAAGTGGGGTTGAACCCATCCTGACTGGACAGCCATCCTTTCCTGACAAGAGGAGGGCAAAACCCAATGGAGCCCCGGAGGCAGAACATATGACTCATCAGAGAAGTGACACCTCCATGGGGAGAACGGGAAGATAGAGAGATGAGGTCACAGAGAAAACTAGGAGGGTAGAGATAGTTCCGGGTGAAGATTCAAAGGTTGGGACCAATGTAGGGATGGGAGAGTCTGGAAATAAAGAGCCTGGGGTGTCTAAGGTGGAAGTTCCAGGGAGGGAAGCAGAAAGTCTTTCAGAGGAAAGGAAGGATCCACCACGTAAATGAATCTTAGGAGCAGCAGAGATGCAGGAGAAAAAGGAAGGAATAAGACAGGAAGAGGGAAGAGAAATATATCGGTGAACCATCAAGAAGGGAGACAGCGGAAGCTGGAGAGGTAGAAGGGCAAAAGAAGGAAAGGATTTTATCATAAGGCTGGGCGTGGATATGAATGGAGAAACCCTGGACCAAACAGTGGGATTATACCTCATGAGTGGCAGAAAGGAGACGGAGAGAGGTAAGATCGGAGAAACCCTCCTATTGGGGAGAGATAGTGGAGGAGAAAGATCAGGTAGAAAAGAGGCAGGCTAGCTGAAGAGAGAAAGGGAGAAATGGAGAAGCTCCTCAGAGAAGGCTTTTGGCATGACCCCAGTGGATCAGTTGTGTTTATTGGAACCCACAGGAGAAACAGCACATATCCAGATGTCTGAGAATACCAAACCCCCACAGATTCTCATTTTGAGATTCACCCTTTCCCTGCAATCACATCAGCATTGATGAATTGTAGAATCTCCTTGCCTGGGAGGTCTGTAAATTTCTGTAGTTTTCCTGTCGAGCCAGGTATCCTAATGAAGTTCTGACCGGTAGATATCAAAGACGTCAAAAAGGGGAGAGGCCATAGAAATACATGGAATGTAGGGGGATCTTTTATAAAAGCAGTCATCTTTCTATTCATCCAAGATCTCATACAAAGGGGAAACCTTTGAAATGCAAAGAATGTGGGAACAGCTTCAGTCTGAACAGAAACTTAAGGATAGGTGCCTCGCTTAACGATGTTAATTGGTTAAAAAACGCTATGGGAAAACATCGTTAAGTGAAACGCGTTTTCCTATAGAGATGCATTGAAAACCGGTTAATCCATTCCAAAAGGCACGGATTGCCATACTTAAGCGAAAAAACCCATAGGAAACATCATTAAGCGATACAATGTTCCCCCCATTGGAATGCACTGAAGCCTATTCAATGCATTTCAATGGTTTTGCGATGTCAGTTTTTCAATTTTAAAAGTGTCTTAAAAAGTTCAAAAACGGTTTTAAATGCTTGGAATCATTACTGCACCTTCTAAAATGGGTGCAAACTTAATTTGGCTTTGATCTGACTTTTTGTTAATTTTTGCTGATTTTTTTTCTCCCCCACCAACTTTTGACAGCTGTCAAAAGTTGGGCTCCATGCTTTCCTATGGGGGAGGAAAAAAATCACCAAAAATTAATGAAGAGTCAGAACAAAGCCAAACTAAGTTTGCACATGATTTAGAAGGTGCACTAACGATTCAAAGCATTTAAAACAGTTTCTGACTTTTCGTTAATTTTTGTGAATTTTTCCTCCCCCACAGGAAATAATGGAGCTGTCAAAAGTTGGGCTCCATTTTTTCTAATGGGGGAGGAAAAAATTCACAAAAAATTAACGAAGACTCAGAAACTGTTTTACATGCTTGGATTCATTAGAGCACCTTCTAAATCGTGTGCAAACTTAGTTTGGCTTTGTTCTGACTCTTCGTTAATTTTTGGTGAATTTAATGGGGGGGGAATTCACAAAAAATTAACGAAGACTCAGAACGAAGCCAAATTAAGTTTGCATAGGTTTTACCGGTTGCACTAACGATCCCAAGCATTTAAAACTTTACAACTTTAAAATTCAACAAATTAAAAAAGAGTCAGAACAAAGTCAAATTAGGCTAACGAAGGGAGGCTCTCTTTTGTGGTGGATCCGGTCTTCTTTTGAGGGGATGACCCAGTGGGTGGTCCTGGTGGGACTCCTGCTCCACACCCTGGCCACCGGCCTGTGGGATCCCTCCGATTTTGTCCCCTATGCTATTGAACATCTACATGATACCGCTGGCCGAGCTTGTCCGGAGTTTTGGGGTGGGTCGTGACCCCCCACTCGGCCTCTCCTTTGTCTCTCCTTTCCAGGAAAAGGCCATTGTGGTTCTAGACCTGTTCCGGGTGTCAGGAAGGGACTGGACGAAGCTGACCCTGAAGCCAGGCAAGAGAGAGGCACTCCTGGTCGGTCAAAAAGCAGGCCGAGGAAGGGGGGCGGCCTGTGGTGGATGGGGAGACGCTGTCCCCCCTCCCAAAAAACCCCTCCACAAAACACAGGGAAGGGCCTGGTGGGGCTTCTGACACAGGGAGTCTTGGGGGGAGGCTTTGTGCTTCAAGTGTGTTCTCGGGGTGGCTTTTGTGCATCCTTTCTCAGAGCGGGAATTGGTTTGGCCCAGTAGAGTGTTGGCCCCCTCATGATACTTCAGGAGAAAAGCCGGTATAGAAATGGTGGTCAAGAAAGAAGGAAACCAAGGCCAGGGACCGTCAGGCTAGGTTTTTGTGGGTGTGGGGGGGGTGTTGTTGTGGGTCTGCGGGGGGTGTATTGTGTGTGGGGGTGTCCCATTCATAATCCCCCTTACTCTCCCCACCCCCCGCGATCCCCACAGATCTCCCCCCTCCTGCCTCAACCACAACCACCCCCTCACTTTGCGGGGGGGAGGAGGGGCTCCTCGCTCTAGCTCCAACCGGAAGCGGAAGCCACGCGCCTGCCCCTCCTTCTCTCCCCCCCATGACCCAACTCTATGGTCCTCCCAGGAGTGCAGTCGTGGCGGAGCGAGGGGTGGGCTTCCTCGTGAGTTTCCTGGTGGAGGACCCAGAAGGAGGTGGACGGTTGGGATATATGGGGGGAGTGGGAGGAAGGATGTATGGGGAGGGGGCTGAGATTCCCCCCAAGGTGTGGCAGGCCTTGGTCCTCAGGGGGGGTCTCTTCCCTGTTTCAGGGGAAAGTGGGTGAGGGGTGTCCCGATCTGGCCCTTCGGGCCCAAGAGACTCTTCTTACTCCCCCCAGGCAACGGTGCCTAATGGGAAGGGGGGGCTTTCTGCTCAATTCTTCCTCCTACGGTGGGGGTCAGAAAAGTGGGGGGAGAGAAAAAGTGTCCCTTGATTTCCGTCCTGCCCCTCCTGGTAAAGCTAAGTCCATGGGGGGTGAGTGTTGCCCCCCCTGGCCTGGGAAGGAGGGGAAGGAAGGACTTGCAGCGTCCCTGGCTGGGAAATGGGGCTGGGGGGAGAAGGAGGGGTACTAGGCATGGGTGTGGGGGGAGAAGGTTATATCCAGACCCCCCTCTTGCAAAGGGGTTACCTCTGCACCCTCTCCCCTCCTGGCAACCCTTGGACTAAATTTCATCACCATAACAGAAGGAGGCAACTCCTGGAAATCCACAGTGGGGGGAGGGGGGAGTCATCAGGGGGAGGTTTGGGGGTGCCTGTTTGGGGGTAGAAAAGGGGGTCGGTTGATTTCCATTTCCACTCAGTTCTCCCCAGGAGACACTATTTTCTCTCCCCCTCCCCCCGCCTGCCTGATAAACCTAAATTCAGGTTGGGGGTGTTTGCTGGAAATGACTCCCTCCCTTGGCCCCCAAGCTTCAGAGGGAAGGGATGGAAGGACCTGCAACGTCCCTGGGGGGAAGAGGGGCTGGGGGAAGGAGGGATGGAGGTTGGGGGGAAGAGTAGGTTGGTTGGAGGGGAGGGGGCCACATCCAGACCCCCACCGTCTTGCAAAGGGGCAACCTCTGCACCCTCTCTCCCTGCCTCCTAGTGGCCCTCGGACCCTTGAAGGGGCTCTGGATGCAGCCAGAAAAGGCGCCTGCTGTCCCCCCCACGTTTCATTACTCAATTATTCACTGAGTCATTTGTTTAATTAGCTCATAAATCAAGAATTGAAATAATTAAAAACAAACATTCGAAATGCAGGAGGGTCCAAAGTGACTCAGAGGTGACCGAAGAAGACAGACCCCTTGGGAGCAGGCAATATCTTGGAGGGCAGGAGGGAAGAAGAAAGGCAGAGAGAGTTCCCCCGAGAGGGAGGGAGGGAGGAGATGGTCTCCCTTCCTTCCCTTTGGCCCTTTTCCCAGCTCCCACCCTCCATGTCGGCCCCAGGAGGTGGAGGAGACATCCCTCTCCCAGCAGATCTTTTGCAAGGTCAACGGCTCTGAAGGGTTTTGAACCCACTGAAGTTTGGAAAACACTTTCCAGAAGACACCCTCCCCAGAGTGCATGACAGTAATCCAGCTGGGTTGTAACTAAGGCAGACGTCACCAGATGTGGCCACATCCGACCCCTCCAGGAACAAGCCCGGCTGGCGCACCCGTTTGTGCAGAGGCCCTCCTGGTCGCCACCAAAGCGTGGGCATTCAGGCTCAGGGATGAATCCAGGAGGACCCCCAAGTGGCGCAGCTGAGTTTTCAGAGAGAGCGAAAATCCATCCAGGGCAGGCTGCCTCTCTGTTTCTTAGAATCCTGGAACAATGAAGTTGGACGGGGGCCTCCGAGGACATCCCGTCCATATACCTCTTGCTCCCTGAAGGAATCCAAATCAAAGCTGGCCGGACAGAGGGTGGTCCAATTTTCCCCTTGAAAGGGCTCCTAAGGTCGCAGGTTCTGTTGTCGTACTCCTCAAACCATTAGGAAGTTTTCCCCTGATCTTAAACCAAAATCCGGCTTCCTGTCGCTTGAGCCCGTTGGGACGTGTCCTGCCCTCCATTCCCGGGGAAAGGGTGGAAAAGGGGCCTCGGGAACTCCTTGGGTTGCCGGACAAGCTTTCCTCCACTTGGCAGAAAGGGGCGCTGCTGGAGGAAGGCTCAGGGAACCAGCCAGCTCCTCACACTGGCCTTTTGTCACGACCCAGGAACCTCCGACCTGGAGGGAGGGCTGCCCGTTTTTCACAATTTATTCTCTCCCTTCAGGATAGGTGGTCTGCCTCTGTCCAGTCCTCCTTGAGGGGCACTCAAAGAGGAGTAGAAATTCCCCCCCCCCAAAAAAACAGCACTTGGTAGGGACCTATGGGAAAGATTTTATCTTAAATTTAACAGAGGATCATTGCATATTGTGCTGAAGCCATGCAGACCAAGGCATTAGAGCTCAGATTAAACCTTCATGAGCCTCCTGTGTGAGATCAGGGGGTCGAATGTGGGGAGAAGCTCCATCTTTTGATGTAAAACTCTTAAAACACAGTTGTTTACATCTGAAAGATCTAATGACCGTAGAGATAATGAAATCGGGTATAATCTTCCTAAGGTCAGGACAAGCAGGTGGGCAGGGGGAAACGGAGGAAATGACCACCCAGAAAGGAGGAGGAGGTGACGGCAGAGCTGGGAAGAGTTCCTTTCACTGACTACAATCCCAGAATCCCCACAGACACAGGATTTTGGGATTTGTAGTTTGAGAAAGAAACATGTTCCTAAATATAGAGAAAGGCTGTCTCACAACCACTGATCCTAATTCATCCCCTAGGGTGCTGGGTTCCCCGCAATCCCCCTGAATCTCTGCTGTTGCTGTTAAACCTAAGTATCTCATAACTATATCGGCACAGTGAGATCTGCAACTGTGTGAAATTTATTGATGGATATTGTTCCCAAAGCCGCATAAGCCATTTGTAATTCTATAAGTACCTGTAGAAGTACAAATATACTTAGATGGTGTCCTCCTTCTGCGATCCTCTCTGCTTGGAAGCACAGACGCAGACCATCGGCCCATGCCATTTTCTCACACAAAACTGGCACCAACAAAAATCACACAGAACCTCTCTCTCTCTCCCACCCCCATTTCACTGCCTGGTAGATTTCCATGGGTGGCATCCTTCTTTTGTAACAAGGCCATTAAAAAATCCATTTCACTGTCTTGGATTAAGAAAGATACCAATGCACAGCCCACTTGCCCGGGTGGTTCTCAGCCTCAGTATCCTGTGTGCCCGAAGGAATGTGGTAGTTTCGTGGAACCCCGGGAAGACTCAATGCATGTCTCAAGACATTTCTCACTTGCAGGGACATCATCATCCCCTGTTCTCTTCCAACCCCGACCTTGCTCGGGCTGCCTTCTTCCCTCGGAGCTCACCGACCACCCTTCACAGGAGAGACACAGACTGCAGGAACCTGCTGCTAACTTCCCTTGCTGCCTTTGCAACAGATGTGGGGACGCTTTGCTCAAGAATGGACACTTCAGAGCCGTTCACTTTACAAAGGACCTCCTGGGAGAGGGAAACACACACACACACACCCCAGCCCCAGATTTTTAAAAAAGGGGTGAGGGTGGAGTTTGGAAAGCCAAAAGTCTGAAGCAGTTGTGGGAAGGGGAGACTCAGTGGCAGAGCAGGCTCTCTAGTAAAGGTAAAGGTTCCCCTTGACAATTTTTGTCCAGTCGTGTCCGACTCTAGGGGTGCTCATCGCGCTCTTCAAGCCATAGAGCCAGCGTTTGTCCGAAGACAATCTTCCGTGGTCACATGGCCAGTGTGATTTAGACACGGAACGCTGTTTACCTTCCCACCGAGATGGTACCTATTTATCTACTTGCATTTGCATGCTTTCGAACCGCTAGGTTGGCGGGAGCTGGGACAGGCGACGGGCGCTCATTCCGTCGCGTGGATTCGATCTTACGACTGCTTGGTCTTTTGACCCTGCAGCACAGGCTTCTGCGGTTTAGCCCACAGCGCCACCACGTCCCTAAAGGCTCTCTAAGGAGAGTCCAAAAATGGAGGGGATCTGTCCTGACAAATGAGGAGCGGGCCTTTTGTAAAGTGGATGGTCCAGAACTGGGCCTCCGGGACCAAACCACGAGAAAAATATTCTGCATGGAAGCTTGCCGAACTTGCCACAAGGTCCTGTTTTTGAGAGGATTCATTTTGCCTCTGCTGAAAAACATCCCGCGAAGGAAAGTCCGTCAGCTTCTCAGCCTGTTTCATCACTGCCTTCCTCTCAGAGAAAGAAAGAAAAAAGACCTTTCCTGCTCGGAAGGACACAAGGAAGCCCTCACGCCAGGCAGGGAGGAAAAAAACCCACAAACCTCTCCGCTCTCCTGTCGTGGATCCCCAGATCTGGTCTTGAGATGGATCCGCTCTCCTCTCTGCCGGATCAGGCAGCCGAGAGAGCAACTGGATCGGGAACGCTTCTTTAGAGTCCCTAAAGGGCAATTTGGACGGGGAGGGGGGGAAGATGACATGCAGAAGACATTCACAATCCTTCTTCCCTTTGCAGCAACTCCTCCTTCTCTAACCCTACAACACCTCCGTAGTCCAGCTCTCCCGCCCCCTCCAAGCTGCAGACAAGGGGTGGCTGGGGTGGAGTTTCTTCCAGAAATCCACCGCCCCTTTTGAGATTTTACCTTTGCAAAGAAGACAAGAGCCAAAGGACTCCCCCCCCCTTTTTTTTTACACCCACCGGGTGCAGGCAGGATGGTGGGGGGAGGAAATGGAGAGCGACCTTCCCTTCCCACTGCCCTTAAGGGCGGAACCCGGATCCTTGGGCAACAAGAGACGCGCAAGGATAAACGCCTGCCTTGCAAGGCGCGGGTGCAACGCCAGCCCCCCAAATCCCCCCCCACTGCCGTGTCCCGCTCTAGCTCGCTCTCCTTCCACAACAGCATAGCAAAGCTATGCGCACACACAAACACCCTAACGCCCCCACGTCCTGCGCCCCACCCCCACCCCCACGACCCACCTCCTCCCAGGGTCTTGATGCGCGGAACTCCCGGGGAGGCCTCCCAGCAAGCGGCTGGACCGGGGACCATAGAGATGGAGGGAAAGAGGGGAAGGCGCAATCCTTCCGCTTCCGGTTGGACGTAAGAGCTAGGAAGCTCTAGTATTCCCCTCCTTCCTTATGAATGGAGAGAAAGAGGTGAAGGACCTCCTGAGCTTCTTGCAATAAAAGGGGGGAAACGGGGTGTAAAGGGGGGGCTGATGCGTGGGCAGAGAGAGGGAGATGGGGGGAATTCTAGTGGGGGGGGAAAGGAGGAATCCTCCCTTCCCACAATCTAGTGAAGATCAGAGCCCGAGGAAGGAGGGGGACCGAGAGCGATAGAGATGCGGGTTCTCTCTTCCACACACCCCCTCGAATTGAACCCATGGGTGACCCTCTGAAGGGGATCCATAAATGGACGGGGGGGGCAAAGAGGCTTTCGTGCGCCTGTTCTCCCCCCCCCATCCTGCGAGGGCGCTTGTTGGGGGAAGAGGAGATGGAGGGTGCAAAGCGCCCCCTCAAAAAAAAAAAAAAAAAACCAGGACGGAAGGGTCCGGGGGAAGGTCAGGCTGAGAGTTTTTGGTATCTTCGCCCCCCCCGCCACTTGCTGCGCCCAGGAAGGTTTGCAATGCCTTGCACGTCCCTCTCCAACCTCACCCCCCTCACCCCACGCGCAGACTGCGAAACCTGCCTCTATGGCTTTCAGAGGGATGGATATGAGGGGATGGGGAAAGGGGGGGTGAGAAAGCCCCCCATAAGCGCCCGTTGGCAGGCTCCTCTTAAGAGCCCCCCATTGTATAGGTTGCTGGGGCGACCGAGCCTTCCAAGCCCCCCCACTTTAGCCTTGCTCTCACCCCACCCGCCAACCTCCGAAGGGAGAAGGGTCGGGAGGCACCCAGCCCTTCCCTTAACCCCCCGCCCCGACTATGGGGTGATGTCTGAGGGGGGGGGCTCTGACAGAGAGCAGCTGTTATGCTCTTTTGTTCTTCAGGGAAGGCGAAGGTAAGAGCAGACAGAAAGGGGGGGCAACGTTAACCCCCCCCGTCACTTCATCTCCCCAGCCCCCCCGTCTTTCTTTCTTCCTCAGGCGTCCATTTCGAATTGGCGCGCCTGGCAACCGCCTTTCTCTGCGCAGGCGCCTTGCCTTCTCCCTTCTAGGCGACAGAGAAGGGCGCGTGCGCAGTTTGGAGGGCGGGGCCTCTGACAGGATTTGCCGCCGTTTTTCCCTCAGGAGGGAGGGGGAAGGGCGGATCTTCTTCTTCCCCTCAGGCTGAACTTGTGCGTCTACCTTTTTGGCCTCTTGAGAAGATTTGACAGCCTTTTTCCCTTCCTTTTTTTTTTTGCGCTCGGGCAGGGCTGTTCTTACCTCATGTTTTCTGTTTAATTGTATGATTTGCCTTCTGAGTCCCCTCCCCCATGGAGAGGGGAGCTTCTGTTCCCTTTTAACGGCTTCCTGACAGGCAGAAGTTTAACAGGTCATAATGAAAGCAGAGGGGACCCTTCACTCGCACTCCTGTCTCCTCCTAACCTTGGATCCCTCAATATTCTTGAACTCCCATAAGCCTTCACTGCTAGGTGTGATAGGGGGCAAGAATGAGGTTCTGATATAACATATACGAAGTACCGGCTTTACAGTTTAAGACAACACGTGCTATTTGATTCACATGTACTTAACATTCATAATCAGTATTTTACACAAGTAATCATACCTTGTACCTGTAATTGAAATATGAGTTCTTACTATTTCTTTACTATAATATTCTATATGCATTTTGTATCTGTACTTTATATGCATGTTCTACAGTCAATGTATTTTGTATCCTCATTCCTGACCCCTCCCCCTTGGTGCTCACAGAAACATTCCTACATTATCACACTGCTGTTAAACTGATACAGCTTTAAACTGACACAGATTTGGGAGAACCACCCCCCCCATTCAAGGCCAACTCACAGGGCTTCAGGCAAAGACTGTAATGTTTAAAGATAAGCTGCACAATGGGTCACACAAATTCACAAACTTGGCAGCCACTAACCCACAGGTCCAAAGGGGGGGGACAAATTGGATATTTTCTTACATCTATCACATCCAATAGGATGACCCAACAGGCAACCATGGGGTTCAGGAGACCAATAGGGGGTGTAGCAACCCCAGACCTACTGGAGTACTCCACCCTGTAGTTAGGCTGCCACCAACCATTCGCTCTACCAAGTCACCCAGACCAGGAATGGATTTTAATAAACAAAAGAACAAGGTTTATTGAAAAAACAAACAGGGTAAATAAAAGGATCAGGTAAATAGGATACTGGAACTTGGTATAGTCCCGATCATACACATACAACAGATTGGCTCCCACGGAACACTTTAAGGTAACGCACAGACCCTGAACCTATCAGTTCTGGCTACCTAGATAGAAACCTGAACCTATCAGGTATGTACTATCTGACGAACAGTTGTACCCAGTCTGACCCACAGACTCCAACTCCACTTCTCCACGTCAGCTCTCCTACGATGGACTTCCCCCAAATATATATACAGTACAGCTCCTCCCCCCTGATGTCCCACCTTCCACTCCCCATAGGATGGAACTTTCCCTCCAACCCCATGACAGACAGGTACCATCAGTGCTGTATGTGACAGGGGGATGCTGTGCTTTATTGTCCTTTGTAAGAAACTTATAAAATGCTTTACCAATGTATGATGAGGGCTCCCGGTCCGCTTTTGAGGAACGGAGTCCAGCTATATGTTTTTAATAAATTGGCTTACATATAGACCGACCAATGCACCATCTTATCTGTTATTCCTGCCGGAGAATCGGGACCGAAATTGGGTGGTAACAGGTGTGCTAACCTGGATTTCTAGGAGTTCTCGTCTAAGAACTCCTTCATGGGTTTCTGCCTTGTCCTGGTGAAGGGGCCTGAGTAATTCAGAGAAGCTATGGGCTATGCCATGCAGGGCCACCCAAGATGGACAGGTCATAGTGCAGAGTTCTGACTAAACGTGATTCATTGTCAACAAAATAGTGGGGAAAGCTCTACTGGGATACAATCTCAAAAATGATAGAATGATTTCAATACGAATCCAAGGCAGACCTTTTAACATCACAGTCATCCAGGTTGATGCACCAACCACCGATGCTGAAGAGGCTGAAATTGACCAATTCTATGAAGACTTACAACACTTTCTAGAATTGCCACCAAAGAAAGATGTTCTTGTCATTATAGGGGACTGGAATGCTAAAGTAGGGCGTCAACAGGTAAAAGGAACAACAGGTAAGTTTGGCCTTAAGAGTTCAAAACAAAGCAGGGCAAAGGCTAATAGAGATTTGTCAAGAGAAGAAGCTAGTCATCACACTCTTTTCCAACAACACAAGGGGCGACTCTATACATGGAAATCACCAGATGGGCAATATTGAAATCAGATTGATTATATTCTCTGCAGCCAAAGATGGAGAAGCTCTATACAGTCAGCAAAAACAAGACCTGGAGCTGATTGTGGTTCTGATCATCAGCTTCTCATAGCAAAATTCAAGCTTAAACTGAAGAGAGTAGGAAAATCCACTGGGCTCCTCAGGTATAATCTAAACCAAATCCCGTATGAATACACAGTGGAAGTAAAGAACAGATTGAAGGAACTCGATTTGGTGGACAGAGTGCCTGAAGAACTATGGATAGAGGCTCGTAACATTGTACAGGAGGCAGCAACAAAAACCATCCCAAAGAAAAGGAAATGCAAGAAAGCAAAGTGGCTGTCCAACGAGGCTTTACAAATAGCAGAGAAGGGAAACAAAATGCAAGGGAGATAGGGAAAGTTACAGAAAATTGAATGCAGACTTCCAAAGAAAAGCAAGGAGAGACAAGAGGGCCTGCTTAAATGAACAATGCAAAGAAATAGAGGAAATTAACAGAAAAGGAAAAACCAGAGATCTGTTCAGGAAAATTGGAGATATTAGAGGAACATTTCGTGCAAAGATGAACATGATAAAGGACAAAAATGGGAGGGACCTAACAGAAGCAGAAGACATCAAGAAGAGGTGGCAAGAATACACAGAGGAATTATATCAGAAAGAGTTGGATATCCCGGACAACCCAGACAATGTGGTTGCTGACCTTGAGCCAGACATCCTGGAGAGTGAAGTCAAGTGGGCCTTAGAAACCCTGGCTAACAATAAGGCCAGTGGAGGTGATGACATTCCAGTTGAACTATTTAAAATCTTAAAAGATGATGCTGTTAAGGTGCTACATTCAATATGCCAGCAAGTTTGGAAAACTCAACAGTGGCAGGAGGATTGGAAAAGATCAGTCTACATCCCAATTCCAAAGAAAGGCAGTGCCAAAGAATGCTCCAACTACCATACAATTGCACTCATTTCCCACGCTAGCAAGGTTATGCTCAAAATCCTAGAAGGTAGGCTTCAGCAGTATGTGGACCGAGAACTCCCAGATGTACAAGCTGGATTTCGAAGGGGCAGAGGAACTCAAGACCAAATTGATAACATGCGCTGGATTATGGAGAAAGCCAGAGTTCCAGAAAAAGATGTACTTCTGCTTCATTGACTATGCAAAAGCCTTTGACTGTGTGGACCACAGCAAACTATGGCAAGTCCTTAAAGAAATGGGAGTGCCTGACCACCTTGTCTATCTCCTGAGAAACCTATATGTGGGACAGGAAGTAACAGTTAGAACTGGATACGGAACAACTGGGAAAGGAGTACGACAAGGCTGTATATTGTTTCCCTGCTTATTTAACTTATATGCAGAATACATCATGCAGAAGGCTAGACTGGAGGAATCCCAAGCCGGAATTAAGATTGCCGGAAGAAATAACAACCATCTCAGATATGCAGATGATACCACTCTGATGGCAGAAAGTGAGGAGGAATTAAAGAACCTTGTAATGAGGGTGAAACAGGAGAGTGCAAAAAACGGCCTGAAACTCAACATCAAAAAAACTAAGATAATGGCCACTGGTCCCATCACCTCCTGGCAAATAGAAGGGGAAGATATGGAAGCAGTGACTGATTTTACTTTCTTGGGCTCCACGATCACTGCAGATGGAGACAGCAGCCACGAAATTAAAAGAGGCCTGCTTCTGGGGAGGAAAGCGATGACAAACCATGACAGCATCTTAAAAAGCAGAGACATCACCTTGCCAACAAAAGTCCGAATAGTCAAAGCTATGAGAGCTGGACCATAAAGAAAGCAGACCGCCAAAGAATTGATGCTTTTCAACTGTGGTGCTGGAGGAGGCTCTTGAGAGTCCCCTGGACTGCAAGGAGAACAAACCTATCAATTCTAAAGGAAATCAACCCTGAGTGCTCCCTGGAAGGACAGATCAACATGTCCCGGGCAACCCAGATAGTGTGGTTCCTGACCTTGAGCCAGACATCCTGGAGAGTGAAGTGGGCATTAGAAAGCATGGGTTACAACAAGGCCAGTGGAGGTGATGGCATTCCAGTCAAGTTATTTACAATCTTAAAAGATGATGCTGTTAAGTTGCTACACTCAGCAGTGGCGATATGATTGGAAAAGATCAGTCTACATCCCAATCCCAAAGAAGGGCAGTGCCAAAGAATGCTCCAACTACCCTACAATTGCATTCATTTCACACACTTGCAAGATTATGCTCAAAATCCTCCAAGGTAGGCTTCAGCACCATGAAGTACAAGCTGGATTTCAAAGTGGCAGAGGAATTAGAGACCAAATTGCTAACTTGCGCTGGATCTACTTCTGCTTCATTGAATACGCAAAAGCCTTTGACTGTGTAGACCACAGCAAACTTTGGCAAGTCCTTAAAGAAAGGGGAGCACCTGACCACCTTTTCTATCTCCGGAGAAACCTATACATGGGAAAGGAAGCAACAGTTAGAACAGAATATTGAAACACTGATTGGTTCAAAATTGGGAAAGGAGTACGACAAGGCTGTATATTGTCTCCCTGCTTATTAAACTTATATGCAGAATACATCATGCGAAAGGCCGGACTGGAGGAATCCAAATCCAGAATTAATATTGCCGGAAGAAATGTCAACAACCTCATATATGCAGATGATACCACTCTCATGGCAGAAAGTGAGGAGAAATAAAAGAACCTCTTAATGAGGGTGAAACGAGAGAGCGCCAAAAACAGTCTGAAGCTCAACATCAAAAAAACTAGGATCATGGCCACTGGTCCCATGACCTCCTGGCAAATAGAAGGGGATGACATGGAGGCAGTGACAAATTGTTCTTTCATGGGCCCCATGATCACTGCAGATGGTGACAGCAGCCACAAAATTAAAAGACCCCTGCGTCTTGGGAAGAAAGCGATGATAAACCTAGACATCATCTTAAAAAGAGGAGACATCACCTTGCCAGCAAAAATCCACATAGTCAAACTATTTTTTTTTCAGTAGTGTTTTATGGAAGTGAGAGCTGCTCCATTAAGAATGCTGACCGCTGAAGAATTAATGCTTTTGAATTGTGGTGCTGGAGGAGGCTCTTGAGAGTCCCGTGGACTGCAAGGAGAACATGCCTATCCATTCTAAAGGAAAATCAACCCTGAGAGCTCACTGGAAGGACAGATCCTATAGCTCCCCAGTGTGGGTCCTTTGATGTAACCTAAGGGCATCACTGCGACTAAAGCTCTTTCCGCATTCCATGCATTTATGTGGTTTCTCCCCAGTGTGGGTCCTTTGATGTACCCTAAGCTGACCACTCTGAATAAAGCTCTTTCCACATTCCATGCATTTATGTGGTTTCTCCCCAGTGTGGGTCCTTTGATGTGACCTAAGATGACCACTGCGACTAAAGCTCTTTCCACATACCATGCATTTATGTGGTTTCTCTCCAGTGTGGATCCTTTGATGTAACCTAAGATCACCACTGTGAGTAAAGCTCTTTCCACATTCCATGCATTTATGTGGTTTCTCCCCAGTGTGGGTCCTTTGATGTGACCTAAGATGACCACTGCGACTAAAGCTCTTTCCACATTCCATGCATTTATGTGGTTTCTCTCCAGTGTGGATCCTTTGATGTAACCTAAGTTCACCACTGTGAGTAAAGCTCTTTCCACATTCTATGCATTTATGTGGTTTCTCCCCAGTGTGGGTTATTTGATGTAATCTAATGGCATCACTGTGTCTAAAGCTCTTTCCACATTCCATGCAATGATGTGGTTTCTCCCCAGTGTGGATCCTTTGATGTGACCTAAGATGACCACTGCGACTAAAGCTCTTTCCACATTCCATGCATTTATGTGGTTTCTCCCCAGTGTGGGTCCTTTGATGTATCCTAAGCTGACCACTCTCACGAAAGCTCTTTCCACATTCCATGCATTTATGTGGTTTCTCCCCAGTGTGGGTCCTTTGATGTAATCTAAGTGCATCACTCCGACTAAAACTCTTTCCACATTCTATGCATTTATGTTGTTTCTCCCCAGTGTAGGTCCTTTGATGTGACCTAAGATGACCACTGCGACTAAAGCTCTTTCCACATTCCATGCATTTATGTGGTTTCTCCCCAGTGTGGGTCCTTTGATGTAATATAAGGGAACCATTGCAACTAAAACTCTTACCACATTCTATGCATTTATGTGGTTTCTCCCCAGTGTGGGTCCTTTGATGTGACCTAAGATGACCACTGCGACTAAAGCTCTTTCCACATTCCATGCATTTATGTGGTTTCTCTCCAGTGTGGATCCTTTTATGTAACCTAAGTTCACCACTCTGAGTAAAGCTCTTTCCACATTCTATGCATTTATGTGGTTTCTCCCCAGTGTGGGTCCTTTGATGTAATCTAATGGCATCACTGTGTCTAAAGCTCTTTCCACATTCCATGCAATGATGTGGTTTCTCCCCAGTGTGGATCCTTTGATGGATCCTAAGTTTACTACTGTGACTAAAGCTCTTTCCACATTCCATGCATTTATGTGGTTTCTCCCCAGTGTGGGTCCTTTGATGTAATCTAAGTGCATCACTCCGACTAAAGCTCGTTCCACATTCCATGCATTTATGTGGCTTCTCCCCAGTGTGGGTCCTTTGATGTACCCTAAGGGCACCACTATGACTAAAGCTCTTTCCACATTCCATGCATTTATGTGGCTTCTCCCCAGTGTGGGTCCTTTGATGTAACCTAAGGTTACCACTGCGACTAAAGCTCTTTCCACATTCCATGCATTTATGTGGTTTCTCCCCAGTGTGGGTCCTTTGATGTGCCCTAAGCTGACCACTCTGACTAAAGCTTTTTTCACATTCCATGCATTTATGTGGCTTCTCCCCAGTGTGGGTCCTTTGATGTAACCTAAGGTTACCACTGTGACTAAAGCTCTTTCCACATTCCATGCATTTATGTGGTTTCTCCCCAGTGTGGGTCCTTTGATGTGACCTAAGGTTACCACTGTGACTAAAACTCTTACCACATTCTATGCATTTATGTGGTTTCTCCCCAGTGTGGGTCCTTTGATGTGACCTAAGATGACCACTGCGACTAAAGCTCTTTCCACATTCCATGCATTTATGTGGTTTCTCTCCAGTGTGGATCCTTTTATGTAACCTAAGTTCACCACTCTGAGTAAAGCTCTTTCCACATTCTATGCATTTATGTGGTTTCTCCCCAGTGTGGGTCCTTTGATGTAATCTAATGGCATCACTGTGTCTAAAGCTCTTTCCACATTCCATGCAATGATGTGGTTTCTCCCCAGTGTGGATCCTTTGATGGATCCTAAGTTTACTACTGTGACTAAAGCTCTTTCCACATTCCATGCATTTATGTGGTTTCTCCCCAGTGTGGGTCCTTTGATGTAATCTAAGTGCATCACTCCGACTAAAGCTCGTTCCACATTCCATGCATTTATGTGGCTTCTCCCCAGTGTGGGTCCTTTGATGTACCCTAAGGGCACCACTATGACTAAAGCTCTTTCCACATTCCATGCATTTATGTGGCTTCTCCCCAGTGTGGGTCCTTTGATGTAACCTAAGGTTACCACTGCGACTAAAGCTCTTTCCACATTCCATGCATTTATGTGGTTTCTCCCCAGTGTGGGTCCTTTGATGTGCCCTAAGCTGACCACTCTGACTAAAGCTTTTTTCACATTCCATGCATTTATGTGGCTTCTCCCCAGTGTGGGTCCTTTGATGTAACCTAAGGTTACCACTGTGACTAAAGCTCTTTCCACATTCCATGCATTTATGTGGTTTCTCCCCAGTGTGGGTCCTTTGATGTGACCTAAGGTTACCACTGTGACTAAAGCTCGTTCCACATTCCATGCATTTATGTGGTTTCTCCCCAGTGTGGGTCCTTTGATGTGTCCTAAGATCACCAGTGTGACGTTGATGTGACCTAAGTTGACCATTTTCACTGAAGCTTTTTTGACACGCCATGCATTTATATGGTTTCTTCCCTGTGTGAGTTCTTCGATGTGAACGCAGATTTCTTCTTCTGCTGAAACTCTTTTCACATTCAGTGTTTTTGTATGATTTCTCCCCAGGGTGAGTTCTTTAAACTGAACTAGCGGCACTGGTCTGAAGCTATTTCCACAGCCCTTTCTCCTCTAGTTCATGGGTTTTTCCAAGCTTTTCTTCCCGGCTTCACACTTGACTCTTTTCAGGGCCAGAAGAAGCGGCTCTGTATAATTCTGGCCATCGTATTTGTTACCTGATAGAGAAAAAAGAAGATGTCTTGACAATGTCACACAGAGCAGAATGTAACTGGAGGTCAAACCAAAGAGTTTGCTCTCTCTTTGACCCCTTTGAAAGGCATATGTCTCTTGAAGGCTTTACAGGCAACATATGAAAAATTAGCCGTATTGTGCAAATAGCATGGACTCCCCTTGCCTGAACTGATACTTCCAAAGGGACAGGGATGGGAAAATATAGTTGATTAATATTAACCACTATCTGAAATAATATTAGTCATCGGCCATCAAGTCTATTCTGACTGATGGCAACCCTTTTTTCAGGGGTTTCTGGGTAGAGAATACTCAAAAGTCATTCCCCATTCCTTGCTTCTGGGACCGTGCAGTTTCCCAAAGGCCACACAGGCTGACTTTACTCGTCGGAGACGCAGTGGGGAATCTCTGGTTCTGCAACTGGATATTTAAGCCACAGAGCTATCCAGCCAGCTTAAAAATACAAGGAGAGACTTTGATTAGAATTGAGGGTTTGATTAGACTATTTCCTCCACTGTACAGTACTTAATGTAAAGGCATTGCAAGTCCACAAATGTATTGAAAATGGTGATCCCTTGAAACGAGAAAGGGAAGGAAGACTTCAAGAACCTGGATTAATAAAAAGCCACTGTTGGCTCACATTTAGCTTGCGATCTACATCAATTCTAACATTCCTCTCACTCGTACTTTTGCTGAGCGATGTATCCCCCATCTTTTAACTGTGCAATTGGTTTCTTTTTCCAAGGTGCAGGACTTTGCACTTGACCGTGACCAGGTAGGATCTTGCGAAAAAGAGGGGGGAAATGGTTTAAATCTTGATAAATAAAGATAAATGCTAATGGCTGAAAAGGAAGATAATTTAAATTTATTTATTTATTTATTTATTGGATTTATATACCGCCCCATAGCGCTACAAGCACTCTCCGGGCGGTTTACAATTTTAATTATAAAGGCTACACATTGCCCCCCCAGCAAGCTGGGTACTCATTTTACCGACCTCGGAAGGATGGAAGGCTGAGTCAACCTTGAGCCGGCTACCTGGGATTTGAACCCCAGGTCGTGAGCACAGTTTTAGCTGCAGTACAGCGTTTTAACCACTGCGCCACGAGGCTCTTAATGGCCGGCAGATGGTCTTTGGCTCCTTCTGGGTGTAGGCACGATGGTCTGGTGCGGTCCCAGGGGCAGCTCCGGCCTGTAAGCTCTCTCTCCCCCTAGGCCAGGTGGTTGATGTTGAGAGGGGGTGAGGCAGCCAGGAGCAGCAGGCCGCAAGGCCTGTAACCACAGAGGGAGATCCAGTAGGGGCCCAACCACAGACTCACTGCCTCTCACACAGTGAGCTATGGCCGGCAGATGATCTTTGGCTCCTTCTGGGTGTAGGCACGATGGTCTGGTGCGGTCCCAGTGTAAACCCTACAAAGGATGAAAGAAGATATAATATTACAATATATAATATATATTGTAATATGATATATGATATATATGAAAGTATAATATTACAGTGAGACACTGGGTTGGGACGAAGCAGCAGCTGGGGAAGAAGAAGCTGTTGTGGGAGTCTGGGTGTCTGACAGGGTACTACTGTGTGTCAGAGTACCAACCTGATAAGTTCAGGTGTCTGTGGGTTAGCCAGAACTGATGGGTTCAGGGTCTGTGCTTTAAGTTAAAGGTTCTAGGTGAACCAAACTGTATGCTTGTGTGTGTGAGAATAAGCCACGTTACTTTATTTTATTCACCTGATTGTTTTATTTACCCTGTTTGTATTTAAAATAAACCTTATTCTTTTGTTGTTTAAAAGTTTGGCCTTGGAGTTCAGAACGAAGCAGGACAAAGGCTAATAGAGTTTTGTCAAGAAAATAAGCTGGTCATCACAAACACTCTTTTCCAACAACACAAGAGGCGACTCTATACATGGAAATCACCAGATGGGCAATATCGAAATCAGATTGACTATATTCTCTGCAGCCAAAGATGGAGAAGCTCTGTACAGTCAGCAAAAACAAGACCTGGAGCTGACTGCGGCTCTGATCATCAGCTTCTCATAGCAAAATTCAAGCTTAGACTGAAGAGAGTAGGAAAAACCACTGGGCCACTCAGGTATAATCTAAACCAAATCCCTTATGAATACACAGTGGAAGTAAAGAACAGATTTAAGGAACTAGATTTGGTGGACAGAGTGCCTGAAGAACTTTGGATAGAGGCTCGTAACATTGTACAGGAGGCAGCAACAAAAACCATCCCAAAGAAAATGAAATGCAAGAAAGCAAAGTGTCTGTCCAACGAGGCCTTAGAAATAGCAGAGAAGAGAAGGGAAACAAATGCAAGGGAGACAGGGAAAGTTACAGAAAATTGAATGCAGACTTCTAAAGAATAGCAAGAAAAGAGGACCTTCTTAAATGAACAAATGCAAAGAAATAGAGGAAAAGAATAGAAAAGGAAAAACCAGAGATTTGTTCAAGAAAATTGGAGATTTTAAAGGAACATTTTGTGCAAAGATGAACACGATAAAGGACAAAAATGGGAGAGACCTCACAGAAGCAGAAGACATCAAGAAGAGGTGGCAAGAACACACAGAGGAACTATCCCAGAAAGATTTGGATATCTCGGACAACCCAGATAGTGTGGCTGCTGACCTTGAGCCAGACATCCTGGAGAGTGAAGTCAAATGGGCCTTAGAAAGCTTGTCTAACAACAAGGCCAGTGGAGGTGATGGCATTCCAGTGGAACTATTTAAAATCTTAAAAGATGACGCTGTTAAGGTGCTACATTCAATATGCCACTCAACAGTGGCCAGAGGATTGGAAAAGATCAGTCTACTTCCTTCTTGAGGAAGAGACGGCATGCCTCCCACCTCCTTGGGTCTCCAGCTTTCCCTTCTTTTCAAGGGCAGTTTGGCCAGGGAAACCCTGCCTTGGTCGCCGCAGGAAGAAACCAAAGAGATACAGGAAGAAAGCTAGCAGGTGTTCCCTTAGGACAACATCAATCCTGCAAAAACTGTAACGGATGCTCCCGAAATCAATCAATGAGTCAACTGGAACTGACCAAAAAGACTCCATGGATTGGAAAAAGATCTACTCTTGCAGAGAAGCCAGAAGAAGAAGAAGGCTGTCTTCCATCATTCCCTCTCCAACAATCCCAACATGCAGGAGTCACTTCACCCTCTTCAATCACAAAAGAGGAAAGGAGAAATTCGGGGGGGGGGGGCATGTCAGGCTGTCCAGGGTTGGAATCTCACCGACAGCACCTGCTCTTGGTGTCGACAGGGTTGAGCCAAGCAGGATTGGGAACCAAAAGAAAAACACTCTGCACATGTTCAGAGAAGCACTGCTGTAGGCAGTAAAATTGGGACTCACACAACCCGGGTTCAAACCCCCACTTAGCCACGAAACTCACAGTGGGTGCTTGCTTTCACAAACCAGAGGCCTCCAAAACTGGGCTGGTCGGAAGTTACTTAATAGACGACAGAATGAAGTTGACAGAACAGTCTCACAGCATATGGGGATTTCATGTCACCGTTTTGATACTGTCATGGGGTCAAAATTTGTTAACTCAAGTAGAGTTAGCATGCAACTAATCAAGAAAACTGGGAAGTCATCCTGTATCAGCAGACAATGGAAGGTGTAAGAGAACAATGCAATTTGTCATCGGCTGATGTGGATATAAACGAGTAGATCTGGTGGAAGGCGCCCTCCAAACGCTCCTGATGCTTCCTGCGATTGGGCTAAAATTCTCTGACATACTGATGTCAGCTTTACAACATCTCGCATCCTGCTAATCATAGGGTTATTGTTTAATAAATAAACACAGTGTCGCACCTGATCTCAAAGAATGAGAGACCTTACCTGCTTTAAGGGGGGCTTTGGATTTCTCTTTTCATCCAGAGAAAAGTCAGGAGAGCATCAGCTGAGTCTCACCCCGTCCTTGGGAGAGAAGAAAAAAACGAATCATTCTGAAGGCTTCTTGATTGGACAAAACCAAAAACTTCCCCTTGTGTTTTTGACAATCTGGAGAATTCAATTCTTTAAAAAATACCCTCCTGTTTATGAATGCAGGGGGGGGGCACGGTTGTGTGTTTCTATACCCACTATCCCAAAAGCCAGGAAATAGCCCAAAACTGCTGCACAATCTCGTGTCGGCCTTGCCAGCAGGAAAAAGGAGACCAAGCCTGAGAGAGCAAAGGGACGCCGAAGGTTGACCACCAACAAAGGGAGGCGTCCAGAGGGCCTACAGCAAGGGGTCTCCCCCAACCTTGGGCTTCCAGATGTTCTTGGACTTCCACTCCCAGAAATCCTGGCTAGCAGAGCGGGTAGTGAAGGCTTCTGGGAACTGCAGTCCAAGAACATCTGGAGGCCCAAGGTTGGGGACGCCTGGACTCTGCGGGAGACCCTCTTCTGCTCATTACCCTTTACAGCCCTGACCATGGCTTTGTTTCTGGGGGAGGAGTGGTCCCTTGATGAAAAAGGGAGTTAGCTTCTGGGATGTAACGTTGCGTTTTGTCACCCTGTTCAACCCCCACCAACCTTCACCCTGTGGAATGTTTCAGGTTTCCATTAATTCCCTGTACTATTTCACAGAGCCATGAAAAACCGGAAAGAGGCTATCCAGAAGAACGTGGTGGTCCGGCACCACCTGTGTGATGATGACACACAACTTCTGTCTGTTTTTTAAGACCTTCCAGGAGGCCCTTCACTCAGCCTGTTCAGCCCCAAGGTCCGGCCGTCCAGCCGACCACCGTCCCCTGGCGCCAACGAAAACAGTTAAGACATAAACAAGCAAAGAGGAGGAAAGTAATTTTGAATGAATGAATGCATGCATGAATTCTAAGCGAATTAAGAATGACTGAATTTCCTGCCTCTAAGAAATTCTCTTCATGGAAGCCAAGAGGAGATTCAGACAATTTCCTGAGATCAGCAGCAGCAAACCTCACAGAAGAATCCCCACACCCACACCCACACCCACACACAGAGGGGTCCCAGCCCCTCCCTACCCCCCCAGGGGCTCTCCTGCCCCCATTGCTCTGGGTGGGAAGAGGATTCAGGTCAGGGCCTGGTTCGTGGACCAGGAACTTCCCTCCTTTGCAGGGGCATCAACCCCCTTGGCTGCCAGATGGGCCGCATAGAAAGAAAATATCATCCTCATCATCCACATCCCTCCCTCCAGTCTCTGAATATAGTAATAAAATTTCAAAACTTTTAGCTAGAAGAGTTCAAACTAAAAAAGCAAAAAATATAATTAGAGTGATTAAAGATAAAACAGGAAAAAACTGTACTTTAATGAAAGAAAAACTAAAGATTATACAGAAATTCTATCAAAGTTTATACAAAGTTAATAGTGTAGCGAAAGAAGACATAGAAGCTTATATTAAAGAAAATGTTAAGAGTAAATTATCGGAGAATGATAAAAAGATTTAGATAAAGAGATAAAAGAGGAAGAAATGATAGAGGACTCAGGGCATTTCATAAGCAAGATCAGCACCCTAAAACTCAACCCTGGGGATAGACTGGTCAGTTTTGATGTAGTATCCCTGTTCACTAAGGTACCGGTAAAGGACACCCTGATACTCATCCAGCAGATATTCCCAGAAGACATCAAGGCCCTCTTCCAGCACTGCCTTACAACCAGCTATTTCCAGTGCCTCCTGCTCAAGGCAGGAATATAGTCCAAGCAGATCTGCCAGGTGAGGAGCTAAGTTTTTCTTGAAAGCCTCCAGGGTTGGAGCACCCCAAAATATTTGAAACATAAAACTCAGCAGGGAGACAGAAGCTGAAGTCCATACATCTGGGCCCTGCTTGGTAACCTAAATATATCAATAAGAAAAGGAAGTTGGAATACCCTTTCTTCCAGACAGTGCAGGGGAATCCTACAGGAAGGTCATCAAGGGGAGGTGTGCACACCCCAAATATCTACAAGGGACTCACTTGTTTGTTTTCCGCACATTTATACCGTGTTAGGTGTAGGATCCAAATATTAAGTAGATTTTAGCTAGTGAGTTTGCAGAACTTTATGACTCTTTTTTTATGGTATAAACTTCCTGTACACTGTATTTTCGGGTTCTTCTCTGCCTTTAAGAGAAGTCTCTAGTTGCGTCTTGTCTGACCTCTTGCTGGAGCTAAAATATTGGGAAGCGGGCTTGGTCCGTAACCAAACAGCCACAGTGCCAGAGGATTGGAGGACAGCACATGTCACGGTGATCTTTAAAAAGGGAAGGAGGGAAGGATCACGGGAAACCACAGACCGGTTAGCCTAACATCTGTTCCAGGGAAGACAGCAGACAGCCTCATCCAAGATAAAATCTTAAAATACACAGAAGAACAAGCCTTGGTGAAGGAGAATCAACATGACTTGTCAAGTCTTGCGTCACAAACCTTTTAGAAGCATGTGGATGCGGGCAAATCAGTGGATATTGTGTATCTTGATTTTGAGAAGGCGTTTGATGTGGTCCCTCACCAAAGCCTGCTGAGAAAACTCCAGTGTCAGGGGATAAGAGGGCAGGTCCTCTGATAGATTGAGAATCTGTGGAGAACCAGGGAATACAGAGGAGTGTCAGTGGGCAAATTTCCACCATGGAGGGAGGTGAAGAGCAGTGTGCCTTCAGAGATCTGTCCTGGGACCGGTGCTTTTCAAGCTGTTCATCAAAGTCCTGGAGACAAGGATAAGCAATGAAGTGGCCAAGTTTGCAGATGACAGGCAACTTTTTCCGGGTGGTGAAGACGAGAAGGGATTGTGAAGAGCTCCAAAAGGATCTCTCCAAACTGGGAGACTTGGGAATCCAGGCTGAAATGTTCCACTCCCTTTCTTACATCCTTTTTAATTCCTTAATTTGGAATCAATCCCTTGCTCATCCCACATGGAGGAGACCTACCAGCCAGTCTGTGGGAGTCTGTCAAGGCAACCTTGAGGTCAATCCACGGATTAAAAAGCCCTGCGCTCCTTGAGATTAATCACTGGCTCTTTCATTTGATTTTCCCTTTCCAAAGTTCCCCAAGGCAGAAGGGGCTTCTTCAGTTCCTTCTTCAGGATACCTAAAGGGGGAAGAAGAGACTCACAAGAGCCCTGTGGGTGAAAGGGGGCAAGAGGGTATTACACTTCGCCTAAAGAAAGTGGAGGGAGCCCAAGCCAGCGAAGAGGGGAAAGGGGACAAAGGAGGAAAGGGGAGATCCCCATCGGACATGAGGGGAAGAGTAAAGGAAGGAGACGAGGAGTCTGAAGGACCAGAAGCAGAGAGAGAGAGAAAGAGAGAGGAGTGGAGGCCAGAACGGTAGAGGTGAAGAGAGAAAGCTATTGCTAGAAGGGTGGGAAGGTTTCTGGATGGACAACCTGTGGATTTGTATCTGGGAGAGGAGGATGATACCAACAGAAGAGCCAGAAACGGAAGGAACCCTCGCTCTGCCAGGAAACCTTTCCACTGGAGCAAATGGGACAGTAGAGGATGGAGCCGAAAGAGAAGGAAGAGCGGACGGAAACAACAGAGGGGGAAAGAAAGAATGTAGAACGGAAGAACCTTCTCCCACACGGGGGTGTGGAATTGCCTTCTCAGAGGAGACGACCAGAGGGGGAGAGCGGTGGACAGAGGAGACCCTCTTGCATCGGCCGGTGTTAGCCTCAAGGGAAGGCCCACAGAAAGATTACGGTAGCCTAATCTTGAGACTCCCTGTGTGTGGACCCATCCGGGGAGTCACAATTGCATCCAGGCAAGGGCCCAGCTGCACCATCCGTCTAAGAGGGAAGTAGGTGGATCAGACCACGGGTGCCACCTGGTTCTCCATTGACAGCGCTGGGTCCAGAAGGACACTGGGTTACCCTGATGTCTGAGCCACCCAAGGCTCAGACATCAGGGGAACCCAGTTGGAAGGCCCCCCCCGTCTCCTTTGGATTCAGCCTTTGTCTATCCTCCCATTGAAGGAGACGGTGGGGACAGGAATGACGCCCCCTGTTAAGAATATGATGGATGCCCAAAAAGCCTTTGACAATGTGAACTGGCAATTTATGATACAGCAAATAAAAGCTATGGATTTTGGCAAAAACTTTACAAATGTAATTGAGACAATCTACAATGAACAAATAGCTAAAGTTATGGTAAATGGTGAACTGACAGATAATATTAATATGAAAAAGGCACAAGACAAGGATGTCCGCTCTCTCCATCGCTATTTATATTAACTCTGGAGGTATTAAATAAGAATGTGAGGAACGACCCAGAGATTAAAGGTACCAAAATAAAGGACGAGAACTACAAGCTACAAGCATTTGCAGACGACTTGGTGTTTATATTGGAAGACCCATTGGAAACAACATTGAGACTACTGGACAAAATCGATGAATTTGGGAAAGTAGCAGGATCGAAGATAAATAAAGAAAAAACTAAAGTTATAGTGAAAAACTTAACAGCCAAGCAAAAAAATCAACTCTCAAAGATGTCAGATTTACAAATAGTTCAAAAAAGTTAAGTACCTAGGAATATATTTAACTGCTAGATGTGTAACTATAAAAGAAGATAATTATATGAAACTATTTAACCAAATAAAAATAGATCTAGAAAAATAGAAAAACTTACAACTATCACTGTTAGGAAGAATTGCAACAATCAAAATGAACATTTTGTCAAAGCTACTTTTCTTGTTCCAAACAGTGCCAGTGAAAATAGAGAAGAAATATTTTGACGATCTAAACAAAGTGATACTACAATATATTTGGCAAGGGAAGAAAGCCAGAATCAAACTAAAAATGCTCCAAGAATCCAAGGAAAACGGAGGATTTGGTCTACCGGACTGGACCTTATATTACCAATCATCTGCTCTAACTTGGCTTAAAGAATGGATTAGCCTGAAAAACAAGAGACTTCTGTATTTAGAAGGACATTATCTACAGTTGGGTTGGCATGCCTTTTTATGGTATGAGAAAGCCAAATCTCATAGGTATTTTCAAAACCATTATATTAGAAACTCCTTGTATATAATATGAGAAAAAATAAAAATGAAAATGTACACGAAAATACCAGGATGGGTCTCACCCATAGAAGCATTTGTTTATCCCAACCTTTTGAATGTCAGAAAAATTTTGACTTATACAGATATTTTAGACAAAGACAGGCAATTAAAGCCAAAACAAGACCTTATAGACCACGGGTTAGATGCATCGTGGTGGTCTATAATGCAAATACAATCAAGATATGAACGAGACCTAAAAATGTACGATTTTTATAAAGAACAGACAACTTTTGACCAAATAATGTTAACATCAGATGACAAATTAATTAGGAAAGTATATAAATACCTTCTAAATTGGAAAATGGAGGATGAACAGGTCAAAGAAACAATGGTTCAATGGGCAAAAAATTTTGGGTACAATATTGACTTAGAAAAATGGCAAGGGCTGTGGTCTAGAAACTATAAGATGACAATGGCAACATCTTATAAAGAGAATCTATATACAATGTTTTATAGATGGCATTTACCTTCTGATAGATTAGCTAAGATGTACTCTAACAGGTCAAGTAAATGTTGGAAATGTCATTAAAAAATTGGAACCTATTATCACCTCTGGTGGACTTGTGATAAAGCATAAAAAATGTAGATTTTAGGCCAGAGCTCTTTCTGTTAGGTATAATACCAGAAAGTGTTGATAGACAAAATGTATATTTAATACTGCATATTCTAACTGGCGAGGATTATTTATGGACAGTACTGGAAAAATGAAGGAACACCTACAGATCAAGAAATAATTAAAAAGATATTGGACTGCGCCGAAATGGACAGACTAACACTGAAAATCAAAGGAAAAGAAGATACAAAATATTACCAAACATGGGACTTATTCTATCAATGGTTAGAAGGATGTTGTATAGATTAGGAGTATAATGTGTGTAGTAGTTGTTTTACAAATGATTATAAGCTGTACCCTGGTGACACGATGTTAAACCAATATGGATGGATTTATATAATAAAAAAAGTAAAAAAAAAAAGGGAAAAAAAAGAATATGATCATCAGAGTCCGAAGTACAGGTGGAGGTTGCAAAGCAAACCCCCCCAGTCTGGCTTGGGGAAAACAAGAAGGGAGGCTTGGAGGGGAACCCCTCACGCACCCCAAATCAGGATAACCAAGATTTGCCTCTTGTCAACAGGACCTGCCTTTGGTGAGCAGGATTGAGATGTTTTTGAAAAAAAACACCCTAAACAAAATGCAACGAAAACCATACCCCAAAACACCACCACTTTGCACATGTTCCGAGAGGCAGTGTGGTGTTGCTGGAGGGAGTACCAGACTGGAAACCAGGAGGCCTGGATTCAAATCCCTGCCGGGCCAGGGAAACTGAGAGTAGAGAGAGCGTGTGTGTGTGTGGGGGGGTAAGGCTACTTCAGCCACCTCTTGAAATCTCACTGACCTAGCAAACGTTGGGAGGGATGTGGGATTTCGGTTCTTCCTTTTTTGTCCCAAAATAAAGCACAGAGAAATCACCTCCGTCTCACTTCTGCCTACGAGAAAAGAAAAAGAGAAAAGATCAGCCTGGAGGCTTCGTGGATGAAGCAAATCAAAAACATTTCCTTGCGGGAGGTGTTTTCCTCATGCTTATATCGAATGCAACTCCCTCCCAATCTCTCTCTGTCCCGTCTTCAGGCAGCAGAACAAGACAAATGCCAAAGCAGGCAGACAGCCGCATCTCCGGCCAGGGTCCGAGATCAAATCCACACACACACACACACACACCAGTTCCCAGGGAGTGGAGGCAACAGCCGGGAACCAGAGAGCAATAGGAACCATCATGCAGCGGTGATGATAGCAGCAGCCTAGAAGAGAGCGTTTCTCCCACTATTTATTTAAAATATTTTTACCCCCTCCCTTTCTCTTTAAAAAGGCCTCAAGGCAGTTTAATGTACAACATTAAAAGGGCAACATTTAAAAGTGAAAAACAGGAAGTCTAGAAACCTTAAAAAGCATCAAACCGTTGCTCCACTAAGCAGGGTCAACACAACCAACCTCTAAAAAACAGCCAGAAGCCCATGCGATGGATGGAGGGGATCGAGAGTCGGACGGGGCCCCCCTGTTCTCATGGGACCCTCCATTATTTCGGTCCTTTCGGGGATCCCAAGAGAGGGCAGGCCGCAGGAGAGTGGAAACCTAGGGAGAAGAAGGACCGAGGGGGCAGGTCTTTTGCACAGCCAATGGCCTTGAATGGCGCCTTTCCAGACCCAAAAGCCCAGAACCGTTTTGGCCCTGCAGGAAGAAGAACGGCACGTCCGACAAAAGAACTCCCATTCCGGGGAGACCGACCTCCCTTCCAGCCTCCCCGGGAGAAAGATCCCAAGGAGGAAAGTCCAACTCTTTCCCTCTCTCCCTGTTTCTCCGGCTTCTCTTCCACCCGCCTTCTGGGGAAAAGACCGTCGTGTTCACACAAGCAACGCAACAAGGAAGCCGCCAAGCGCGGGGTGGTGGGAGTATACACAGAGAGAGAGAGAGAGAGAGACTGGCCTTTTCAACTCCCCCCGCAAATCTCACGCACCCCTGCCCACGATCTGCCCCTCCATTGCCCACCTCCATCCAGGTCCCGATCCGGGAGGCGCCCACCCCCCAAAAGAGCCCGTCTTCTCTCCAGGCACCTTCTTCGGCCAAAGGGGAAGAGGAGGAGGCAGGTGCTGTAGATCCCGCTTCCGGCTCCCATTCGAACGGCGTACAGGGGAGGAGCCCTTCCCCCCGCCTTCGTAGCTCTAGGTTCCCTCCACCTTCCCCCCTCCTGCAGGAATGGTGTGTGTGTGGGGGGGGGAAGGCCAGAAACAACGGGGGGGGGGTGAAGGGCAGGAAGGCTCCGAAGAGTCTCTCTGTCATGGAAAAGGGATGAGGGAGGAGCTTCTTCTTCAGGCTCCCCAAGGTCTCCACTTCTAGGGGAAGAAAGACTCAGATCATGTAGAGTTCCCATCAGCTAAGTCTATTTTGTTGCTGTGGTTTAGTCATTAAGTCGTGTCCAACTCTTTGTGACCCCCACGGACCAGAGCACGCCAAGCCCTCCTGTCCTCCACTACCTCCCGGAGTTGGGTCAAATTCATGTTGGTCGCTTCGATGACCCTGTCCAACCATCTCGTCCTCTGTCGTCCCCTTCTCCTCTTGCCTTCACACTTTCCCAACATCAAGGTCTTTTCCAGGGAGTCTTCTCTTCTCATGAGATGGCCAAAGGATTGGAGCCTCAGCTGTCCTTCCAGTGAGCACTCAGGGTTGATTTCCTTCAGAACGGATAGGTTTGTCCTCCTTGCAGTCCAGGGGACTCTCAAGAGCCTCCTCCAGCACCACAATTCAAAAGCATCATTTCTTCAGCGGTCAGCCTTCTTTATGGTCCAGCTCTCACTTCCATACATCACTACAGGAAAAAACCATAGCTTTGACTATTCGGACTTTTGTTGGTAAGGTGATATCTCTGCTTTTTAAGATACTGTCAAGGTTTTTCATTGCTTTCCTCCCCAGAAGCAGGCGTCTTTTAATTTTGTGGCTGCTGTCAACATCAACACTGTGTAGCGTAAGCCCCTTGAAGAAGTCTGACCTTAAAAGAACACTAATCCCTATTAAAATAAGAAACACTACTAAGGTGGGTTAACCCCACCTTCTTCTGGCAATCACATACTTTACTAAAGAATCAACATCTCTCAGATTCTTCAGAAATCAGTTAGCTTGTAGCTCAGCTCTCAGTTCTTTAGATTTTTTATTATTTTATTATTTTTATTATAACTACATAACACACAAAGATCAAAGGAATAAAAAAAATTTGGGGTGGGGTCCCATCATCTCCTGGCAAATAGAAGGGGAAGATATTGAGGCAGTGACAGATTTCACTTTCTTGGGCTCCATGATCACTGCAGATGGTGACAGCAGCCACGAGATTAAAAGAGGCCTGCTTCTTGGGAGGAAAGCAATGACAAACCTAGACAGCATCTCAAAAAGCAGAGACATCACCTTGCCAACAAAAGTCTGAGTAGTCAAAGCTATGGGTTTTCCTGTAGTGATGTATGGAAGTCAGACCTGGATCATGAAGAAGGCTGACCGCCAAAGAATAGATGGTTTTGAATTGTGGTGCTGAAGGAGACTCTTGAGAGTCCCCTGGACTGCAAGGAGAACAAACCGATCCATTCTGAAGGAAATCAACCCTGAGTTTTTACTGGAAGGACAGATCCTGAAGCTGAGGCTTCAATACTTTGGCCATCTCATGAGAAGAGAAGACTCCCTGGAAAAGACACTGATGTTAGGAAAGTGTGAAAGCAGGAGGAGAAGGGGATGTCAGAGGATGAGATGGTTGGACAGTGTCATCGAAGCGACCAACATGAATTAGACCCAACTCTGGGAGGCAGTGGAAGACAGGAGGGCCTGGCGTGCTCTGGTCCGTGGGGGTCACGAAGAGTCCGACACGACTAAACAACAACAAAGCGCTCCATGGAGCTCTCTGACCGAGTGCTGGAGCTCCTTAGGGAGGCTTGGGCACCACACAACTTACTGTAGACTTCAGAAGAAGCTCGTATGCTAGGAAGTCAGATATGCTCCCCTTGGGCAAACATTAACAACGTTCTGGATTCATTCAGGTTAACAACAACAACAAAAACAAAAAAAACCACAACCCACACCTTAGAGCATTGTAAAGTTTTAGTGTCAAATTCAGGGGGAGAGTCTCCATCATCAGATCATTCTGGCTTTGAAGATTTCCTTCCTTCTCCTGCCCCCCCCCCCCACATCCTGTAAGACTGCCAGAGTGGCCTCTAGCCAGAGGGGCAGCAGTATATATATAAAATAAAAATAACCAAATCCTGCCAGATTCTCCCTCCTGGTCTTCTTCATCATCATCATCATCATCCACTTGGAGAGATCAGCCTACGTGGCCAACGTAAGACCTTCCCTTCCAGCCAAGCCCTTCCATATCCTCCCCCCACCCTGATGTTTCCTCTCTCTCCTCCCTCCCAGGCTGGAGTCTCCGCCTTCACCCCCACTTTCTCTGCCGAGCCCCCTTTCTGGCCCCGCTCCGACCCATCTCTCTCTGCCCCCAAACCTTCCTCTGCCTCCTCTTCCTCCTGCAGAGACACCCCGCCCCCGCTTCCCACCCAGGGCGTTGCAGCCTTAAAACTCCTTTTCCCACTTCTGCAGAAGGGGGAGTCTGGACTTTGGGGGAACCCCTTGTGTGAGGGGAGAGGGAGGGGGGAAGAGCCAGTTTCCCTTCTCTCCTTCCTTTCTTTTCCCCACAGCCACCGAGGCCTACAGGATTCAGGAGAAAGTCGGGGGGGGGGTCTCCTCAGAGGAAAACCCAGACTAGCATGGGATCATGATCTGTTAGCAGTGTTGATTGGCAGGAATTGTGCGGATAGGGATAAAAGAGTTGAATTCAGGTTCCCAGGATTGGGCTTGGATAACTTCATGGATGCTGGAGTTCTCCACCCGACAATATGTTGTAATTGGAATTGTGGTTCCTATTATTTGGGGATTGTTTGTACGTGTTCTTGTACTTTGTACTTTGTACTTTGGTCTTTGTGTGTTGCTTTTCGTTCATCTCCAAGCCCAGGAATGGCTTTGCAAAGAGGAGCAGATTTCAATTCAGCGCTGTTTCAATTGACAGAACTCAAAAAGTGGGGAGTGATACCTGGATATGGCTGAAAGAAGTTTCATTCCTGGTCTTGAAGTACAAAATCTTATTCTACATGTTATTTCCTATACAGTGGTGCCTGCTATGCGATTTCATCGTTAAGCTATTTTAAAAAGCCCATAGAAACGCATTAAAACGCGTTTAATGCATTCCTATGGGCTTAAAAACTCACCTTATGTGAAAATCCTCCATTGTGCTGGCCATTTTCGCTGCCTCTAAAGCGAGGCAAAACAGCGGGCGGCTATTTTGTTTACCCAGCGGCCATTTTGGAACCGCCAATCAGCAGTGTGAAAATGGGGGCTTTGCGATGATCGCTTCCCCATTTTCACACAGCTGATCGGAGGGAGCTTTGCGATGATCGCTTCCCCGCGATCATTGAAAAGCGAATTTTCCCCATAGGGGCCATCGCAAAGCGATCGCTCTTGCAATGGCAAAAAGTCCATCGCAAAGCAATTTTGTCGTAAAACTGCTCGACTGCTATGCAAGGCCCCACTGTATTAATTCTCTCTTGGACTTTGTATTAAGTCAGAGGCCTATATTTCACACCTTCCAGCCTTTCAACTAGCAGGTGGCCTATTTAGGAATGCTGCCCACAGGCCAAACACAAATAGAACCATAAAATAATGGAAAAGTGAAGTTGGAAGGGGCCTACAAGGCCATCAAGTCCAACCCCCTGCTCAAGGCAGGAATATAGTCCAAGCAGATCTGCGAGGTGAGGAGCTAAGTTTTTCTTGAAAGCCTCCAGGGTTGGAGCACCCCAAAATATTTGAAACATAAAACCCAGCAGGGAGACGGAAGCTGAAGTCTATACATCTGGGCCCTGCTTGGTAACCTAAATATATCAGTAAGAAAAGGAAGTTGGAATACACTTTCTTTCAGACAGTGCGGGGGAATCCTACAGGAAGGTCATCAAGGGGAGGTGGGAAGACCCCCAACTATCTGTAAGGGACCCTTTTGTTTTCCCCCCCACACATTTATACCCAGGAGGCCAAAAACCCTCACCTGGAGAGACCTTTTTGTTTTCCAGAAATCTCAAGGAGGACACGCGCGGGTGGAGCTCTCTGGCCTGGACGCAGAAGATCCCGTTTTCTCCTGAGGAAGCACGAATTCAGCTCCTGAAAGAAAGAACACCAGCAACTGAAAGGGGAAACCATGAGAAAAAAAGGGTCGAAAACATTCTCCCCCCTGCAGGCCTGGACGGAAGAGGCAGAAGGTCCACACCCCCAATTCAGAAAGGGGAACTGGCAAACCCAGAGACCGATTCCTTGAATTAAAAAAAAGAAAGAAATCAGTTCGATTCATGGCATCCCGTTGCAGTTGAAATCTAGGGTTTTGCAGAGAAGGAATCTGGGACGTGTTGTTGTTCTGACTCTTGAGGAGACTTTAGGGAGGAGAAGCTCTATCAGGGTTTCCTGGTGTTGCTTCACAGAGGCTGCTCCTCTTTGGTAGGAAGCGATAAAAGGGGCCCCCCTAAGGAAATGGATTTTATTTATTTATTTTTTGCCCTCCTCCCTCCTGGATCCTCTCTAGAAGAGCCACAGAAGGAAAACCTCCTCAACCATCCGAAAAGGACTCTCCGTGTGTGTGTGTGTGTGTGTGTCGGGGGGGGGGAATCTGTGACCGGCCCCCTCCCTCCCAGCTGACCCCCCCCCCACACACACACACCTTCCTTCTTCAGATCTTTCTAGCTTTGAGGATTTCCTTCCTTCTCCTGTCAGTCCCCCCCCCATGTTTGAAGACACCCCCGAGTCAAAGAAGGATTAATCCAAACTCTGCCAGATTCTCCCTCTTGGTTCCCCAAAAAAGCTGCGATTCCTTGGGGGGGGGGGAAGAGGAAGGGGGGGAGACGGAAGGGGGGGCAGAAAAGGGGGGCCGAGGCAGAGAAAGTGGGGGGGGGAAGGATGAGATTCTAACCTGGGAGGGAAACATGGGGGGGGAATAGCTCGACACCCCCCCCAAGATCCCCAACGAGGAGAGTCTGAAGGAAAGGTTTGCAATTCAGGTCCGTCCAGGAAAATGGGGGGGGGGGGTTGGAGTATTTGCCATCCGGGGGGGGTGGAAAGGAGAAGAAGACGCCCCCTCCCTCCCCCCTCGGAATTTGCCTTCCCTTTTTTTGAAGGAAACCCCCCCCCCCCAATATTATGCTCACCTCCTTGCTGGTCCCGAGGCCGAGAAAATCCTCTGTACGTGCGCCCCCCCCCCCGAAAGAGACGATAGAGACGGGAGGAGACAGACGGGGCCTCTCACTGCTTCCGCTTCCGGTTGGGAGAAAGGCGGAAAAATAAAGGGGAGGAGCTCCTTCTCTTCTCTTTTTTCGTCGCTCTAGGTTCCTCCCCCCTCCAAGGGACTCTATCTCTCTTTTTGTGTGTGTGTGCGTGCGTGTGTGTGTGTGTGTGTGTGTGTGTGTGTGTACATATATATGCGGCCCCCTCCCCCTTCCCCCCCCCGCAATATTTTACAACCCACCCACCCCCCCGCATGGCTCACCTCCTTGCAGGTCCCGAGGCGGGAAACTCCCAAGGAGGCTCCTCCGCACGCGCCCTCCACGGAGACCATAGAGACGGGAGGAGACAGACGGGGCCTCCCACCGCTTCCGGTTCCTCCCCCCCTCCAACCCCCCCCAAAGGGTTTCATGAATGGAGGGGGGGCGGAGGGGAGGAACCTCGAGAAAGGAAAGGGGGGTCTCTCTCTGTGGGGGGGGTTATAAGGAAATGGACAGCCCCCTTCTCTCCCCCCCCGATGTTCTTGTCAGGGGGAAGAGGTTGACTCTCTAGGAGGAGCTCCGAGCAGTGGCGCATCTCTCTTCCCTTTCGTAGCTCTACGTTCCCCCCTCTTCTCCTCAGAGTTGGGTGTAGAAGCGAGGGAGAGTCACGTGCTTTTTATGCAGGTCACGTGATTCCCTCCTCCTGCCCGCACAGCCCCTCTTGCCCCCTCTTGTTCTCGAACTTGGACAGGAACCGGAAGAGGGGAATTTCTCTCCCTCCTCCTGGCCCCTCTTTCCCTCCCCCGCCACCTCTATGGTCTCAGGGCGGACGCTCTTCCCAAAGAAGGAGGACTCCCTCTCGTGGGTTTCCCCGCTGGCTTCCATTCCTTGGGGAGGCGGGGGGGGGGGGAGGAGAATAAGGGACTCCCCAAGGAGAGGGGAGGGGAGGCGGGGTCTCCTCCGGGCAATCCGGATCGGAAACCGGTTTCTCCCTTTTGGTTTGCACGGCAGGCACCGGCTTGCAAGGGGGGGGGAGGGCTTCCCCTTTCCACCCCCTTCCTTGCGAGGTCTCCTCCTTGACTGGGGTGTGTGTGAAATATTCAGATGGGGTTGAGATCCTCCCCGGGAAAGACCCCACGTTCCCCCCCCCCCGAATCGCTAGGGCAAAGAAGGCGGCCAGGATCAGGGCCAGGCCTGGGGGAGGAGGAGGAGGGAGAGAGAGAGAAGAGGGGTGGACTTTCCTCCGTGGGAATCTTTCCTATGGCGGTGGTGGGGGGGGGGGCTGAAAGGGGGGTCGATTTCTGCCCAGGGAAGGGTCTCCCCTTGGACGTCCTCCTTCTTCCCGCAGGGCCAAAACTCTTCTGGTCTTTGGGTCCTGGAGGCGCCATTCAGGGCCGTCGGCTGTGCAAAAGACCTGCCCCCCCCCCGGATCCTCCTCCTTCTTCCTCCTAGGAAGGATTCGCCCTCCGGCCTCCCCTTCCTGGCTCTCCGTAGGGTGGAGGAAAGAAGGGGCTTTGGGAAGAGGCCGAAAGAGGCTCCGGTCCTTCCACAGGGAGGGCAGGAGGAGAGAAGGACCGGATAAAGGCCACCCAGCCCCTCTGGATCTGCAGGGTTTCCCTCTCCCTTCGGGCCTTTTGCAGAGTGAATGGCTCCGAAGGGTCCCTTCCAGACCAAGGGAATCACAAAACGCTTTGCTTTCCAGCAGGGGCAGCCCAGACACCCACCCTCGGTTTCCTTCCCTCCAAGGCCCTGAGAGGTTTGGGGTGAGCTCCAAAGGAAGAGCAGTGAGCTCCAAGGGGTTGGAAGAAAGCAGGCGAGAAAAGTCCGGAGACCTGAACTCGGCCCGCCCTGGGTGGGCAACCCCAAGACACACAGGGCCCTTGGCCCACGGAGGGGCCACGGAGGCTGAGGAGCCCCTTTGGAGACGCCCCCCCTCCCCCGCGTTGGGATCCTTGAAGGGACCGAAAATAGCGAAGGGTCCCGTGAAAATAGAGAGTCCGGTCCAGCCCTCGGTCCGCTCCATCGCACGGGGGGGGGGGGGAAATGGTGTTTTATTAGAGCTTGATTTCGTTTACCATCCTTAGTGCAGCTTCGGTTTGATTCATTTTGAGGTTTTGTTTTTCACTTTTGAATATTGCCCTTTCATGATGTACCTAAACTGCCTTGGGTCCTTTTTAAGGAGAAAGGCAGGGCAAATATATTTTAAATAAATAGTGGGAAACTTTTGACTTAAGGGAGACGCTCCCTTTTGACTTAAGGCAAATACCAAAAGAATAGGAATGTGGCTAAGAATATAATATGTAGAATAAACTTTTCTACTCCCTAGACCATAAATAAAAATTTCTTCTATATCCAGGTATCACTCCCCCCTCCTTTTAAAATTCTGACAATAGAAATGATGCTGAATCTAAATCTGCTCCTCGTGGTTTAGCCTTTCCTGAACTATAGGCGACACACAGAGGCCAAAGTCTAGATATAGCACGTACAAATAACCCCACAATTCGAATTACAGATGCTCCCGTGACAACAGAGGGTCCGGTCCGCTCCATCGCACGGGGCTCTGGCATTTTCTCGATGTTGATTTCATTTAACATCCTAAGTGCAGCTTCGGTTTGATTCATTTTAAGGTTTGTAGTCTTGCTGTTTTTCACTTTTAAATGTTGCCTTTTTCTGAGGCACGTAAGCTATCTTGCAACCTTTTTTTTCATGAGAAAGGCAAGATAAAAATATTTTAAATCGACCGTCAGAGACCTGCCCTCTTGTATTCTGCTACTTTCATTGCATGTTTCAGAGGGAAGTTACGCCTGACTAGAGAGGGAGAAGGAGAGGGAGATGGGGATGTGGCCCCGTTTAATAGAAACACGAGGAAGGCACATCTCGGATGGAAATGTTTTTGATTTGCTTTATCCGTAAAGCCTCCAGGCTGATGTTTTCTTTCTCCTTTTCTCCTAGGAAGGAGTGAGACGGAGTGAGAGTGATTTCTCTCTGCTGTTTTTGGGACCCATTAGAAAGAACCCATATCCCACATCCCTCCGAACGTTTGCAAGGTCAGTGACATTTCAAGGGGTGGCTTAAGGAGCCTTGCCCCCCCCACTCTCTCCTCTCCGTTTCCCTGTCCCAGCAGGGATTTGGACCCAGGTCTCCTGGTTTCCAGTCTGGTACTCCATCCGTGACACCACAGGTCTTCTTTGAACATGTGCAGAGTGCTGGTGTTCAAGGATATGGTTTCCTTGGCATCCGATGCAAGAGGCACAACGTCTCCCCCGTCCACCGCTCTCCCCCTCCCATCATCTCCTCTGGGAAGACATTTCCACACACCCTGCGTGGGGGAAGGTTCTTCCGTTCTAAGTCCTCTGTTTTTTCCTTTCTTGTTTGCTTCCCCTCTTCCTCTCTCTTTCGGCCCGATCCTCTTCTCTCCCATTTACCCCAGTAGAAAGGTTTCCTGGCTGAGTAATGGTTCCTTCCCCTTCCTGCCTCATCTCTTGATATCAACCTTCCCACTCTTCTAGCAATTGCTTACTCTCTTCACCTCTGCCGTTCTGGCCTCCACTTCTCTCTCTCTCTCGCTCACACACACACACACACTCACTCACTCACTCACTCTCTCACTCTCTGCTCCTGGTCCTTCTTATTTCTATATCCTTCCTTTTCTCTCCCTTTCACATCCCACGTGGGGGGACGGCGTTTCCCCTTTTCTCCTTTGTCCCATTTCCTCTTTTTCCTGGCTGGACGATCCTCGTGGAGACAACAGAACCAGGGATCAAGACTCCAGACTCACTTTATGTCCAAGACTTTGTGTTTCACGCACTCGTGTCCGTCAGTCCCAATCTCAACCACCAAGGCAATACTTAACAGTCCCCTCTTCTTACCTTGGTCCGAGCACGGAGTGGCCTGGTTGTTAGATTTGTGCCCAACAAATTCTCCCGGTCTCCTTCACCGGGGTGTCGGACATCTCGGGTTATCTCATCTGCGCAGCCAAGTTCCCCGCCAGGGAAAGTAGGCTGTTGAAATCGATGGAATGCGTCTCCTTGTTTTCTCAGCAGTGGAACACAGCAGGAGACTTGGATCCCGGACGAGCCCCCAGTAGTGAGAAATGCTCACACCCTTGTTACTTAAATGCAAGAACCAGACAACCATGAATACAAGCAGCTCTCCTTTATTAAAAAGCCCTTTTGCAAAAGCGGGTGCCCGAACTGGGTAGGCACCCCCATCAATCCAGGCAGGATGATCTTTATCCCCTACTCCTGGCCCTTGTTTCCCTCTTGGTCTGGGCAATCCAAGGCACGCCTAAACTGATCAGAGGAAGTCCTGCCTCTCTTTCCATCTCCCTCTCCTCTCTTTGCCTAGACCCCAGACTCTTATTTATTTCTATTATTATTTCTATGTTGTTGTTGTTTACTCTTTTAGTTGTGTCCGACTCTTCATGACTCCACAGACCAGAGCACGCCAGGCCCTCCTGTCTTCCACAGCCTCCTGGAGCTGGGCCAAATTCATGTTGGTCGCTTCAGTGACACTGTCCAACCATCTCATCTTCTGTTCCCCCCACCCCCATTACAAGGTTTCTTAATTCCTCCTCACTTTCTGTCATATCTGAGGTTGTTGATATTTCTTCCGGCAATCTTAATTCCGGCTTGGGATTCCTCCAGTCCGACCTTTCTTACAATGTATTCTACATATAAGTTAAATAAGCAGGGGGACAATATGCAGCCTTGTCGTACTCCTTTCCCAATTTTGAATCAATCAGTTGTTCCATATCCAGTTCTAACTGTGGCTTCCTGTCCCACATATAGGTTTCTCAGGAGATAAATAAGGTGGTCAGGCACTCCCATTTCTTTAAGGACTTGCCATACTTTGCTGTGGTCGACACAGCCAAAGGCGTTTGCATAGTCAATGAAGGAGAAGTAGATGTTTTTCTGGAACTCTCTGGCTTTCTCCATAATCCAGCGCATGTTAGCAATTTGGTCTCGAGTTCCTCTGCCCCTTCAAAATCCAGCTTGTACTTCTGGGAGTTCTCGGTCCACTTACTGCTGAAGCCTACCTTGGAGGATTTTGAGCATAACCTTGCTAGCGTGTGAAATGAGTGCAATTGTATAGTTGGAGCATTCTTTGGCACTGCCCTTCTTTGGGATTGGGATGTAGACTGATCTTTTCCAGCCTCTGGCCACTGCTGAGTTTTCCATTGATGATGATTTGGAAAAGAGTGTTTGTGATGACCAGCTTGTTCCCATTACAAAACTCAATTACACTTTGCCTTGCTTCATTTTGAACTGCAAGGCCAAACTTACCTGTTGTTCCTTTTCTCTCTTGACTCCTTACTTTAGCATTCCAGTCCCCCATAATGACAAGAACATCTTTCTTTGGTGTCAGTTCTAGAAGGTGTTGTAGGTCTTCATAGAATTGGTCAATTTCAGCCTTTTCAGCAATGGTGGTTGGTGCATAAACTTGGATGACTGTGATGTTGAAAGGTCTGCTTTGGATTTGTATTGAAATCATTCTATCATTTTTGAGATGGTATCCCGGTACAGCTTTTCCCACTCTTTTGTTGACTATGAGGGCTACTCCATTCCTTCTACGGGATTCTTGCCCACAATAGTAGATATGATAATCATCTGAATTGAATTCTCCCATTCCCGTCCATTTGAGTTCACTAAAATGTTTATTCTTGTCATTTTGACCACATCCAGCTTACCAAGGTTCATAGATCTTACATTCCAGGTTCTTTTGCAGTATTTTTCTTTGCAGCATCGGACTTTCCTTTCACTTCCAGTCACGTCCACAGCTGAGCATCCTTTCGGCTTTGGCCCAACCACTTCATTAGCTCTGGAGCTACTTGCATTTGTCCTCCGCTCTTCCTCAATAGCATGTTGGACGCCTTCCCACCTGAGGGGCTCAACTTCCAGCATCATCTTCCAGTGTATTGTTTTTCTGGTTCACTGCCTGTTGGAGCTTGCTCCATTGCTCCAAAATAATTTTTTTTGCCTTTTTTTTTAAAAAAAATTCCTTAATTGAGTTTTTAGGGAGAGCGATTTGTGCTGATTTTGGGCAGAATTTTCCAACGATGTTTCAGATCTAGCAGTAAAATGTTTTTCCCTTTGCATGACATGAATTAACTCCTGTTTGTATTTTTCTTGTGAAGGAGATAAGGAGAGGGAAAAGGTGTTCTCTATGTTCTTGTTTAGACACACACACAAGGATGTCTGCCAACAGAGTCCTCCTCACACACCTCTGGATCCAACTCTGCATACAGATCCTCTGGGGCAAAGCCCCCAGGAGGACTCTCTTTTATTAAGCTTACAAGTTCACATTAGGATTGGCCCAAAGAAAGGGTTTAAAGTTAGCTCTCTATCACTATGAGGAAGAGGAAGAATGGGTAGTAGTTCCTCCTCTCAGAAGCAGCTATGACGTCAACCAGGAGAGCGTTCTCTGCACTGAAGAATCAGCCAACAGCTTAGCAACGTTGGGAAGAAGCGTTCCCCCACAATAGTTTTCTGCCACCTCTACTTCTCCTTCCTATTTGAGTCCCTGCTGACTGTTTCCAGAACTTCAGAGAAGACCTCCTGGTGACATCTGTGGCTCTAGTAGAATAACTTCTATCTGATTTAATTCATTATTCAAGGAGGGCTGTTCGGGCAGTGCAGGGCACATACACTTGTGTGCATGTGGAAAGGCGTGGGGGAGCACATGCCTGGTCAGGCTTAGGCCACAGACTGGCACCGGACCACGGACCGGAGTTTCAGGATTCTGTCCTAGAGGAAACATTGATTTTTGTAAACCGAGATACTACTGGAATATGCAGCATTTATAATTATTTACAGTATATTCTTCACTCCCCTCTTTCCATACACATTTGTTTAGATATCTAACTCTGGATCCAGAGGTTGGGAGTTCACTTACCTTCTAGCTCTGCAGTTCTAAGATGCCATTGCCTCAGCACCTATTTCCCTGACCATCTCTGCTTCCTAGCCCCATTGAGCCCCCATTCACCTCCACGCAGGACCCGCTGAGGACTTGCAGAAACTCCCAACAGAGGCACCCAGCTTTTGGTCCCCAGCATGCTGTTCTTCTGAGTTCTGCAGGCAGCTTCATACGAGTCCCGCGATATGAGCTCGGGCACCAGCTCCGATCCACTGCCTCGTCCCACAGGACCAACCCAGCTCCAGTCACAAAACACCCCTTCTCTCATCCTCCTCAGCCACAGACAGCGGCAACACGACCAGCTCCCAGTCCTAATTCCTACACTGACCCTCTCTGCTTCCTATCCTGTTTTCAGAAATTCCTGATGGTTCTCTACCCGTAACAGCATTTTATAAACTCTACATCCCATCCATTTCATGGACCTGTCCTTTCTCTTCTCCTTCTGAATAATAATCTCTGCAGACTTTGTCAGTTCCCTGCATTGACCACTCACTGATCTTTACCCATTCTCGAGTCCAATCATTTAGCTGCCACATTCATCCACTTTTGCTCTTCCTTTCTAACACTGTTCTTTCCCCCCTTGTTATTCATTTCTGCTAAACAATCCTTTAATTGAAATATTTGTTTCCTCTTTAAGCAACTTTGAGAAATTCCTTTCTAATTTTCTGGAAATGTAAGTCTAGTCTTTGGGGAGAATTTGAGAAGGGAATAAAAAATTAGTATACTTTGAATTTGATGTACTTATTTGGGTGTGGAAATGAACCTTCTTTCATTACTCCTCCCCCAAAATGTTCCCCAGTGAAGAGCCCTTCCAACTTCAAGCCCAAAAGAACAACCTACAGTCCGGCCTCATCCCCTCCCTGATTCTCTTCCCTCACCTTTTTGGCTATCTTTCCTTGCTCCTCCGTGAATCAGGCAGAATCCGAACACATCATTCCTTTTTCCTGCAGATTTTGACAGTGGTTATTTCTCTGTTTTTTTCTTCTTCTAACCTACCAGATGATGAACAGGAGAAGAAGAATTGCCCAGCAACATCTGAAGCAACCTGGACAGGAACTCATAATCAAGCAAGAAAACATGGAATTGAAAATCAGAGTGGACAGGCATGGATTTGACATAAAAAGGCTGACGCAGGGGAGAAACCACGTAAATGCATGTCACCTCAGTAGACACCAAAGAACACACACGGGGAAGAAACTGTATCCACGTAGGGAATGTGGAAACAAGAGCCTCCATATACACAAAGGAACTCACACTGGGGAGAAACCACATAAATGCATGGAATGTGGAAAAAGTTTTAGTCAGAGTGGTAACCTTAGGTCACATGAAAGGATTCACACTGGGGAGAAACCACATAAATGCATGGAATGTGGAAAGAGCTTTACTCAGAGTAGTCATCTTAGGTCACATGAAAGGATTCACACTGGGGAGAAACCACATAAATGCATGGAATGTGGAAAAAGTTTTAGTCAGAGTGGTAACCTTAGGTCACATGAAAGGATTCACACTGGGGAGAAGCCACATAAATGCATGGAATGTGGAAAAAGTTTTAGTGAGAGTGGTAACCTTAGGTCACATGAAAGGACTCACACTGGGCAGAAACCGCACAAATGCATGGAATGTGGAAAGAGCTTTAGTCACAGTGGTGTCCTTAGATTGCATCAAAGGATTCACACTGGGGAGAAACCACATAAATGTATGGAATGTGGAAAGAGCTTTAGTCACAGTGATGGCCTTAGGAAACATGAAAAAACTCACACTGGGGAGAAACCACATAAATGCATGGAATGTGGAAAAAGTTTTAGTCAGAGTGGTAACCTTAGGTCACATGAAAGGACTCACACTGGGCAGAATCCGCACAAATGCATGGAATGTGGACAGAGATTTAGTAGGTGTGGTGTCCTTAGATTACATCAAAGGATTCACACTGGGGAGAAACTACATAAATGCAAGGAATGTGGAAAGAGCTTCAGTCAGAGTGGTCACCTTAGGATACATCAAAGGATTCACACTGGGGAGAAGCCTTATAAATGTATAGAATGTGGAAAGAGCTTTAGTCACAGTGATGGCCTTAGGAAACATGAAAAAACTCATACTGGGGAGAAACCACATAAATACATGGAATGTGGACAAAGTTTTAGTCTGAGTGGGAACCTTAGGTCACATGAAGGGACCCACACTGGGGAGAAACCGTACAAATGCATGGAATGTGGAAAGAGCTTTAGTTACAGTGGTGGCCTTAGGTTACATCAAAGGATTCACACTGGGGAGAAACCACATAAATGCATGGAATGTGGAAAGAGCTTCAGTCAGAGTAGTCACCTTAGGATACATCAAAGGATTCACACTGGGGAGAAACCACATAAATGCATGGAATGTGGAAAACGTTTTAGTCTGAGTGGGAACCTTAGGTCACATGAAAGGACTCACACTGGGGAGAAACCGTACAAATGCATGGAATGTGGAAAGAGCTTTAGTTACAGTGGTGGCCTTAGGTTACATCAAAGGATTCACACTGGGAAGAAACCACATAAATGCATGGAATGTGGAAAAAGTTTTAGTCTGAGTGGGAACCTTAGGTCACATGAAAGGACTCACACTGGGGAGAAACCGTACAAATGCATGGAATGTGGAAAGAGCTTTAGTCAAAGTGGTCGCCTTAGGTTACATCAAAGGATTCACACTGGGGAGAAACCACATAAATGCATGGAATGTGGAAAAAGTTTTAGTCGGAGTGGGAACCTTAGGTCACATGAAAGGACTCACACTGGGGAGAAACCGTACAAATGCATGGAATGTGGAAAGAGCTTTAGTCAAAGTGGTGGCCTTAGGTTACATCAAAGGATTCACACTGGGGAGAAACTACATAAATGCTGACGTAATGCAAAAGAAAGAGAAAAAAATGAAGCTCATTTTGAAGTGTCACTTGTCATGTGTTTTATTTCTATTGTTAGTTAACAGGTAGATATCGCAAAATAGCCGTAGAAGCTTGTGTTGAAAAAATGAGAAAAATATATATTTTGCAATGGAAGCTTTTACAAAATTAGTGTAAAAACAGAAAAATATGGATGTTCTAAGGCTAACTGATGAAAGAAAAGCACGTAGTGAAGAAAGAAAAGCTGTCATTTGTTTTAGAAGGCTTTACCCTCATAAATAATAATAGTAATTGTGTTTTAAAGAGGGTACCAATTAATATATATTCTGTATTATTTATGAAAAACTAAGCATTTCTATGCTATTGTACTGAGTGTATAGTCAGGTATTGTTGGAATGAATCAAAATTGTGATTTTTTTTTCAAGCTCTGGTCACTTCGGGCCCTGGAGTCCAGTGGGTCAGAGGTGACCAATGTGATGAGATGGGTTTCTGAGTTAAAATCTTTTAAGGAATATGGGTTTTGTAATTAAGAAATGAGCCAGAGAGGTTCCATCTTGTTTCTTTGTATAAAGTATCTTTGCTATGCTGACAGGTTGTTTTCTTGGCGAGCAGAGAGAATGTTATTCTGATAGCCTGAGAAAAGGACTCGGTGTGATTAGATGGGAATTGTTGTGACTCTTTGATAAACTACAGTAACCCAAATAACATCTGGTGTTTATGGGAAAGAAGTCATGTGGTGCGACAGGACTGTTTGCCTAGTAACGAACTCGGATTGGATGACATTGTGGGAAGGTGCGATAAGCCCTTGCCAGTTACTCTTGAAAAAGGAACTTTTTGCCTATGGACATTGTCTTTCAAGACCGACCTTTCAGTCATTCAAGACCGACTCTTCATTCATTCGTGACACATGGGACTAACCTTTACTATACTGGATTACCCTTGGACTTATGGGCTTTTTCCTAAGGACTATGCATGGACTATTTCCTATGGACTGTTACCGATGGAATACTCTTTATGAACTTCTTTTCTTGAAATACTTCATATGGACTATACTCTTGGACTTTTCTAAGGACAATGGGACTTTTACTGAATTTTTCTTTTTAGTACAGGATTTTTGTTTTACAGGATCACTGAGGACTATAGCCTTTTAATAACCTACTTGGATTATTTTGTTTTTACTAATGAATTACTGGACTGGAACTGTTTTTATTCTTTTTGGCTTTTTGTGTTTTTGTAAGGTTTTTGAACACTTTTCTATTTTTCATGTTTTCTTTGCCTTCCTACATCTTTGTAACTAACCAGCACAATGCTAGTTTATTTGCTTTGGTTTAATTTGGCTTTGATACCTAGTAACATGCTTATTCTTTAATAAATTAAAGATTATAAAACTCAATTGGTTTTCTGAACAGTACACTTGTCTTACGGTCATCTGAGAGTGCTGCCTCGGCCTAGCTTACTTAGAGTCCTGCCTGTGGTGCAAGATAAGTCTCAGGACTACAAAGCCCACATGGTTTTATTTCAGTAATAGAGAAAGGGCACAAGGGCATCTTATGTGGGCAGACTTGTAAGAGGGAGTGTTGTAGCATGGCTAGCTGAGTTTGGACTCACTCAGCCCACTTTAGCATGTGCAAACTCCTGATTGCTCTCTGTCCAGGCTTACACGTGTGTTTTCGAACCCGTGTTTGCTGACAATCAAGGCCTTCTTTCCAGGTAGATGTTCAACATCAAAATCATATTTTTGCAATCTGAAATGCCACTGCATTAATATTGGACTTCGATGCCTCTGTTTCTCTAAGAATGTCAAAGCATTTTTGTTGGCCTGAACGACCACTTTCCTTGTACATAAATATATTATGAAAATGTGAAGTGACCACAAAATCGAATAAGCATTTCCCTCCTTACAATTAAACTTTTTCTCTTTCTCCTTCAGTGTCCTGGCCACATAAGCTAAGGGGTGTAAAAAATTAGTGTCATCTGGTTGAAGCAAAATCGCGCTCAAACCACGTTCTGAAAATGCAGTTTGAATTACCATGAGTTTAGCAATGTGAATTACAATGTTGTCTACATAGGCAAGGGCGTAATATAGGTCACCAAGCAACTCATCAACCAATTTCTGAAAAGTAACATAGGTATTTTTCATTCCAGGTGCTAATTTTCTGAGTTGGTAAATTCCCTTAGGGCAAGTAAATGACGTGTAAGGGCGATGTTCCTCTTTAATTAAAATCTGATAAAGCCCTCCTTTTATTTCAACCACAGAAATGCATTCAGCGTTTGCAACAATTTCTACTAACGTGTCAACATTGATTGTAGGAATAGTCTCTGTCTCAGTGTTTGCCTTGACACATTGAAATAGTATTGAATACAGCTGTTCTACATGGTTCAATCACTCCTTGTGAAATAAGACTTTCAACAGTTCCAGACACTAAATTGCCCTTAGTCCCTTCTAGGTCCATAGGAACAGAAACAGCAGTCAAACCATCTTTAACTATAATGGAATGTTTCACCACATTAGACTCTCCAGGTGAATTAGAGAAAACATTTTGGTGACTAGCTAACACAGATTCCAATACCTGTTCTGGGCTAAATTGATCACTGTCTTCAATTCCAGTATCTACCTCCTCATCACTTCCTCCACCTTGCTCATTATTCTCTTGGTCTACCTCTGTTACCACAGGTACAATATTGGGAACGTCTTGGTCCAGAAATGCCACACCCCTGAAAACCTGTATTGCTGAATTAGCTGTGCTATCAGGTTTGGTCACAAGAGGCCGCTGTTGCATCAAAGTTCCCTCAGGAGTACTCTGCATAGCCTCAGAAACAGTATCAGCATTCTCCCCACTTCCTTGGAAAATAGGCTGTTGAAAATCAGTATGGTCCCAAACCTCTGCTTTTCTTTCTAAAGATCTTTCTGAGAAGATTAACTGTGGTACTGGGCCAAAGTTTCCAGATATGATTTCAGTCTCTGGAGAAACATCAGTACTTTGTAATCCCAAAAAGTTAGCGCTTCCCCCTTCATTGGTTGTGTTAGAAACAGTTTCACAACCCGACAGGTTTAAATGCAGTTTCTTATCTTGAACCAAGCTTACAGAATTAGCATCACATTCCCTTGTACCATTAAAACAGTGTGAAAGTACATGCTGCAAGGTCTCTGTACAATTAACTCCTCCTGTAGCATTACTCAACGTCTCTGGTAAAGGTACTTTATCTCCTTCGGTCTGCTTTGATGTGTTCTCTCCTGCTCCAATTAGTTCCCCCTTATGGAGTATTGCTTCCCTGCTAAATCGCCAGGAAGTCCAAGGAATGCCCACCAATCTCACAGTATCCAATTTCACCGTTCTCTCTGGGCTGAGAGAAGGGGGGTTGTTTGAGATCTGACATGTATCAAGATCTGCTGACACAAGTCCTAGCAAAGAATTGAGCTGAGTCTCCATTACATCATCCTGCTGGTATCTTACTCCCCCTTGAACTTCTCCTGACCCCGCTGTTACTGGTTGTTTAGTCCCCGGGAGGTCTGCAAACTGTTTGTTTTGTACTGCTATTGCTTCTAAGCTGATGTGAGGGCTCTCAGTCACAGCAATTGCTTGACTGCTTTGGAAAATCCCTTGCTCTCCCTCTTCTGGCAAACCCATAGTCTCATCATGAATTATTTCAGAGCTTCTCACCTGTCCTGGGCTTTGAAGAAGAGCTGAGGGTTGTGCTCAGCTGCATTCCGGTGCGCTGCAGTTTTCAGTTGCGTTGTCCGATGCTAATTCATCTACGGAGATAGCTCGACGGGGTGACGTCTCTCCCTCCTGCCTTCTCTGCATGCGACTCCGGGGCCTGTAAATCCTCTGTTTGGACGGATGATAAATCGCTGTCTCCTCTGGAATGCTCATTAGAATTCCACTGGGCCTTGTTAACTCTTTCCACACAAGCATTTTGCATCTCAGGATCGCTCCCAATTGTCTGGAGTGTCCCGTTACAGTAATCCTTAAATGGACCCTGCTGAGCTTGGAAAAACCTTTGCATCAAGCCAGGTTCTGTGCTTAGAAGACATTTTAAAAGTAAGTTTTCTCGGTAAAGCTGTTTTATCAGCCAATCTTTTTCCTGAATTTTGTGCTTGGCTTGCCTGAAAAATCCCGAAGCCACTTCCAAGATTCTGTCCACGGCTGCCAACTGTTCTTCCTCCCCCATGTTCTGCTGGCAATCTAGCCTAAGCTAGGTCAGCAATAAAAACAAAACACAACTCCAAGGAAAATTTAAAAAATTAAAAATCTTCTCTGCACCTTCGACCAACTGCTGTCACTCTGTGATCCTAAGATCGGCAAAGAGGACAGACAGCTGCCAAAACCAAAATAAAATTAAAAATCTTCTCTGCACCTTTGACCAACTGCTGTCACTCTGTTATCCTAAGATATGTGAGAGGACAGTCAGCTGCCAAAATCAAAATAAAATGAAAAATCTTCTCTGCACCTTTGACCAACTGCTTTCACTCTGTTATCCTAAGATATGTGAGAGGACAGACAGCTGCAAAACCAAAATACTGAAAAGTCCAAAAGGAAAAGAAAAGAAAACTGTGACCACTCTGTGAACCCTAAAGTTACAGTGATGATCAATGACTGAGCTGGGTGCAGATAGATACCACTAGGGCCAGGTCATCCCGACAGATGCTGAGATCATAGGGCATGACTCTAGGCCAAGCCAGATGCAGCTAGGTACTCCTGACAGATCCTAAGATCGTAGTGGGAGACCCAGATCTAGGCTGGATACAAACAGGGCCAGGTCCTCCGACAAATCCTAAGATTATAGGAGTACGCTTAGGCCAAAACAAACTGGATGCAAGTCCCAGAACAAGGTAGCCAGAGTCATTCATGCAATCCTAAGATTCTGAAATGACGCTGCTCCACCTGGTTGCTATCAAAGACTGAAACAGACAGGGTCATCCCTAACAGATCCTAAAATCCTGGGCATGACCTGAGACAGCACTGAATGCAAGCACTCCAAAAATAAAGGACATGCATCTTAGAATTACTTCACTACAACGTTGTAACAACCTGCACATGCCTATTGATTATATCCAATTGTTTCCTAAGAGTTTGCTTGTCCCACTGGGAAACTCTTTCTTAAAAGAGCACCCCAGATTCTAACACACATTACCACAGCCTGAAGATTTAACACCTCTCACCACAGCCTTTAGATCTAATTGCTGGCAAACAGCATTTCCTAGGAAGCTACTGTTCACACTCAGGGATGCACCTAGCTCCTTAAAGCATCAGTGTCCCACTGCAATCAAAACTTAGCTTGAAAACTTAGCTTCTGGATGAGAGTCACTCAAGCTGCCAGATAGAACAAAGATTGGTCATCCTGAGGTACTACAAAAACAAGCACGCGGTCCATCGTGCAGCTGCCACCATGTCAGCAAACACGGGTTCGAAAACACACGTGTAAGCCTGGACAGAGAGCAATCAGGAGTTTGCACATGCTAAAGTGGGCTGAGTGAGTCCAAACTCAGCTAGCCATGCTACAACACTCCCTCTTACAAGTCTGCCCACATAAGATGCCCTTGTGCCCTTTCTCTATTACTGAAATAAAACCATGTGGGCTTTGTAGTCCTGAGACTTATCTTGCACCACAGGCAGGACTCTAAGTAAGCTAGGCCGAGGCAGCACTCTCAGATGACCCTAAGACAAGTGTACTGTTCAGAAAACCAATTGAGTTTTATAATCTTTAATTTATTAAAGAATAAGCATGTTACTAGGTATCAAAGCCAAATTAAACCAAAGCAAATAAACTAGCATTATGCTGGTTAGTTACAAAGATGTAGGAAGGCAAAGAAAACATGAAAAATAGAAAAGTGTTCAAAAACCTTACAAAAACACAAAAAGCCAAAAAGAATAAAAACAGTTCCAGTCCAGTAATTCATTAGTAAAAACAAAATAATCCAAGTAGGTTATTAAAAGGCTATAGTCCTCAGTGATCCTGTAGAACAAAAATCCTGTACTAAAAAGAAAAATTCAGTAAAAGTCCCATTGTCCTTAGAAAAGTCCAAGAGTATAGTCCATATGAAGTATTTCAAGAAAAGAAGTTCATAAAGAGTATTCCATCGGTAACAGTCCATAGGAAATAGTCCATGCATAGTCCTTAGGAAAAAGCCCATAAGTCCAAGGGTAATCCAGTATAGTAAAGGTTAGTCCCATGTGTCACGAATGAATGAAGAGTCGGTCTTGAATGACTGAAGGGTCGGTCTTGAAAGACAATGTCCATAGGCAAAAAGTTCCTTTTTCAAGAGTAACTGGCAAGGGCTTATCGCACCTTCCCACAATGTCATCCAATCAGAGTTCGTTACTAGGCAAACAGTCCTGTCGCACCACATGACTTCTTTCCCATAAACACCAGATGTTATTTGGGTTACTGTAGTTTATCAAAGAGTCACAACAATTCCCATCTAATCACACCGAGTCCTTTTCTCAGGCTATCAGAATAACATTCTCTCTGCTCGCCAAGAAAACAACCTGTCAGCATAGCAAAGATACTTTATACAAAGAAACAAGATGGAACCTCTCTGGCTCATTTCTTAATTACAAAACCCATATTCCTGTGAAGGAGATCAAGGGAGTGTGCCGTCCTCCGTTAAAAAGGATGACGTAGAGGAAGGAGGATGTGTGGAAGGGGTGCTAATAGAGCTGGACCAGACAGAGGTGGTGGCTGAGAGGGCCGAAGAAGTGTGTCTTGTGGAGGAAGGAGGGGAGGAGCAGGATCTAATTATGTGGGAGGAGATAAAAGAGGAGAGAGGCGCGCGGGAGTTTAGAACTTGGACGGACTTGAGCACTGACAGACCAAGGCATAGAGGGGTGCAGACTGAGGCCATTCTCAACCAAAACCAAAAGCCTGAAGCGACACCGGGATTTCCTAACTTGATGACAGGAGGGGGACTATTACCGGATCCGTCCCTCGTGGGAATCAGAGGCAGAGGTATTGAACCCTTGGAATGGAAAGTGTTGGTTTTCCCTCTGAATTATCCTGCGGGCAGGCGGCGTGTGATTCGTCCCGGGCCAGAGTATCAGAAGAGGCCTTTGGAGGGCGATTGGGCCCGCCAGCCGTGCTGCGGCACGGTGTGTGCGGTGAGGAGCGCGCCTTTACGTCAAATGACAGACCAGGAGAAATTTGGGCCAGCTCCCTTCTAGGAGAACACGGCGCGGTTCCTACTGTTCGACCTAATATCATTTGTTGCCTGATGGTTTATTACAGGATCCGTTTGAGCCTCTTGAGTTGGAAGCTGCTTATAATAAAATAGTCGTTAATGAAGCCCTTGACGAGCCTCCGTGTCTTTTTCCCGCCTTCACTACAAGTGCCCCCCCCGCCGGAGAAGGACTTTCTTACAATTCCTTAAAAGATTTTAACTCAAAAACCCATCTCATCACAACCAAATCCTTAGATCCTTAACATCTGAGCATCTCAGAGGCTGGGAGACACAAGCCTTGGGAACATTTGGTTTTGTTGACTGATGCAGAACAAAGGGATATAAATATTTGGAGAGCTCTCCCACAAACTGTTCTTAGAAAGGAACGGAGAAACATAGATGTTTGGTTTCATGAAGTACAACAGACGATGGAACTAATGTTGAGTAAGCCTGCAGTTTTTGCATAACTGTATGACGTTTGGATTTGAAGATCTGTTCCAACAGTTTTGTCCTCACACCCGTAAGACTGCCTTACATATTTTTTTTGGATTAAGTATATTTAAGTATGGAATCTAGAATTGATGTAAATAAATGAACTTGTACAGAATCAACAAGTTTTGGAATTGGCTGTAATCACTGCAACAATGAAAAGACTTCCTATGGGATACCCAGATGAGCGTCAAACACCTTGTCACTGTTTGTCTATGTGAGGGAGAAAGTGGGGTTGAACCCATCCTGACTGGACAGCCATCCTTTCCTGACAAGAGGAGGGCAAAACCCAATGGAGCCCCGGAGGAAGAACATATGACTCATCAGAGAAGTGACACCTCCATGGGGAGAACGGGAAGATAGGAGGGTAGAGATAGTTCCTGGTGAAGATTCAAAGGTTGGGACCAATGTAGGGATGGGAGAGTCTGGAAATAAAGAGCCTGGGGTGTCTAAGGTGGAAGTTCCAGAGAGGGAAGCAGAAGGTCCTTCAGAGGAAAGGAAGGATCCACCACGTAAATGAATCTTAGGAGCAGCAGAGATGCAGGAGAAAAAGGAAGGAATAAGATAGGAAGAGGGGAAAGAAATATATCTTGGTGAACCATCAAGAAGGGAGACAGCGGAAGCTGAAGAGGTAGAAGGGCAAAAGAAGGAGAGGATTTTATCACAAGGCTGGGCGTGGATATGAATGGAGAAACCCTGGACCAAACAGTGGGATTATACCTCATGAGTGGCAGAAAGGAGTCGGAGAGAGGTAAGATCAGAGAAACCCTCCTATTGGGGAGAGATAGTGGAGGAGAAAGATCAGGTAGAAAAGAGGCAGGCTAGCTGAAGAGAGAAAGGGAGAAATGGAGAAGCTCCTCAGAGAGGGCTTTTGGCATGACCCCAGTGGGTCAGTTGTGTTTATTGGAACCCACAGGAGAAACAGCACATATCCAGATGTCTGAGAATACCAAACCCCCACAGATTCTCATTTTGAGATTCACCCTTTCCCTGCAATCACATCAGCATTGATGAATTGTAGAATCTCCTTGCCTGGGAGGTCTGTAAATTTCTGTAGTTTTCCTGTCGAGCCAGGTATCCTAATGAAGTTCTGACCGGTAGATATCAAAGACGTCAAAAAGGGGAGAGGCCATAGAAATACATGGAATGTAGGGGGATCTTTTATAAAAGCAGTCATCTTTCTATTCATCCAAGATCTCATACAAAGGGGAAACCTTTGAAATGCAAAGAATGTGGGAACAGCTTCAGTCTGAACAGAAACTTAAGGATAGGTGCCTCGCTTAACGATGTTAATTGGTTAAAAAACGCTATGGGAAAACATCGTTAAGCGAAACACGTTTTCCTATAGAGATGCATTGAAAACCGGTTAATCCATTCCAAAAGGCACGGATTGCCATACTTAAGCGAAAAAACCCATAGGAAACATCATTAAGCGATACAATGTTCCCCCCATTGGAATGCACTGAAGCCTATTCAATGCATTTCAATGGTTTTGCGATGTCAGTTTTTCAATTTTAAAAGTGTCTTAAAAAGTTCAAAAACGGTTTTAAATGCTTGGAATCATTAGTGCACCTTCTAAAATGGGTGCAAACTTAATTTGGCTTTGATCTGACTTTTTGTTAATTTTTGCTGATTTTTTTTCTCCCCCACCAACTTTTGACAGCTGTCAAAAGTTGGGCTCCATGCTTTCCTATGGGGGAGGAAAAAAATCACCAAAAATTAATGAAGAGTCAGAACAAAGCCAAACTAAGTTTGCACATGATTTAGAAGGTGCACTAACGATTCAAAGCATTTAAAACAGTTTCTGACTTTTCGTTAATTTTTGTGAATTTTTCCTCCCTCACAGGAAACAATGGAGCTGTCAAAAGTTGGGCTCCATTTTTTCTAATGGGGGAGGAAAAAATTCACAAAAAATTAACGAAGACTCAGAAACTGTTTTACATGCTTGGATTCATTAGAGCACCTTCTAAATCATCTGCAAACTTAGTTTGGCTTTGTTCTGACTCTTCGTTAATTTTTGGTGAATTTAATGGGGGGGGAATTCACAAAAAATTAACGAAGACTCAGAACGAAGCCAAATTAAGTTTGCATAGGTTTTACCGGTTGCACTAACGATCCCAAGCATTTAAAACTTTACAACTTTAAAATTCAACAAATTAAAAAAGAGTCAGAACAAAGTCAAATTAGGCTAACGAAGGGAGGCTCTCTTTTGTGGTGGATCCGGTCTTCTTTTGAGGGGATGACCCAGTGGGTGGTCCTGGTGGGACTCCTGCTCCACACCCTGGCCACCGGCCTGTGGGATCCCTCCGATTTTGTCCCCTATGCTATTGAACATCTACATGATACCGCTGGCCGAGCTTGTCCGGAGTTTTGGGGTGGGTCGTGACCCCCCACTCGGCCTCTCCTTTGCCTCTCCTTTCCAGGAAAAGGCCATTGTGGTTCTAGACCTGTTCCGGGTGTCAGGAAGGGACTGGACGAAGCTGACCCTGAAGCCAGGCAAGAGAGAGGCACTCCTGGTCGGTCAAAAAGCAGGCCGAGGAAGGGGGGCAGCCTGTGGTGGATGGGGAGACGCTGTCCCCCCTCACAAAAAACCCCTCCACAAAACACAGGGAAAGGCCTGGTGGGGCTTCTGACACAGGGAGTCTTGGGGGGAGGCTTTGTGCTTCAAGTGTGTTCTCGGGGTGGCTTTTGTGCATCCTTTCTCAGAGCGGGAATTGGTTTGGCCCAGTAGAGTGTTGGCCCCCTCATGATACTTCAGGAGAAAAGCCGGTGTAGAAATGGTGGTCAAGAAAGAAGGAAACCAAGGCCAGGGACCGTCAGGCTAGGTTTTTGTGGGTGTGTGTGGGGGTGTTGTTGTGGGTCTGCGGGGGGTGTATTGTGTGTGGGGGTGTCCCATTCATAATCCCTCTCTTACTCTCCCCACCCCCCGCGATCCCCACAGATCTCCCCCCTCCTTTCCCCCCTCCTGCCACAACCACAACCACCCCCTCACTTTGCGGGGGGGAGGAGGGGCTCCTCGCTCTAGCTCCAACTGGAAGCAGAAGCCACGCGCCCACCCCTCCTTCTCTCCCCCCCATGACCCAACTCTATGGTCCTCCCAGGAGTGCAGTCGTGGCGGAGCGAGGGGTGGGCTTCCTCGTGAGTTTCCTGGTGGAGGACCCATAAGGAGGTGGACGGTTGGGATATATGGGGGGAGTGGGAGGAAGGATGTATGGGGAGGAGGCTGAGATTCCCCCCAGGGTGGGGCAGGCCTTGGTCCTCGTGGGGGGTCTCTTCCTTGTTTCAGGGGGAAGTGGGGGAGGGGGGTCCCGATCTGGCCTTTCGGGCCCAAGAGACTCTTCTTACTCCCCCCCGGCAACGGTGCCTAATGGGAAGGGGGGGCTTTGTGCTCAATTCTTCCTCCTACGGTGGGGGTCAGAAAAGTGGGGGGAGAGAAAAAGTGTCCCTTGATTTCCTTCCTGCCCCTCCTGGAAAAGCTAAGTCCATGGGGGGTGAGTGTTGCCCCCCCCTGGCCTGGGAAGGAGGGGAAGGAAGGTCCTGCAGCATCCCTGGGTGGGAAATGGGGCTGGGGGGAGAAGGAGGGGTACTAGGCATGGGTGTGGGGGGAGAAGGTTATATCCAGACCCCCCTCCTGCAAAGGGGTTACCTCTGCACCCTCTCCCCTCCTGGCAACCCTTGGACTAAATTTCATCACCATAACAGAAGGAGGCAACTCCTGGAAATCCACAGTGGGGGGAGGGGGGAGTCATCAGGGGGAGGTTTGGGGGTGCCTGTTTGGGGGTAGAAAAGGGGGTCGGTTGATTTCCATTTCCACTCAGTTCTACCCAGGAGACACTATTTTCTCTCCCCCTCCCCCCGCCTGCCTGATAAACCTAAATTCAGGTTGGGGGTGTTTGCTGGAAATTACTCCCTCCCTTGCTCCCCCCTTGGCCCCCAAGCTTCAGAGGGAAGGGATGGAAGGACCTGCAACGTCCCTGGGGGGAAGAGGGGCTGGGGGAAGGAGGGATGGAGGTTGGGGGGAAGAGTAGGTTGGTTGGAGGGGAGGGGGCCACATCCAGACCCCCACCGTCTTGCAAAGGGGCAACCTCTGCACCCTCTCTCCCTGCCTCCTAGTGGCCCTCGGACCCTTGAAGGGGCTCTGGATGCAGCCAGAAAAGGTGCCTGCTGTCCCCCCACACGTTTCATTACTCAATTATTTATTGAGTCATTTGTTTAATTAGCTCATAAATCAAGAATTGAAATAATTAAAAACAAACATTCGAAATGCAGGAGGGTCCAAAGTGACTCGGAGGTGACCGAAGAAGACGGACCCCTTGGGAGCAGGCAATATCTTGGAGGGCAGGAGGGAAGAAGAAAGGCAGAGAGAGTTCCCCCGAGAGGGAGGGAGGGAGGAGATGGTCTCCCTTCCTTCCCTTTGGCCCTTTTCCCAGCTCCCACCCTCCATGTTGGCCCCAGGAGGTGGAGGAGACATCCCTCTCCCAGCAGATCTTTTGCAAGGTCAACGGCTCTGAAGGGTTTTGAACCCACTGAAGTTTGGAAACACTTTCCAGAAGACACCCTCCCCAGAGTGCATGACAGTAATCCAGCTGGGTTGTAACTAAGGCAGACGTCACCAGATGTGGCCACATCCGACCCCTCCAGGAACAAGCCCGGCTGGCGCACCCGTTTGTGCAGAGGCCCTCCTGGTCGCCACCAAAGCGTGGGCATTCAGGCTCAGGGATGAATCCAGGAGGACCCCCAAGCGGCGCAGCTGAGTTTTCAGAGAGAGCGAAAATCCATCCAGGGCAGGCTGCCTCTCTGTTTCTTAGAATCCTGGAACAATGAAGTTGGACGGGGGCCTCCGAGGACATCCCGTCCATATACCTCTTGCTCCCTGAAGGAATCCAAATCAAAGCTGGCTGGACAGAGGGTGGTCCAATTTTCCCCTTGAAAGGGCTCCTAAGGTCGCAGGTTCAGTTGTCATACTCCTCAAACCCTTAGGAACTTCTTCCTGATCTTCAACTAAAATCCGGCTTCCTGTCACTTGAGCCTGTTGGGCCGTGTCCTGCCCTCCATTCCCGGGGAAAGGGTGGAAAAGGGGCCTCGGGAACTCCTTGGGTTGCCGGACAAGCTTTCCTCCATTTGGCAGAAAGGGGCGCTGCTGGAGGAAGGCTCAGGGAACCAGCCAGCTCCTCACACTGGCCTTTTGTCACGACCCAGGAACCTCCGACCTGGAGGGAGGGCTGCCCGTTTTTCACAATTTATTCTCTCCCTTCAGGATAGGTGGTCTGCCTCTGTCCAGTCCTCCTTGAGGGGCACTCACAGAGGAGTAGAAATTCCCCCCCCAAAAAAACAGCACTTGGTAGGGACCTATGGGAAAGATTTTATCTTAAATTTAACAGAGGATCATTGCATATTGTGCTGAAGCCTTTCTCCCCCACCCCATGCAGACCAAGGCATTTGAGCTCAGATTAAACCTTCATGATCCTCCTGTGTGAGATCAGGGGGTCGAATGTGGGGAGAAGCTCCATCTTTTGATGTAAAACTCTTAAAACACAGTTGTTTACATCTGAAAGATCTAATGACCGTAGAGATGATGAAATCGGGTATAATCTTCCTAAGGTCAGGACAAGCAGGTGGGCAGGGGGAAACGGAGGAAATGACCACCCAGAAAGGAGGAGGAGGTGATGGCAGAGCTGGGAAGAGTTCCTTTCATTGACTACAATCCCAGAATCCCCACAGACACAGGATTTTGGGATTTGTAGTTTGAGAAACATGTTCCTAAATATAGAGAAAGGCTGTCTCACAACCACTGATCCTAATTCATCCCCTAGGGTGCTGGGTTCCCCGCAATCCCCCTGAATCTCTGCTGTTGCTGTTAAACCTAAGTATCTTATAACTATATCGGCACAGTGAGATCTGCAACTGTGTGAAATTTATTGATTGATATTGTTCCCAAAGCCGCATAAGCCATTTGTAATTCTATAAGTACCTGTAGAAGTACAAATATACTTAGATGGTGTCCTCCTTCTGCGATCCTCTCTGCTTGGAAGCACAGACGCAGACCATCGGCCCATGCCACTTTCTCACCCAAAACTGGCACCAACAAAAATCACACAGAACCTCTCTCTCTCTCTCACCCCATTTCACTGCCTGGTAGATTTCCATGGGTGGCATCCTTCTTTTGTAACAAGGCCATTAAAAAATCCATTTCACTGTCTTGGATTAAGAAAGATACCAATGCACAGCCCACTTGCCCGGGTGGTTCTCAGCCTCAGTATCCTGTGTGCCCGAAGGAATGTGGTAGTTTCGTGGAACCCCGGGAAGACTCAATGCATGTCTCAAGACATTTCTCACTTGCAGGAACATCATCCCCTACTCTCTTCCATCATCCCCTACTCTCTTCCAACCCCGACCTTGCTCAGGCTGCCTTCTTCCCTCGGAGCTCACCGACCACCCTTCACAGGAGAGACACAGACTGCAGGGACCTGCTGCTAACTTCCCTTGCTGCCTTTGCAACGGATGTGGGGACGCTTTGGTCAAAAATGGACACTTCAGAGCTGTTCACTTTACAAAGGACCTCCTGGGAGAGGGAAACACACACACACACACCCCAGCCCCAGATTTTTTAAAAAGGGGTGAGGGTGGAGTTTGGAAAGCCAAAAGTCTGAAGCAGTTGTGGGAAGGGGAGACTCCGTGGCAGAGCAGGCTCTCTAGTAAAGGTAAAGGTTCCCCTTGACAATTTTTGTCCAGTCGTGTCCGACTCTAGGGGGCGGTGCTCATCGCGCTCTTCAAGCCATAGAGCCAGCGTTTGTCCGAAGACAATCTTCCGTGGTCACATGGCCAATGTGATTTAGACACGGAACGCTGTTTACCTTCCCACCGAGGTGGTACCTATTTATCTACTTGCATTTGCATGCTTTCGAACCGCTAGGTTGGCGGGAGCTGGGACAGGCGACGGGTGCTCATTCCGTCGCGTGGATTCGATCTTACGACTGCTTGGTCTTCTGACCCTGCAGCACAGGCTTCTGCGGTTTAGCCCACAGCGCCACCACGTCCCTAAAGGCTCTCTAAGGAGAGTCCAAAAATGGAGGGGATCTGTCCTGGCAAATGAGGAGCGGGCCTTTTGTAAAGTGGATGGTCCAGAACTGGGCCTCTGGGACCAAACCACGAGAAAAATATTCTGCATGGAAGCTTGCCGAACTTGCCACAAGGTCCTGTTTTTGAGAGGATTCATTTTGCCTCCGCTGAAAAACATCCCGCGAAGGAAAGTCCGTCAGCTTCTCAGCCTGTTTCATCACTGCCTTCCTCTCAGAGAAAGAAAGGGGGAAAAAGACCTTTTCTGCTCGGAAGGACACAAGGAAGCCCTCACGCCAGGCAGGGAGGAAAAAAACCCACAAACCTCTCCGCTCTCCTGTCGTGGATCCCCAGATCTGGTCTTGAGATGGATCCGCTCTCCTCTCTGCCGGATCAGGCAGCCGAGAGAGCAACTGGATCGGGAACGCTTCTTTAGAGTCCCTAAAGGGCAATTTGGACAGGGAGGGGGGGGAAGATGACATGCAGAAGACATTCACAATCCTTCTTCCCTTTGCAGCAACTCCTCCTTCTCTAACCCTACAACACCTCCGTAGTCCAGCTCTCCCCCCTCCCCCCCCGGACTTGGAGGTCCTTCCAAGCTGTGGCCAAGGGGTGGCTAGGATGGAGTTTCTTTCAGAGATCCGCCTCCCCCTTTGAGATTTTACCTTTGCAAAGAAGACAAGAGCCAAAGGACTCCCCCCCCTTTTTTTTACACCCACCGGGTGCAGGCAGGATGGTGGGGGGAGGAAATGGAGAGCGACCTTCCCTTCCCACTGCCCTTAAGGGCGGAACCCGGATCCTTGGCCAACAAGAGACGCGCAAGGATAAACGCCTGCCTTGCAAGGCGCGGGTGCAGCGCCAGCCCCCCAAATCCCCCCCACTGCCGTGTCCCGCTCTAGCTCGCCCTCCTTCCACAACAGCATAGCAAAGCTATGCGCACACACAAACACCCTAACGCCCCCACGTCCTGCGCCCCACCCCCACCCCCACGACCCACCTCCTCCCAGGGTCTTGATGCGCGGAACTCCCGGGGAGGCCTCCCAGCAAGCGGCTGGACCGGGGACCATAGAGATGGAGGGAAAGAGGGGAAGGCGCAATCCTTCCGCTTCCGGTTGGACGTAAGAGCTAGGAAGCTCTAGTTTTCCCCTCCTTCCTTATGAATGGAGAGAAAGAGGTGAAGGACCTCCTGATCTTCTTGCAATAAAAGGGGGGAAACGGGGTGTAAAGGGGGGGCTGATGCGTGGGCAGAGAGAGGGAGATGGGGGGAATTCTAGTGGGGGGGGGAAGGAGGAATCCTCCCTTCCCTCAATCTAGTGAAGATCAGAGCCCGAGGAAGGAGGGGGACCGAGAGCGATAGAGATGCGGGTTCTCTCTTCCACACACCCCCTCGAATTGAACCCATGGGTGACCCTCTGAAGGGGATCCATAAATGGACGGGGGGGGGCAAAGAGGCTTTCGTGCGCCTGTTCTCCCCCCCATCCTGCGAGGGCGCTTGTTGGGGGAAGAGGAGATGGAGGGTGCAAAGCGCCCCCTCAAAAAAAAAAAAAAAACAGGACGGAAGGGTCCGGGGGAAGGTCAGGCTGAGAGTTTTTGGTATCTTCGCCCCCCCCCGCCACTTGCTGCGCCCAGGAAGGTTTGCAATGCCTTGCACGTCCCTCTCCAACCTCACCCCCCTCACCCCACACGCAGACTGCGAAACCTGCCTCTATGGCTTTCAGAGGGATGGATATGAGGGGATGGGGAAAGGGGGGGTGAGAAAGCCCCCCCATAAGCGCCCGTTGGCAGGCTCCTCTTAAGAGCCCCCCATTGTATAGGTTGCTGGGGCGACCGAGCCTTCCAAGCCCCCCCCCTTTAGCCTTGCTCTCACCCCACCCGCCAACCTCCGAAGGGAGAAGGGTCGGGAGGCACCCAGCCCTTCCCTTAACCCCCCGCCCCGACTATGGGGTGATGTCTGAGGGGGGGGCCTCTGACAGAGAGCAGCTGTTATGCTCTTTTGTTCTTCAGGGAAGGCGAAGGTAAGAGCAGACAGAAAGGGGGGGCAACGTTAACCCCCCCGGTCACTTCATCTCCCCAGCCCCCCCTTCTTTCTTTCTTCCTCAGGCGTCCATTTCGAATTGGCGCGCCTGGCAACCGCCTTTCTCTGTGCAGGCGCCTTGCCTTCTCCCTTCTAGGCGACAGAGAAGGGCGCGTGCGCAGTTTGGAGGGGGGGCCTCTGACAGGATTTGCCGCCGTTTTTCCCTCAGGAGGGAGGTTGAGGGAGGGGGAAGGGCGGATCTTCTTCTTCCCCTCAGGCTGAACTTGTGCGTCTACCTTTTTGGCCTCTTGAGAAGATTTGACAGCCTTTTTCCCTTCCTTTTTTTTTTTTGCGCTCGGGCAGGGCTGTTCTTACCTCATGTTTTCTGTTTAATTGTATGATTTGCCTTCTGAGTCCCCTCCCCCATGGAGAGGGGAGCTTCTGTTCCCTTTTAACGGCTTCCTGACAGGCAGAAGTTTAACAGGTCATAATGAAAGCAGAGGGGACCCTTCACTCGCACTCCTGTCTCCTCCTAACCTTGGATCCCTCAATATTCTTGAACTCCCATAAGCCTTCACTGCTAGGTGTGATAGGGGGCAAGAATGAGGTTCTGATATAACATATACGAAGTACCGGCTTTACAATTTAAGACAACACGTGCTTTTGATTCACATGTACTTAACATTCATAATCAGTATTTTACACAAGTAATCATACCTTGTACCTGTAATTGAAATATGAGTTCTTACTATTTCTTTACTATAATATTCTATATGCATTTTGTATCTGTACTTTATATGCATGTTCTACAGTCAATGTATTTTGTATCCTCATTCCTGACCCCTCCCCCTTGGTGCTCACAGAAACATTCCTACATTATCACACTGCTGTTAAACTGATACAGCTTTAAACTGACACAGCTTTGTGAGAACCACCCCCCCCCCATTCAAGGCCAACTCACAGGGCTTCAGGCAAAGACTGTAATGTTTAAAGATAAGCTGCACAATGGGTCACACAAATTCACAAACTTGGCAGCCACTAACCCACAGGTCCAAAGGGGGGGGGACAAATTGGATATTTTCTTACATCTATCACATCCAATAGGATGACCCAACAGGCACCCATGGGGTTCAGGAGACCAATAGGGGGTGTAGCAACCCCAGACCTACTGGAGTACCCCACCCTGTAGTTAGGCTGCCACCAACCATTCGCTCTACCAAGTCACCCAGACCAGGAATGGATTTTAATAAACAAAAGAACAAGGTTTATTGAAAAAACAAACAGGGTAAATAAAAGGATCAGGTAAATAGGATACTGGAACTTGGTATAGTCCCGATCATACACATACAACAGATTGGCTCCCACGGAACACTTTAAGGTAACGCACAGACCCTGAACCTATCAGTTCTGGCTACCTAGATAGAAACCTGAACCTATCAGGTATGTACTATCTGACGAACAGTTGTACCCAGTCTGACCCACAGACTCCAACTCCACTTCTCCACGTCAGCTCTCCTACGATGGACTTCCCCCCAATATATATACAGTACAGCTCCTCCCCCCTGATGTCCCGCCTTCCACTCCCCATAGGATGGAACTTTCCCTCCAACCCCATGACAGACAGGTACCATCAGTGCTGTATGTGACACCTCCCCCCTTTATAAGTTGTTTTGCGGGGGAAAAGCTAAAGTGCTTTTCTCCAAAAAAACAACCAGGATCAAAACACATCAACAGTTATACATTATAATACAATCCCATAACCCATACTTACTCACTCTAGGTCAAACATATCACTTCTGCATTTAAACATTAATATTTGCAATACATTAAGTTACCTTTATTAATACAAACCAAGCCTGTTCAATAACCAGGTACATTTAAATTTTGGTCACCAAAATTTACACAGTCCATGGTTTCTTCGCCGTCTTCACTCGTCGGGTCTTCTTGACAAGGCGTCAGCAACACAGTTCATTGTCCCTCTGACCACCTTCACTTCAAAGTCATAATCTTGCAGGTTTAAAGCCCACCTCAAAAGTTTACTATTATGGGTTTTCATTGTCTTTAACCACTGCAGTGGTGAGTGGTCAGTGCACAGAACAAAATGTCTTCCCCAGATGTAAGGTTTGGCCTTCTGAATCGCGTATACTATGGCCAGGCACTCCTTTTCCACGGTTGCCAAATGTCTCTCACCTTTCTGGAGTTTCCTACTCAGGTAGGACACTGGAAGCTGGTCACCATTTTCATCCTCCTGGCAAAGAACTGCTCCTACCCCACTGTTAGACGCATCGGTGTAGATGATGAACTCCCGGTCGAAGTCGGGAGCACGCAGCACTGGATACTGGATGAGCGCCTCCTTCAACCTCCGGAACGCCTCCTCACAGTCACTGGTCCACGGGATGCGGTCATCAGTCTTCTTCCGCATCAGATCGGTCAGCGGAGTCGCCATCTCGCTAAACCTCGGGATGAACTTTCTGTAGTAGCCCACCAACCCAAGAAATGATTTGACTTTTTTCTTGGTGTTGGGTCTGGGCCAATCACGAACGGCTTCTATCTTGGCCTCTAGGGGTTTGATCACTCCTCCCCCTACTATGTGACCCAAGTATTTTATTTCTGGGCTACCCAGCTGACACTTGCTTGCCTTTACTGTTAGCCCTGCTGCACTTAACCTCTGCAGCACTATCTCCAGGTGTTTCAGGTGATCTTCCCAGGTATTGCTGAAGATCCCTATATCGTCAATGTAGGCCACAGTAAAGTCACTGAGCCCTGCTAAGGTCTGGTCCATCAGCCTTTGGAATGTGGCTGGTGCATTTCTGAGACCAAAACTAAGGACTCTAAACTCATATAGACCGAAAGGGCTGCAAAATGCGGTCTTTTCCTGATCCCTGGGATCAATCCTTAATTGCCAGTAACCCTTTACTAGGTCCAACGATGAAATGAACCGACAACCCCCTATGGTTTCAATCAGGTTGTCTAGCCTGGGCATTGGGTAGGCATAAGGAGTGGTTACGCGGTTTAATTTCCGGTAATCTACACCAAATCTAATGCTCCCATCAGGCTTGTCCACCAGGACTATCGGAGAGGACCAAGGACTAGAAGAGGGGACGATTATGTTCTCCCTAAGCATCTCGTCCAGCTCCTTCAGCACCTTGTCCCTATAGGGTCCCGTCACTCGGTATGGGGATACTGCTTGCGGGGGTGCATCCCCTGTGTGGATCCGATGCATCACTCCCTTCACTATCCCCGGCTTATTTGAAAAAACCTTATGATATTTAGTGAGCAGCACTTGTAGTTCTTGCTGCTGGTCTTGGGTGAGTGCAGGACTGATCTTCACCTCATCTGGGTTGTATTTCACTTCCCCTCTACCCTCCCAGAAGGGCAATTCAGCTTCCTCACTCTCAGCTGCTTTTATGGCGAATAAAACCCTCTGTTCCCCTCTGTAGTAGGGTTTCAGGGCATTCACATGTACCACCCTCCGTGCTTGGTGTTCCTCCTGTTCTATAAGGTTGTTCTGGTCCGACATCTTGGAAATGACCCTGTATGGTCTTGCCCATTTGAGCTGCAGTTTGTTCTCTTTGCAGGGCCTAAGCCAAAGCACTTCCTCCCCTGGGTTAAAGTGCCTCTCCCTGGCTTTCTGGTCACACCAGGTTTTCTGTCTGACCTTCTGAGCTTGCAGGTTTTCTGCTGCTAGCTCTAGGTTTCTCTTCAGGTCATTCATTAAAGTGTCTATATACGTCACAACATCTTGTGGGTCATCCTGGGTGATCTGCTCCCAATTCTGTTTGATTAAATCAAGTGGACCTTTTACTATTCTCCCAAACAAAAGTTCAAACGGACTGAACCCGGTACTGGCTTGGGGCACTGATCGGTAAGCAAACAAGAGGGATTGCAGCTTCTGGTCCCAATTGTTTGGATTCTCTGCCAAGTAAGCCCTAATCATGCACATCAGAGTCCCATTGAACTTCTCCGTTAACCCATTACTTTCGGGGTGATAGGCAGTGGTTTCCTTGTGTTTAATTCCACAGATTTGCCACAACCGTTTCATGAGCTTTGATGTAAACGATGTGCCCAAATCTGTGATTATTTCTGAGGCAAATCCCATCCTGGACATATACCCCACCAAGGCATCTGCCACTGTGTTAGTTTCGATGTTAGTCAAGGGAATGGCTTCGGGGTACCTCGTGGCATGGTCCACAATGGTGAGAATGAACCGGTTCCCCCTCTTTGTGGCCTTGGGCAAAGGTCCCACAATATCCACTCCTATACATTTGAACGGGGTGTCAATCACAGGCAAAGGGCACAACTTCGCTTTGGTCCTGTCACGGTTATTCCCCTGCCTCTGACACACATCACATTGTTTACAGAACTCCTTGATCTGCTTCCCTATTTCAGGCCAGTAAAAATTTTGTGTTATTCTCTGCTGTGTTTTGTTTACCCCCAAGTGCGCAGCAAACATGTCAGAGTGCCCCCTTTGTAAGATCATGGGGCGATACTTTTCAGGTACCACTAGCTGACTTCTGATCCCATCTCCCCCTTTTGAGATATTCATCAGGGTCTCTCTATATAAAATTCCCTTTTTCCCGTGAAATCTCGCTGGGGTTTCAGGTGTTAGCTGGGTGTCTGTCACCTTTTCAAAACACTTTCGGAGAGTGGCGTCTGCCTTTTGCTCTTGGCCAAATTTGCTGTCTGTTTTTAAGGTTTCTGCCACAGCTTCGGGACTACCCTCATCTGTTTCAGCCTCGGGCTCTTCAGGACCCCCCTGAACTATCCCCGTGGTAGCTTGTGAGTGTGTAATCACTAGCACCCGTTTCACATGTTCAGCCAGGTCATTTCCCACGAGCACGGCTGCTGGCAGAGTCGATGAAATCGCTAGACGCCAAACTCCCCTCCAGCCTTGAAAGCTCACAGGTACCTCAGCTACTGGCAGTGAGATCACCTGCCCCTCAATCCCTGCCACCTTCATTTGGGATTATATGCTTCCTCGGAATAATGTCTGGATGGCACAGGGTCACCTGGGAACAAGTATCCCTTAGCCCCCTATACTGATGGTCAAGTATTCCTACGTCCACCCCAGCGGTCTCAAACAATTGCAAATCTGTCCTAACTAGTAAGCAGCGCTTGACCTCCACAAGAGGACCATTTTCCCCAGCCTGATCAGCAGATGTAACTAGTCCAGAGTGAGTCGCCATGGCAACAGGCTCCCTCAGTGGCAAGGAGCTTTGCTCTGTCTGGACACAGAACACAGCTTTTGGCTTGGTTCCACTCAAATCATGAGGCAAATTTCCCTTTAGCTGCTTTAATTTCTCACACTCCGAGATTAGATGGCCCTTTCCTTGACAGAAATAACATTTTCTGCTGTACTTGGGAGTCTTTCTCATCTGTTTTTGGTTTTCCCTCCAAAATCTGAGGTCTTGGTGGTTTCATGTCAGAGGGCTTCCCTTCAACATGGGCCCCTCCCCCTTGCTGGTTTTTCCCTGGTCCCTGAGAGTACCTGCTGTAGGTTTCTTTGGGCTTACCCACAGTTTTCCCCTCAGCACCTAAGGGCTTCCTTATTTGGGAAATAAAATCTGCGATCTCCGCCGCTTCTGTCACAGTTTTAGGTTTCCTCTCTCGCACATGGAACTTTAGTTCCCCCTGCAGGACTGAATAAAATTGTTCCAGCGCTATCAGGTCTTTGAGCTGCTGGAAGGTCTCCGTCCCCTCCTGAGACAGCCATTTGTCTAGCAACCTCACCAGTTGGGCCCCCACTTGGGTAAAAGTCTGCTCTCGTTTTTTTGTGAGTGACCTGAATTTTTGCCTCAGCTGTTCAGCATTTCTCCCATGCCGGGCAAACACCAGTTTTTTAAACTCAGCGAAGTCTTTCAGCAGTTCCACTGGCATCTCTGCATAGACTTCTGCCAGGCTGCCACTGATTAAAGATCGCATAATGGTCATCTTCTCAGTTTCCCTTACTGAGAAGTCCACAAACGCTCTTTCCACGAGGGAAAAGAACACCTCAGGGCAATCTCCCTTGTTGTACACAGGGAATTTCTTCAAGTCAGTTTTAGACAGGCTGCCTTCCCCATTCCCTGGGTTCCCCTCATTATTATTGTTATTCCTATTTCTACTCATTATTTCCAGCTTCTTCAGCTCAAACGCCATTCTTTCCAACTCCAACTGTCTCTGTTTCTCTTCCCTTTCCATTTCAAATTGTCTTTGTTTCTCCCTTTCCCTTTCCTCCATTTCCCTCACCCTCAGTTCATGCTGTTGGGCTAGGAGCATTTTTCTGAGTTCTGAGGTCAGTTCTCCCGTGCTCTCATCCTGCACTGAGCCAAATTCCTCCTCAGAACCTTGGTCTCCCTGTGGTTCTCTCACTTCCCCCATTTCTGCCATTTGGCTTCGAGTCAAGGGCATAATCCCCCCAGAACAGGCTGCCTTCAAAAGTCACGCCTCAAAATAAAACGATGACTTTTTTTCCTTTTGCCTCAGAAACAGCCTTCTATAGACTGCTGCTGTCCCTCCAGCACCAACTTGCAACTGTTGCCAGGCAGAATCCACCCCCTCTGCTAGGCCTCTCAGCAGACAGGCTAGATCACTGTTACTTCACGCAGCTTTGCCTCAGCCCTTTCCCGCCAAAACGGGTTGCCTCAGAGCTCCCTAATCTAGTCCCCCAATCTGAGTTTGCACGTTCTTCCACTAGCCTACCTCCCCGTGAGGTAAGCCTAGAAGATTACCTACGCGCCCTCAGATTTTCCCTGACTAGACCCCCCTTGCTCTGGGCACACTAGCCAAGGCTTTGCTGGACCACTGGGCAACTGGACCAGTCGTATCCCACCCGCTGGACACCAATAAATGTAGCAACCCCAGACCTACTGGAGTACCCCACCCTGTAGTTAGGCTGCCACCAACCATTCGCTCTACCAAGTCACCCAGACCAGGAATGGATTTTAATAAACAAAAGAACAAGGTTTATTGAAAAAACAAACAGGGTAAATAAAAGGATCAGGTAAATAGGATACTGGAACTTGGTATAGTCCCGATCATACACATACAACAGATTGGCTCCCACGGAACACTTTAAGGTAACGCACAGACCCTGAACCTATCAGTTCTGGCTACCTAGATAGAAACCTGAACCTATCAGGTATGTACTATCTGACGAACAGTTGTACCCAGTCTGACCCACAGACTCCAACTCCACTTCTCCACGTCAGCTCTCCTACGATGGACTTCCCCCAAATATATATACAGTACAGCTCCTCCCCCCTGATGTCCCGCCTTCCACTCCCCATAGGATGGAACTTTCCCTCCAACCCCATGACAGACAGGTACCATCAGTGCTGTATGTGACAGGGGGATGCTGTGCTTTATTGTCCTTTGTAAGAAACTTATAAAATGCTTTACCAATGTATGATGAGGGCTCCCGGTCCGCTTTTTAGGAACGGAGTCCAGCTATATGTTTTTAATAAATTGGCTTACATATAGACCGACCAATGCACCATCTTATCTGTTATTCCTGCCGGAGAATCGGGACCGAAATTGGGTGGTAACAGGTGTGCTAACCTGGATTTCTAGGAGTTGTCGTCTAAGAACTCCTTCATGGGTTTCTGCCTTGTCCTGGTGAAGGGGCCTGAGTAATTCAGAGAAGCTATGGGCTATGCCATGCAGGGCCACCCAAGATGGACAGGTCATAGTGCAGAGTTCTGACTAAACGTGATTCATTGTCAACAAAATAGTGGGGAAAGCTCTACTGGGATACAATCTCAAAAATGATAGAATGATTTCAATACGAATCCAAGGCAGACCTTTTAACATCACAGTCATCCAGGTTGATGCACCAACCACCGATGCTGAAGAGGCTGAAACTGACCAATTCTATGAAGACTTACAACACTTTCTAGAATTGCCACCAAAGAAAGATGTTCTTGTCATTATAGGGGACTGGAATGCTAATGTAGGGCGTCAACAGGTAAAAGGAACAACAGGTAAGTTTGGCCTTAAGAGTTCAAAACAAAGCAGGGCAAAGGCTAATAGAGATTTGTCAAGAGAAGAAGCTAGTCATCACACTCTTTTCCAACAACACAAGAGGCGACTCTATACATGGAAATCACCAGATGGGCAATATCGAAATCAGATTGATTATATTCTCTGCAGCCAAAGATGGAGAAGCTCTATACAGTCAGCAAAAACAAGACCTGGAGCTGATTGTGGTTCTGATCATCAGCTTCTCATAGCAAAATTCAAGCTTAAACTGAAGAGAGTAGGAAAATCCACTGGGCTCCTCAGGTATAATCTAAACCAAATCCCGTATGAATACACAGTGGAAGTAAAGAACAGATTGAAGGAACTCGATTTGGTGGACAGAGTGCCTGAAGAACTATGGATAGAGGCTCGTAACATTGTCCAGGAGGCAGCAACAAAAACCATCCCAAAGAAAAGGAAATGCAAGAAAGCAAAGTGGCTGTCCAACGAGGCTTTACAAATAGCAGAGAAGGGAAACAAAATGCAAGGGAGATAGGGAAAGTTACAGAAAATTGAATGCAGACTTCCAAAGAAAAGCAAGGAGAGACAAGAGGGCCTTCTTAAATGAACAATGCAAAGAAATAGAGGAAATTAACAGAAAAGGAAAAACCAGAGATCTGTTCAGGAAAATTGGAGATATTAGAGGAACATTTCGTGCAAAGATGAACATGATAAAGGACAAAAATGGGAGGGACCTAACAGAAGCAGAAGACATCAAGAAGAGGTGTCAAGAATACACAGAGGAATTATATCAGAAAGAGTTGGATATCCCGGACAACCCAGACAATGTGGTTGCTGACCTTGAGCCAGACATCCTGGAGAGTGAAGTCAAGTGGGCCTTAGAAAGCCTGGCTAACAATAAGGCCAGTGGAGGTGATGACATTCCAGTTGAACTGTTTAAAATCTTAAAAGATGATGCTGTTAAGGTGCTACATTCAATATGCCAGCAAGTTTGGAAAACTCAACAGTGGCAGGAGGATTGGAAAAGATCAGTCTACATCCCAATTCCAAAGAAAGGCAGTGCCAAAGAATGCTCCAACTACCATACAATTGCACTCATTTCCCACGCTAGTAAGGTTATGCTCAAAATCCTAGAAGGTAGGCTTCAGCAGTATGTGGACCGAGAACTCCCAGATGTACAAGCTGGATTTCGAAGGGGCAGAGGAACTCAAGACCAAATTGATAACATGCGCTGGATTATGGAGAAAGCCAGAGTTCCAGAAAAAGATGTACTTCTGCTTCATTGACTATGCAAAAGCCTTTGACTGTGTGGACCACAGCAAACTATGGCAAGTCCTGAAAGAAATGGGAGTGCCTGACCACCTTGTCTATCTCCTGAGAAACCTATATGTGGGACAGGAAGCAACAGTTAGAACTGGATACGGAACAACTGGGAAAGGAGTACGACAAGGCTGTATATTGTTTCCCTGCTTATTTAACTTATATGCAGAACACATCATGCGGAAGGCTAGACTGGAGGAATCCCAAGCCGGAATTAAGATTGCCGGAAGAAATATCAACCATCTCAGATATGCAGATGATACCACTCTGATGGCAGAAAGTGAGGAGGAATTAAAGAACCTTGTAATGAGGGTGAAACAGGAGAGTGCAAAAAACGGCCTGAAACTCAACATCAAAAAAACTAAGATAATGGCCACTGGTCCCATCACCTCCTGGCAAATAGAAGGGGAAGATATGGAAGCAGTGACAGATTTTACTTTCTTGGGCTCCATGATCACTGCAGATGGAGACAGCAGCCACGAAATTAAAAGAGGCCTGCTTCTGGGGAGGAAAGCGATGACAAACCATGACAGCATCTTAAAAAGCAGAGACATCACCTTGCCAACAAAAGTCCGAATAGTCAAAGCTATGGTTTTTCCTGTCGTGATGTATGGATGTGAGAGCTGGACCATAAAGAAAGCAGACCGCCAAAGAATTGATGCTTTTCAATTGTGGTGCTGGAGGAGGCTCTTGAGAGTCCCCTGGACTGCAAGGAGAACAAACCTATCAATTCTAAAGGAAATCAACCCTGAGTGCTCCCTGGAAGGACAGATCAACATGTCCCGGGCAACCCAGATAGTGTGGTTCCTGACCTTGAGCCAGACATCCTGGAGAGTGAAGTGGGCATTAGAAAGCATGGGTTACAACAAGGCCAGTGGAGGTGATGGCATTCCAGTCAAGTTATTTACAATCTTAAAAGATGATGCTGTTAAGTTGCTACACTCAGCAGTGGCGATATGATTGGAAAAGATCAGTCTACATCCCGATCCCAAAGAAGGGCAGTGCCAAAGAATGCTCCAACTACCCTACAATTGCATTCATTTCACACACTTGCAAGATTATGCTCAAAATCCTCCAAGGTAGGCTTCAGCACCATGAAGTACAAGCTGGATTTCAAAGTGGCAGAGGAATTAGAGACCAAATTGCTAACTTGCGCTGGATCTACTTCTGCTTCATTGAATACGCAAAAGCCTTTGACTGTGTAGACCACAGCAAACTTTGGCAAGTCCTTAAAGAAAGGGGAGCGCCTGACCACCTTTTCTATCTCCGGAGAAACCTATACATGGGAAAGGAAGCAACAGTTAGAACAGAATATTGAAACACTGATTGGTTCAAAATTGGGAAAGGAGTACGACAAGGCTGTATATTGTCTCCCTGCTTATTAAACTTATATGCAGAATACATCATGCGAAAGGCCGGACTGGAGGAATCCAATCCAGAATTAATATTGCCGGAAGAAATGTCAACAACCTCATATATGCAGATGATACCACTCTCATGGCAGAAAGTGAGGAGAAATAAAAGAACCTCTTAATGAGGGTGAAACGGGAGAGCGCCAAAAACAGTCTGAAGCTCAACATCAAAAAAACTAGGATCATGGCCACTGGTCCCATGGCCTCCTGGCAAATAGAAGGGGATGACATGGAGGCAGTGACAAATTGTTCTTTCATGGGCTCCATGATCACTGCAGATGGTGACAGCAGCCACAAAATTAAAAGACACCTGCGTCTTGGGAAGAAAGCGATGATAAACCTAGACATCATCTTAAAAAGAAGAGACATCACCTTGCCAGCAAAAGCCCACATAGTCAAACTATTTTTTTTTCAGTAGTGTTTTATGGAAGTGAGAGCTGGTCCATTAAGAATGCTGACCGCTGAAGAATTAATGCTTTTGAATTGTGGTGCTGGAGGAGGCTCTTGAGAGTCCCGTGGACTGCAAGGAGAACATGCCTATCCATTCTAAAGGAAAATCAACCCTGAGAGCTCACTGGAAGGACAGATCCTATAGCTCCCCAGTGTGGGTCCTTTGATGTAACCTAAGGGCATCACTGCGACTAAAGCTCTTTCCGCATTCCATGCATTTATGTGGTTTCTCCCCAGTGTGGGTCCTTTGATGTACCCTAAGCTGACCACTCTGAATAAAGCTCTTTCCACATTCCATGCATTTATGTGGTTTCTCCCCAGTGTGGGTCCTTTGATGTAATATAAGGGAACCATTGCAACTAAAACTCTTTCCACATTCTATGCATTTATGTGGTTTCTCTCCAGTGTGGGTCCTTTGATGTGACCTAAGATGACCACTGTGAGTAAAGCTCTTTCCACATTCCATGCATTTATGTGGTTTCTCCCCAGTGTGGGTCCTTTGATGTGACCTAAGATGACCACTGCGACTAAAGCTCTTTCCACATTCCATGCATTTATGTGGTTTCTCTCCAGTGTGGATCCTTTGATGTAACCTAAGTTCACCACTGTGAGTAAAGCTCTTTCCACATTCTATGCATTTATGTGGTTTCTCCCCAGTGTGGGTCCTTTGATGTAATCTAATGGCATCACTGTGTCTAAAGCTCTTTCCACATTCCATGCAATGATGTGGTTTCTCCCCAGTGTGGATCCTTTGATGGATCCTAAGGTTACTACTGCGACTAAAGCTCTTTCCACATTCCATGCATTTATGTGGTTTCTCCCCAGTGTGGGTCCTTTGATGTATCCTAAGTTGACCACTCTCACGAAAGCTCTTTCCACATTCCATGCATTTATGTGGTTTCTCCCCAGTGTGGGTCCTTTGATGTAATCTAAGTGCATAACTCCGACTAAAACTCTTTCCACATTCTATGCATTTATGTGGTTTCTCCCCAGTGTGGGTCCTTTGATGTGACCTAAGATGACCACTGCGACTAAAGCTCTTTCCACATTCCATGCATTTATGTGGTTTCTCCCCAGTGTGGGTCCTTTGATGTAATATAAGGGAACCATTGCAACTAAAACTCTTTCCACATTCTATGCATTTATGTGGTTTCTCCCCAGTGTGGGTACTTTGATGTGACCTAAGATGACCACTGCGACTAAAGCTCTTTCCACATTCCATGCATTTATGTGGTTTTTCTCCAGTGTGGATCCTTTGATGTAACGTAAGTTCACCACTGTGAGTAAAGCTCTTTCCACATTCTATGCATTTATGTGGTTTCTCCCCAGTGTGGGTCCTTTGATGTAATCTAATGGCATCACTGTGTCTAAAGCTCTTTCCACATTCCATGCAATGATGTGGTTTCTCCCCAGTGTGGATCCTTTGATGGATCCTAAGGTTACTACTGTGACTAAAGCTCTTTCCACATTCCATGCATTTATGTGGTTTCTCCCCAGTGTGGGTCCTTTGATGTAATCTAAGTGCATCACTCCGACTAAAGCTCGTTCCACATTCCATGCATTTATGTGGCTTCTCCCCAGTGTGGGTCCTTTGATGTACCTTAAGGGCACCACTATGACTAAAGCTCGTTCCACATTCCATGCATTTATGTGGCTTCTCCCCAGTGTGGGTCCTTTGATGTAACCTAAGGTTACCACTGTGACTAAAGCTCTTTCCACATTCCATGCATTTATGTGGTTTCTCCCCAGTGTGGGTCCTTTGATGTGACCTAAGGTTACCACTGTGACTAAAGCTCGTTCCACATTCCATGCATTTATGTGGCTTCTCCCCAGTGTGGGTCCTTTGATGTAACCTAAGGTTACCACTGTGACTAAAGCTCTTTCCACATTCCATGCATTTATGTGGTTTCTCCCGAGTGTGAGTCCTTTGACGTAACCTAAGATCACCACTGTGACGTTGATGTGACCTAAGTTGACCATTTTCACTGAAGCTTTTTTGACACGCCATGCATTTATATGGTTTCTTCCCTGTGTGAGTTCTTCGATGTGAACGCAGATTTCTTCTTCTGCTGAAACTCTTTTCACATTCAGTGTTTTTGTATGATTTCTCCCCAGGGTGAGTTCTTTAAATTGAACTAGCGGCACTGGTCTGAAGCTATTTCCACAGCCCTTTCTCCTCTAGTTCATGGGTTTTTCCAAGCTTTTCTTCCCGGCTTCACACTTGACTCTTTTCAGGGCCAGAAGAAGCGGCTCTGTATAATTCTGGCCATCGTATTTGTTACCTGATAGAGAAAAAAGAAGATGTCTTGACAATGTCACACAGAGCAGAATGTAACTGGAGGTCAAACCAAAGAGTTTGCTCTCTCTTTGACCCCTTTGAAAGGCATATGTCTCTTGAAGGCTTTACAGGCAACATATGAAAAATTAGCCGTATTGTGCAAATAGCATGGACTCCCCTTGCCTGAACTGATACTTCCAAAGGGACAGGGATGGGAAAATATAGTTGATTAATATTAACCACTATCTGAAATAATATTAGTCATCGGCCATCAAGTCAATTCTGACTGATGGCAACCCTTTTTTCAGGGGTTTCTGGGTAGAGAATACTCAAAAGTCATTCCCCATTCCTTGCTTCTGGGACCGTGCAGTTTCCCAAAGGCCACACAGGCTGACTTTACTCGTCGGAGACGCAGTGGGGAATCTCTGGTTCTGCAACTGGATATTTAAGCCACAGAGCTATCCAGCCAGCTTAAAAATACAAGGAGAGACTTTGATTAGAATTGAGGGTTTGATTAGACTATTTCCTCCACTGTACAAGTACTTAATGTAAAGGCATTGCAAGTCCACAAATGTATTGAAAATGGTGATCCCTTGAAACGAGAAAGGGAAGGAAGACTTCAAGAACCTGGATTAATAAAAAGCCACTGTTGGCTCACATTTAGCTTGCGATCTACATCAATTCTAACATTCCTCTCACTCGTACTTTTGCTGAGCCATGTATCCCCCATCTTTTAACTGTGCAATTGGTTTCTTTTTCCAAGGTGCAGGACTTTGCACTTGACCGTGACCAGGTAGGATCTTGCGAAAAAGAGGGGGGAAATGGTTTAAATCTTGATAAATAAAGATAAATGTTAATGGCTGAAGAGGAAGATAATTTAAACCCTACAAAGGATGGAAGAAGATATAATATTACAATATATAATATATATTGTAATATGATATATGATATATATGAAAGTATAATATTACAACCTCTTCATGGATTGCTGCCTTATTGTGGCAAAGGGACTTGAGTAATTCAGAGAAGCTATGGACTATGCCGTGCAGGGACACCCAAGACAGACAGGTCATAGTGGGGAGTTCCGACTAAACGCAATCCACCTGGAGTAGGAACTGGCAATGCCACTCCAGTATCATTGCCAAGAACACCCCATGAACAGAATCAAAAGGCTAAAATATATGACGTTAGAAGATGGGCCCCTCAGGTCGGAAGGCGTCCAATATGCTACTGAGGAAGAGCGGAGGACAAGTACAAGTAGCTCCAGAGCTAATGGTTGGGCCAAAGTCGAAAGGACGCTCAACTGTGGACGGGCCTGGAAGGGAAAGGAAAGTCCGATGCTGCAAAGAAGAATACTGCATAGGAACGTGGAATGTAAGATCTATGAACCTTGGGAAGCTGGAGGTGGTCAAACAGGAGATGGCAAGAATAAACATTGACATCCTGGGCGTCAGTGAACTAAAATGGACAGGAATGGGTGAATTCAATTCAGATGATTATCATATCTACTATTGTGGGCAAGAATGCCGTAGAAGAAATGGAGTAGCCCTTGTAACAGCCTCCTCATGAGTCACAAAGGCACTATTACGTCACACTCACTCACTCTTAATTCACGCTGCCACCAACCATTCCCTCAAATAATACTTCAGGCTAATGTATGATTTTAAAATAAAAGAACAAAGGGAATAGTAAATCACTTGAATAAAAATAATAATAAGGCAATCACTGTAAGACTCACACACACTCTCTCACAGACCCTCACTAGATAGTACAGTTCTTACTTCACAATATCTTCAAGCCCTAACCTTCCTAGCATAACCCTATCTGGTCCCTATCTCGTCCCTGTCTAAAGCACTCACACCATTCACTCCCCTTATATACACTAGCTCCACCCCTTAAGTCCCATCTTCCGTCACGCTATTGGCAGATGACATACAGCTTCAGCAGTGACGGACAGGTGATGTCAACGTTACTGTAACAGCCCTCATAGTCAACAAGAGTGGGAAAAGCTGTAATGGGATACAATGTCAAAAGTGATAGAATGATTTCAATATGAATCCAAGGCAGACCTTTCAACATCACAATAATCCAGGTTTATGCACTAACCACTAATGCTGAGGAGACTGAAATTGACCAGTTCTATGAAGACTTCTATGGTCTGAAGCTCAACATCAAAAATACTAAGATCATGGCCACTGGTCCCATCACCTCCTGGCAAATAGAAGGGGAAGATATGGAGGTAGTGACAGATTTTACTTTCTTGGGCTCCATGATCACTGCAGAAGGTGACAGCAGCCTTGAAATTAAAAGACGCCTTCTATTCTTAGCCGCCCCGAGTAGACGTTGTCTAGAGGGGCGGGGTAAAAAAATAAATAAATAAATAAATAAAATAAATAAAGCGATGACAAACCTCGCCAGCATCTTAAAAAGCAGACACATCACCTTGCCAACAAAAGTCAGAATAGTCAAAGCTATGGTTTTTCCTGTAGTGATGTACGGAAGTGAGAGCTGGATCATAAAGAAAGCTGACCGCCAAAGAACTGATGCTTTTGAATTGTAGTGCTGGAGGAGACTCTTGAGAGTCCCCTGGACTGCAAAGAGAACAAACCGATCCATTCTAAAGGAAATCAAGCCTGAGTGCTCACTGGAAGGACAGGTGGAGCTCCAATATTTTGGCCATCTCATGAGAAGAGAGGACTCCCTGGAAAAGACCCTGGTGTTAGGAAAGTGTGAGGGCAAGTGGAGAAGGGGACGACAGAGGATTAGATGGTTGGATAGTGTCATCGAAGTGACCAACATGAATTTGGCCCAGCTCCGGGAGGTAGTGGAAGGATGGCCTGGCGTGCTCTGGTCCATGGGGTCACGAAGAGTCGGACACGACTAAACGACTAAACAACAATGAAGATTTACAACACCTTCTAGAACTGACACTAAAGAAAGATGTTCTTCTCATTCTAGGGGACTGGAATGCTAAAGTAGGGAGTCAAGAGATAAAAGGAACAACAGGAAAGTCTGGCCTTGGAGTTCAAAACGAAGCAGGGCAACGGCTAATAAAGTTTTGCCAAGAGAACAAGCTGGTCATCATAAACACTGTTTCCCAACAACAGAAGAGGCAACTCTACACATGGAAATCACCAGATGGGCAATACCATAATCAGATTGATTATATTCTCTGCAGCAAAAATGGAGAAGCTCTATACAGTCAGCAAAAACAAGACCTGGAGCCAATTGTGGCTCTGATCATCAGCCTCTCATAGTAAAATTCAAGCTTAAACTGAAGAGAGCAGGAAAAATGACTGGGCTAGTCAGGTATAATCTAAACCAAATCCCTTATGAATGCACAGTGGAAATGAAGACCAGATTTAATGGAAGATTTAAGACTTTAAACCATTTCCCCCCTCTTTTTTGCAAGATCATACCTGGTCACGGTCAAGTGCAAAGTCCTCCTACAGGAAAGAATCCACACAACCTGCAAAAAACTGGACTCCACAGACAAAGAACTACTAGGCCTACACATCACTATCAGCCAAAAGAGAAGTCAAGATTGGGACAAGATTCCCTCAAGGGAATCTTGGGACAAGACACTCATCCAGCAGATATTTCCAGAAGACATCAAGCCCCTCTTCCAACACTGCCTAACGACCAGCTATTTCCAGTGGGATAATGAATTCTACGAACAAACAGATGGAGTGGCCATGGGCAGCCCCCTCAGCCTGGTTATAGCAAACTTCTACAACGGAGAATTTTGAAAAACTGGCCCTGGCTTCGGCACCCCTCGCACCCACAGTCTGGTTCCGATATGTGGATGACACATTTGCAATTTGGAGTCACGGTGAAGAAAAATTGGAAGAATTTCTCAATCATCTCAACAGCATCCACCCAAATATACAATTCACCATGGAAAAAGAAATAGAGGGCGAACTCCCATTCCTAGACGTCATGGTCCTACGCAAAACTGACCTCCGACTGGGACACAAGGTCTACAGAAAACCCACCCACACAGACCGGTACCTACACAAAAACGCCAACCACCACCCACAGCAAAAAAGGGGCATAATCAAAACACTGGTAGACCGTGCAAATCAGAACTGTAAAGCTCAGTTTCTCAGCACTGAACTCAACCATCTGAATTGGGACCTACAGGCAAATGGCTACTCCAAAAATGAAATCAAAAGAGCCATCAAACCAAGAAAACAACACCGAAAAGAAGAAGAAAAACAGCCACCCACAAATAAAGTATTTCTGCCATACATCAAAGGGGTCACGGACCGCATGGGGAAACTTTTGAAAAAACACAACCTACAAACAGTATTCAAGCCTACCACAAAAATACAACAAATGTTACAGTCAGCAAAGGACAGAAGAGACCCCTCACCACCGCAGGAGTATACCGGATACCTTGTAGTTGTGTCCAGGTATATATTGGAACCACAAAACGAAGCATCCAAACCAGAATCAAAGAACACAAGAGACACTGCAGACTAAAACAACCAGAAAAATCTGCAGTAGCTGAACATGCCCTAAAACACACTGGACATGAAATTCTATTTCAAAATACTGAAATACTGGACAACACCAGCAATCATTACGTCAGACTGCACAGGGAAGCCATTGAAATCCACAAGCACCAGCAGAACTTCAACAAAAAAAGAGGAAAGTTCGAAACTCAACAAAACTTGGCTCCCAGATCTCAAAAATACAGCATGCAAAAGGTCAATGAACTCCACCCAGCCACAAGGACAGGGGATTACTACACAGAAAAGACCAGCTAATGACACCCATCAACCACAGCGACAGATAATCTCCTCTCATTATCACAATACATCCACAAGACACACTAATCACCCATCTACAGAAAAAGACAAAATGTGGATATAAACGAGTAGATCTGGTGGAAGGCACCCTCCAAACGCTTCTGATGCTTCCTGTGATTGGGCTAAAATTCTCTGATATATTGATGTAAGCTTTACAACATCTCACAGCCATAAATACTACACTCCCAAGCCAACTACACCAGAGCACAAAGTGCTGTCCTCTGAAGATGCCAGCCACAGAGACTGGTGAAATGTTAGGAAGAACAACCTTCAGAACATGGCCAAAGAGCCCGAAAAACCCACAACAACCATCAGATTTAAGGAACTCGATTTGGTGGACAGAGTGCCTGAAGAACTTTGGATAGAGGCTCGTAACATTGTACAGGAGGCAGCAACAAAAACCATCCCAAAGAAAATGAAATGCAAGAAAGCAAAGTGTCTGTCCAACGAGGCCTTAGAAATAGCAGAGAAGAGAAGGGAAACAAATGCAAGGGAGACAGGGAAAGTTACAGAAAATTGAATGCAGACTTCTAAAGAATAGCAAGAAAAGAGGACCTTCTTAAATGAACAATGCAAAGAAATAGAGGAAAAGAATAGAAAAGGAAAAACCAGAGATCTGTTCAAGAAAATTGGAGATATTAAAGGAACATTTTGTGCAAAGATGAACACGATAAAGGACAAAAATGGGAGAGACTTCACAGAAGCAGAAGACATCAAGAAGAGGTGGCAAGAACACACAGAGGAACTATCCCAGAAAGATTTGGATATCTCGGACAACCCAGATAGTGTGGCTGCTGACCTTGAGCCAGACATCCTGGAGAGTGAAGTCAAATGGGCCTTAGAAAGCTTGTCTAACAACAAGGCCAGTGGAGGTGATGGCATTCCAGTGGAACTATTTAAAATCTTAAAAGATGACGCTGTTAAGGTGCTACATTCAATATGCCACTCAACAGTGGCCAGAGGATTGGAAAAGATCAGTCTACTTCCTTCTTGAGGAAGAGATGGCACGCCGCACGCCTCCCACCTCCTTGGGTCTCCAGCTTTCCCTTCTTTTCAAGGGCAGTTTGGCCAGGGAAACCCTGCCTTGGTCGCCGCAGGAAGAAACCGAAGAGATACAGGAAGAAAGCTAGCAGGTGTTCTCTTAGGACAACATCAATCCTGCAAAAACTGTAACGGATTCTCCCCAATCAATCAATGAGTCAACTGGAACTGACCAAAAAGACTCCATGGATTGGAAAAAGATCTACTCTTGCAGAGAAGCCAGAAGAAGAAGAAGGCTGTCTTCCGTCATTCCCTCTCCAACAATCCCGACATGCAGGAGTCACTTCACCCTCTTCAATCACAAAAGAGGAAAGGAGAAATTCGGGGGGGGGGGCATGTCAGGCTGTCCAGGGTTGGAATCTCGCCGACAGCACCTGCTCTTGGTGTCGACAGGGTTGAGCCAAGCAGGATTGGGAACCAAAAGAAAAACACTCTGCACATGTTCAGAGAAGCACTGCTGTAGGCAGTAAAATTGGGACTCACACAACCCGGGTTCAAACCCCCACTTAGCCACGAAACTCACAGTGGGTGCTTGCTTTCACAAACCAGAGGCCTCCAAAACTGGGCTGGTCGGAAGTTACTTAATAGACGACAGAATGAAGTTGACAGAACAGTCTCACAGCATATGGGGATTTCATGTCACCGTTTTGATACTGTCATGGGGTCAAAATTTGTTAACTCAAGTAGAGTTAGCATGCAACTAATCAAGAAAACTGGGAAGTCATCCTGTATCAGCAGACAATGGAAGGTGTAAGAGAACAATGTAATTTGTCATTGGCTGATGTGGATATAAACGAGTAGATCTGGTGGAAGGCGCCCTCCAAACGCTCCTGATGCTTCCTGCGATTGGGCTAAAATTCTCTGACATACTGATGTCAGCTTTACAACATCTCGCATCCTGCTAATCATAGGGTTATCGTTTAATAAATAAACAAACACAGTGTTGCACCTGATCTCAAAGAATGAGAGACCTTACCTGCTTTAAGGGGGGCTTTGGATTTCTCTTTTCATCCAGAGAAAACTCAGGAGAGCATCAGCTGAGTCTCACCCCGTCCTTGGGAGAGAAGAAAAAAAACAAATCATTCTGAAGGCTTCTTGATTGGACAAAACCAAAAACTTCCCCTTGTGTTTTTGACAATCTGGAGAATTCAATTCTTTAAAAAATACCCTCCTGTTTATGAATGCAGGGGGGGGGCACGTGTGACACCCGTTCCCCGGGTCGTGAGGTGATGTTAGGAGTGCCGTCTCGCCCTAGAGCCTCCGTGGGCACCCAGACCGCACCCAAGCCTTTTCCACCACTGATGCTGCACCAGGCAGTGGATACCTTTGATTTAGAAAAGGGCATGAAGGGGTTAAGCATAGCGACCCAGACTCCTCTAGTCTGGGCAGGGAGGGGGGCGAAAGATCCAGAAGAGGGAGCTGTGGGAGAAGTCAGTGAGAGACAGGCGGGGAAAGAAGGCGAATGGGAATGGGTCTCAATCCAGGATCCCTGGTCGGGCAAGTGGGAACAGGTGTGTTTGACCAAGCAAGAGGCTGAGGAGAGAAGGAGGAATGAGGCTCGGGTTCGTCCCTCTTACTGGGGAGAAAGAGAGACCCGTGAGTGGAGGTGAAAGCTAGCTGAAGAAAAGAAACGGGTAGAGAGGGAAAGAGAGGAAAAGACCCGATGGCATCTGGAGGAGCTGAGGAGGCTGGGGTATCATCCGGACCCTGGGAACCCCTCGGGGCAACAGCCACTTCACCCTGGGGATATGCAGGGCTTGAGGAGACGACCCCATTATTGACAATGGAGCGAGATGACTTCGATCCCGAAGAACCCTCCCAGGTTCAGGCCGGTCCATGGGCGTCGAAGTCCAGTAACCCTTTTGACGAAGATTGGGTGCCCCTGTATGAACCGTTACTTCAACAGGAGAAGTTTATCCCCAACCTAATTGACGTTTCTATTCCGTTACCAAAGTTAAATAAAGAAGACAAGTTGTTTGGTTCAAATGCGTCTGAGGCTTTATTTGGGAAGGGGGAGGCGAAGAATAACGGACCCTCACAGCACGGTTGTGTGTTTCTATACCCACTATCCCAAAAGCCAGGAAATAGCCCAAAACTGCTGCACAATCTCGTGTCGGCCTTGCCAGCAGGAAAAAGGAGACCAAGCCTGAGAGAGCAAAGGGACGCTGAAGGTTGACCACCAACAAAGGGAGGCGTCCAGAGGGCCTACAGCAAGGGGTCTCCCCCAACCCTGGGCTTCCAGATGGTCTTGGACTTCCACTCCCAGAAATCCTGGCTAGCAGAGCGGGTAGTGAAGGCTTCTGGGAACTGCAGTCCAAGAACATCTGGAGGCCCAAGGTTGGGGACGCTTGGACTCTGCGGGAGACCCTCTTCTGCTCATTACCCTTTACAGCCCTGACCATGGCTTTGTTTCTGGGGGAGGAGTGGTCCCTTGATGAAAAAGGGAGTCAGCTTCTGGGATGTAACGTTGCGTTTTGTCACCCTGTTCAACCCCCACCAACCTTCACCCTGTGGAATGTTTCAGGTTTCCATTAATTCCCCGTAATATTTCACAGAGCCATGAAAAACCGGAAGGAGGCTATCCAGAAGAATGTGGTGGTCCGGCACCACCTGTGTGATGATGACACACAACTTCTGTCTGTTTTTTAAGACCTTCCAGGAGGCCCTTCGCTCAGCCTGTTCAGCCCCAAGGTCCGGCCGTCCAGCCGACCACCGTCCCCTGGCGCCAACGAAAACAGTTAAGACATAAACAAGCAAAGAGGAGGAAAGTAATTTTGAATGAATGAATGCATGCATGAATTCTAAGCGAATTAAGAATGACTGAATTTCCTGCCTCTAAGAAATTCTCTTCATGGAAGCCAAGAGGAGATTCAGACAATTTCCTGAGATCAGCAGCAGCAAACCTCACAGAAGAATCCCCACACCCACAAACCCACACACCCACAGAGGGGTCCCAGCCCCTCCCTACCCCCCCAGGGGCTCTCCTGCCCCCATTGCTCTGGGTGGGAAGAGGATTCAGGTCAGGGCCTGGTTCGTGGACCAGGAACTTCCCTCCTTTGCAGGGGCATCAACCCCCTTGGCTGCCAGATGGGCCGCATAGAAAGAAAATATCATCCTCATCATCCACATCCCTCCCTCCAGTCTCTGGACCCCCCCTCGTCCTCCTCCCACCCCTTGTAGCCCCCCTTCTCCCCCCAAAAAGGCCCCCCATTTCCCACTCGGGGCTTTCCAGGAACTTCCTCCCCCCAAAGCTTTCGAACAAAAGGGGTTTCCTGGGGGGAGGGGGGTCCCGCTCAGACTTCGGTTGGAGGGGGTCCCAGGGGGGAGGAGGGGAAAACCCCACAACAACGGGGGGGAGGGGGAAGAGAGCCTGAGGAGCCTCAGAGGGAAAAACAGACACACAAAAGGGGGGCTTGCACACACACACACACACACACACACACACACAGAAACACACACAGAAACACACAAACACACCCTCCCCACAGAAGGAACAGAGAGGAACGGAAAGGCCCCTCCCGGGACCCACTCCCCGAGTGTGTGAGGGGGAGTGAGTGGGAACATCTTTCTACGGAGACCCCCATTATTCTGCTGTACATAATAGTTATTCTAGAATAGATTTTATGTTTATATCACAAAACTTAATTTCAAAAGTAGTAGACACGAATATTAATGTGATAAAAATAACAGATCATGCGTTGATGGTGATGGAAATGGAAGTTAAGAAAGATTACAGAGAAGCCAGGAGATGGAGAATAGACTCCAATATTTTTCAGCATACAGAGGTGGTAGATAAAATTAAGAAAGAATGGCTGGAAATATGGTCATTTAATAAAGCAGGTGGGAATAAAATAGGAGTGTTATGGGACACTATGAAAGCAGTTATGAGAGGAATTGCCATAAGAGAATCCTGTAGATTAAAAAAATTGAGAGAAGAAAATGTAAAAAGAATTGAAGAATCATCAAAGGATTTAGAAAGTAAACATTTTATAGATAGAAATAACAAAAAAATTACTAGAGATACAAGCTAAAAGAAAGGAATTAGAAGGTTTAGAGTTAGAAAGGGTCCAGAGGGACTTGATATACACCAGGAGGAATTTTTTTGAATATAGTAATAAAATTTCAAAACTTTTAGCTAGAATAGTTCAAACTAAAAAAGCAAAAAATATAATTAGAGTGATTAAAGATAAAACAGGAAAAAACTGTAGTTTAATGAAAGAAAAACTAAAGATTATACAGGAATTCTATCAAAGTTTATACAAAGTTAATAGTGTAGCGAAAGAAGACATAGAAGCTTATATTAAAGAAAATGTTAAGAGTAAATTATCGGAGAATGATAAAAAGATTTAGATAAAGAGATAAAAGAGGAAGAAATGATAGAGGACTCAGGGCATTTCATAAGCAAGATCAGCACCCTAAAACTCAACCCTGGGGATAGACTGGTCAGTTTTGATGTAGTATCCCTGTTCACTAAGGTACCGGTAAAGGACACCCTGATACTCATCCAGCAGATATTCCCAGAAGACATCAAGGCCCTCTTCCAGCACTGCCTTACAACCAGCTATTTCCAGTGCCTCCTGCTCAAGGCAGGAATATAGTCCAAGCAGATCTGCCAGGTGAGGAGCTAAGTTTTTCTTGAAAGCCTCCAGGGTTGGAGCACCCCAAAATATTTGAAACATAAAACTCAGCAGGGAGACAGAAGCTGAAGTCCATACATCTGGGCCCTGCTTGGTAACCTAAATGTATCAATAAGAAAAGGAAGTTGGAATACCCTTTCTTCCAGACAGTGCAGGGGAATCCTACAGGAAGGTCATCAAGGGGAGGTGTGCACACCCCAAATATCTACAAGGGACTCACTTGTTTCTTTTCCGCACGTTTATACCGTGTTAGGTGTAGGATCCAAATATTAAGTAGATTTTAGCTAGTGAGTTTGTAGAACTTTATGACTCTTTTTTTATGGTATAAAGTTCCTGTACACTGTATTTTCGGGTTCTTCTCTGCCTTTAAGAGAAGTCTCTAGTTGCGTCTTGTCTGACCTCTTGCTGGAGCTAAAATATTGGGAAGCGGGCTTGGTCCGTAACCAAACAGCCACAGTGCCAGAGGATTGGAGGACAGCACATGTCACGGTAATCTTTAAAAAGGGAAGGAGGGAAGGATCGCGGGAAACCACAGACCGGTTAGCCTAACATCTGTTCCAGGGAAGACAGCAGACAGCCTCATCCAAGATAAAATCTTAAAACACACAGAAGAACAAGCCTTGGTGAAGGAGAATCAACATGACTTGTCAAGTCTTGCGTCACAAACCTTTTAGAAGCATGTGGATGCGGGCAAATCAGTGGATATTGAGTATCTTGATTTTGAGAAGGCGTTTGATGTGGTCCCTCACCAAAGCCTGCTGAGAAAACTCCAGTGTCAGGGGATAAGAGGGCAGGTCCTCTGATAGACTGAGAATCTGTGGAGAACCAGGGAATACACAGGAGTGTCAGTGGGCAAATTTCCACCATGGAGGGAGGTGAAGAGCAGTGTGCCTTCAGAGATCTGTCCTGGGACCGGTGCTTTTCAAGCTGTTCATCAAAGTCCTGGAGACAAGGATAAGCAATGAAGTGGCCAAGTTTGCAGATGACAGGCAACTTTTTCCGGGTGGTGAAGACGAGAAGGGATTGTGAAGAGCTCCAAAAGGATCTCTCCAAACTGGGAGACTTGGGAATCCAGGCTGAAATGTTCCACTCCCTTTCTTACATCCTTTTTAATTCCTTAATTTGGAATCAATCCCTTGCTCATCCCACATGGAGGAGACCTACCAGCCAGTCTGTGGGAGTCTGTCAAGGCAACCTTGAGGTCAATCCACAGATTAAAAAGCCCTGCGCTCCTTGAGATTAATCATTGGCTCTTTCATTTGATTTTCCCTTTCCAAAGTTCCCCAAGGCAGAAGGAGCTTCTTCAGTTCCTTCTTCAGGATCCCTAAAGGGGGAAGAAGAGACTCACAAGAGCCCTGTGGGTGAAAGGGGGCAAGAGGATCTTACACTTCGCCTAAAGAAAGTGGAGGGAGTCCAAGCCAGCGAAGAGGGGAAAGGGGACAAAGGAGGAAAGGGGAGATCCCCATCGGACATGAGGGGAAGAGTAAAGGAAGGAGACGAGGAGTCTGAAGGACCAGAAGCAGAGAGAGAGAGAAAGAGAGAGGAGTGGAGGCCAGAACGGTAGAGGTGAAGAGAGAAAGCTATTGCTAGAAGGGTGGGAAGGTTTCTGGATGGACAACCTGTGGATTTGTATCTGGGAGAGGAGGATGATACCAACAGAAGAGCCAGAAACGGAAGGAACCCTCGCTCTGCCAGGAAACCTTTCCACTGGAGCAAATGGGACAGTAGAGGATGGAGCCGAAAGAGAAGGAAGAGCGGACGGAAACAACAGAGGGGGAAAGAAAGAATGTAGAACGGAAGAACCTTCTCCCACGCGGGGGTGTGGAATTGCCTTCCCAGAGGAGACGACCAGAGGGGGAGAGCGGTGGACAGAGGAGACCCTCTTGCATCGGCCGGTGTTAGCCTCAAGGGAAGGCCCACAGAAAGAGGATTACGGTAGCCTAATCTTGAGACTCCCTGTGTGTGGACCCATCCGGGGAGTCACAATTGCATCCAGGCAAGGGCCCAGCTGCACCATCCGTCTAAGAGGGAAGTAGGTGGATCAGACCGTGGGTGCCACCTGGTTCTCCATTGACAGCGCTGGGTCCAGAAGGACACTGCGTTCCCCTGATGTCTGAGCCACCCAAGGCTCAGACATCAGGGGAACCCAGTTGGAAGCCCCCCCCGTCTCCTTTGGATTCAGCCTTTTTCTATCCTCCCATTGAAGGAGACGGTGGGAACAGGAATGGCGTCCCCTGTTAAGAATATGATGGATGCCCAAAAAGCCTTTGACAATGTGAACTGGCATTTTATGATACAGCAAATAAAAGCTATGGATTTTGGCAAAAACTTTACAAATGTAATTGAGACAATCTACAATGAACAAATAGCTAAAGTAATGGTAAATGGTGAACTGACAGATAATATTAATATGAAAAAGGCACAAGACAAGGATGTCCGCTCTCTCCATTGCTATTTATATTAACTCTGGAGGTATTAAATAGGAATGTGAGGAACGACCCAGAGATTAAAGGTACCAAAATAAAGGACGAGAGCTACAAGCTACAAGCATTTGCAGATGACTTGGTGTTTATATTGGAAGACCCATTGGAAACAACATTGAGACTACTGGACAAAATCGATGAATTTGGGAAAGTAGCAGGATTGAAGATAAATAAAGAAAAAACTAAAGTTATAGTGAAAAACTTAACAGCCAAGCAAAAAAATCAACTCTAGAAGATGTCAGATTTACAAATAATTAAAAAAGTTAAGTACCTAGGAATATATTTAACTGCTAGATGTGTAACTATAAAAGAAGATAATTATATGAAACTATTTAACCAAATAAAAATAGATCTAGAAAAATGGAAAAACTTACAACTATCACTGTTAGGAAGAATTGCAACAATCAAAATGAACATTTTGTCAAAGCTACTTTTCTTGTTCCAAACAGTGCCAGTGAAAATAGAGAAGAAATATTTTGACGATCTAAACAAAGTGATACTACAATATATTTGGCAAGGGAAGAAAGCCAGAATCAAACTAAAAATGCTCCAAGAATCCAAGGAAAACGGAGGATTTGGTCTACCGGACTGGACCTTATATTACCAATCATCTGCTCTAACTTGGCTTAAAGAATGGATTAGCCTGAAAAACAAGACTTCTGTATTTAGAAGGACATGATCTACAGTTGGGTTGGCATGCCTTTTTATGGTATGAGAAAGCCAAATCTCATAGGTATTTTCAAAACCATTATATTAGAAACTCCTTGTATATAATATGAGAAAAAATAAAAATGAAAATGTACACGAAAATACCAGGATGGGTCTCACCTATAGAAGCATTTGTTCATCCCAACCTTTTGAATGTCAGAAAATTTTTGACTTATACAGATATTTTAGACAAAGACAAGCAATTAAAGCCAAAACAAGACCTTATAGACCACGGGTTAGATGCATCGTGGTGGTCTATAATGCAAATACAATCAAGATATGAACGAGACCTAAAAATGTACGATTTTTATAAAGAACAGACAACTTTTGACCAAATAATGTTAACATCAGATGGCAAATTAATTAGGAAAGTATATAAATACCTTCTAAATTGGAAAATGGAGGATGAACAGGTCAAAGAATCAATGGTTCAATGGGCAAAAAATTTTGGGTACAATATTGACTTAGAAAAATGGCAAGGGCTGTGGTCTAGAAACTATAAGATGACAATGGCAACATCTTATAAAGAGAATCTATATACAATGTTTTATAGATGGCATTTACCTTCTGATAGATTAGCTAAGATGTACTCTAACAGGTCAAGTAAATGTTGGAAATGTCATTAAAAAATTGGAACCTATTATCACCTCTAGTGGACTTGTGATAAAGCATAAAAAATGTAGATTTTAGGCCAGAGCTCTTTCTGTTAGGTATAATATCAGAAAGTGTTGATAGACAAAATGTATATTTAATACTGCATATTCTAACTGGCGAGGATTATTTATGCACAGTACTGGAAAAATGAAGGAACACCTACAGATCAAGAAATAATTAAAAAGATATTGGACTGCGCCGAAATGGACAGACTAACACTGAAAATCAAAGGAAAAGAAGATAAAAATATTACCAAACATGGGACTTATTCTATCAATGGTTAGAAGGATGTTGTATAGATTAGGAGTATAATGTGTGTAGTAGTTGTTTTACAAATGATTATAAGCTGTACCCTGGTGACACGATGTTAAACCAATATGGATGGATTTATATAATAAAAAAAGTAAAAAAAAAAAGGGAAAAAAAAGAATATGATCATCAGAGTCCGAAGTACAGGTGGAGGTTGCAAAGCAAACCCCCCCAGTCTGGCTTGGGGAAAACAAGAAGGGAGGCTTGGAGGGGAACCCCTCACGCACCCCAAATCAGGATAACCAAGATTTGCCTCTTGTCAACAGGACCTGCCTTTGGTGAGCAGGATTGAGATGTTTTTGAAAAAAAAACACCCTAAACAAAATGCAACGAAAACCATACCCCAAAACACCACCACTTTGCACATGTTCAGAGAGGCAGTGTGGTGTTGCTGGAGGGAGTACCAGACTGGAAACCAGGAGGCCTGGATTCAAATCCCTGCCGGGCCAGGGAAACTGAGAGTAGAGAGAGCGTGTGTGTGTGTGTGGGGGGGGTAAGGCTACTTCAGCCACCTCTTGAAATCTCACTGACCTAGCAAACGTTGGGAGGGATGTGGGATTTCGGTTCTTCCTTTTTTGTCCCAAAATAAAGCAAAGAGAAATCACCTCCGTCACACTTCTGCCTACGAGAAAAGAAAAAGAGAAAAGATCAGCCTGGAGGCTTCGTGGATAAAGCAAATCAAAAACATTTCCTTGCGGGAGGTGTTTTCCTCATGCTTATACCGAATGCAGCTCCCTCCCCATCTCTCTATGTCCCATCTTCAGGCAGCAGAACAAGACAAATGCCAAAGCAGGCAGACAGCCGCATCTCCGGCCAGGGTCCGAGATCAAATCCACACACACACACACACACACACACACACACACACACACACACCAGTTCCCAGGGAGGGAAAGGCAACAGCCGGGAACCAGAGAGCAACAGGAGCCATCATGCTTCCTGCTGGCACCGGCGATGAAAGCAGCGGCCTAGAAGAGGGCGTTTCTCCCACTATGTATTTAAAATATTTTTACCCCCTCCCTTTCTCTTTAAAAAGGCCTCAAGGCAGTTTAATGTACAACATTAAAAGGGCAACATTTAAAAGTGAAAAACAGGAAGTCTAGAAACCTTAAAAAGCATCAAACCGTTGCTCCACTAAGCAGGGTCAACAAAACCAACCTCTAAAAAACAGCCAGAAGCCCGTGCGATGGATGGAGGGGATCGAGAGTCGGACGGGGCCCCCCTGTTCTCATGGGTAAAGGTAAAGGTTCCCCTTGACAATTTTTGTCCAGTCGTGTCCGTCTCTAGGGGGCGGCGCTCATCCCGCTCTTCAAGCCATGGCCAGTGTGATTTTTAGACACGGAACACTGTTTACCTTCCCACCGAGGTGGTCCCTATTTATTTACTCGCATTTGCATGCTTTCGAACCACTAGGTTGGCGGGACCCTCCATTATTTCGGTCCTTTCGGGGATCCCAAGAGAGGGCAGGCCGCAGGAGAGTGGAAACCTAGGGAGAAGAAGGACCGAGGGGGCAGGTCTTTTGCACAGCCAATGGCCTTGAATGGCGCCTTTCCAGACCCAAAAGCCCAGAACCGTTTTGGCCCTGCAGGAAGAAGAACGGTACGTCCGACAAAAGAACTCCCATTCCGGGGAGACCGACCTCCCTTCCAGCCTCCCCGGGAGAAAGATCCCAAGGAGGAAAGTCCAACTCTTTCCCTCTCTCCCTGTTTCTCCGGCTTCTCTTCCACCCACCTTCTGGGGAAAAGACCGTCGTGTTCACACAAGCAACGCAACAAGGAAGCCGCCAAGCGCGGGGTGGTGGGAGTATACACAGAGAGAGAGAGAGAGAGACTGGCCTTTTCAACTCCCCCCGCAAATCTCACACACCCCTGCCCACGATCTGCCCCTCCGTTGCCCACCTCCATCCAGGTCCCGATCCGGGAGGCGCCCACCCCCCAAAAGAGCCCGTCTTCTCTCCAGGCACCTTCTTCGGCCAAAGGGGAAGAGGAGGAGGCAGGCGCTGTAGATCCCGCTTCCGGCTCCCATTCGAACGGCGTACAGGGGAGGAGCCCTTCCCCCCGCCTTCGTAGCTCTAGGTTCCCTCCCCCTTCCCCCCTCTTGCAGGAATGGTGTGTGTGTGTGTGTGGGGGGGGAAGGCCAGAAACAACGGGGGGGGGGTGAAGGGCAGGAAGGCTCTGAAGAGTCTCTCTGTCATGGAAAAGGGCCGAGGGAGGAGCTTCTTCTTCAGGCTCCCCAAGGTCTCCACTTCTAGGGGAAGAAAGACTCAGATCATGTAGAGTTCCCATCAGCTAAGTCTATTTTGTTGCTGTTGTTTAGTCATTAAGTCGTGTCCAGCTCTTTGTGACCCCATGGACCAGAGCACGCCAAGCCCTCCTGTCCTCCACTGATGTCTTTGCTTTTTAAGATACTGTCAAGGTTTTTCATTGCTTTCCTCCCCAGAAGCAGGAGTCTTTTAAATTTGTGGCTGCTGTCAACATCAACACTGTGTAGCGTAAGCCCCTTGAAGAAGTCTGACCCTAAAAGAACACTACTCCCTATTAAAATAAGAAACACTACCTAGGTGGGTTAACCCCACCTTCTTCTGGCAATCACAAACCCTACTAAAAAATCAACATCTCTCAGATTCTTCAGAAATCAGTTAGCTTGTAGCTCAGCTCTCAGTTCTTTAGATTTTTTATTATTTTATTATTTTTATTATAACTACATAACACACAAAGATCAAAGGAATAAAAAAAATTTGGGGTGGGGTCCCATCATCTCCTGGCAAATAGAAGGGGAAGATATTGAGGCAGTGACAGATTTCACTTTCTTGGGCTCCATGATCACTGCAGATGGTGACAGCAGCCACGAGATTAAAAGAGGCCTGCTTCTTGGGAGGAAAGCAATGACAAACCTAGACAGCATCTCAAAAAGCAGAGACATCACCTTGCCAACAAAAGTCTGAGTAGTCAAAGCTATGGGTTTTCCTGTAGTGATGTATGGAAGTGAGACCTGGATCATGAAGAAGGCTGACCACCAAAGAATTGATGGTTTTGAATTGTGGTGCTGAAGGAGACTCTTGAGAGTCCCCTGGACTGCAAGGAGAACAAACCGATCCATTCTGAAGGAAATCAACCCTGAGTTTTTACTGGAAGGACAGATCCTGAAGCTGAGGCTTCAATACTTTGGCCATCTCATGAGAAGAGAAGACTCCCTGGAAAAGACACTGATGTTAGGAAAGTGTGAAAGCAGGAGGAGAAGGGGATGTCAGAGGATGAGATGGTTGGACAGTGTCATCGAAGCGACCAACATGAATTTGACCCAACTCTGGGAGGCAGTGGAGGACAGGAGGGCCTGGCGTGCTCTGGTCCGTGGGGGTCACAAAGAGTCCGACACGACTAAACAACAACAAAGCGCTCCATGGAGCTCTCTGACCGAGTGCTAGGTGCTCCTTAGGGAGGCTTGGGCACCACACAACTTATTGTAGACTTCAGAAGAAGGTCATATGCTAGGAAGTCAGATATGCTCCCCTTGGGCAAACATTAACAACGTTCTGGATTCATTCAGGTTAACAACAACAACAAAAACAAAAAACCCACAACCCACACCTTAGAGCATTGTAAAGTTTTAGTGTCAAATTCAGGGGGAGAGTCTCCATCATCAGATCATTCTGGCTTTGAAGATTTCCTTCCTTCTCCTGCCCCCCCCACATCCTGTAAGACTGCCAGAGTGGCCTCTAGCCAGAGGGGCAGCAGTATATATATAAAATAAAAATAACCAAATCCTGCCAGATTCTCCCTCCTGGTCTTCTTCATCATCATCATCATCATCCACTTGGAGAGATCAGCCGCCGTAGCCAACGTAAGACCTTCCCTTCCAGCCAAGCCCTTCCATATCCTCCCCCCACCCTGATGTTTCCTCTCTCCTCCCTCCCAGGCTGGAGTCTCTGCCTTCACCCCCACTTTCTCTGCCGAGCCCCCTTTCTGGCCCCGCTCCGACCCATCTCTCTCTGCCCCCAAACCTTCCTCTGCCTCCTCTTCCTCCTACAGAGACACCCCGCCCCCGCTTCCCACCCAGGGCGTTGCAGCCTTAAAACTCCTTTTCCCACTTCTGCAGAAGGGGGAGTCTGGACTTTGGGGGAACCCGTGTGAGGGGAGAGGGAGGGGGGGGAAGAGCCAGTTTCCCTTCTCTCCTTCCTTTCTTTTCCCCACAGCCACCGAGGCCTACAGGATTCAGGAGAAAGTCAGGGGGGGTCTCCTCAGGGGAAAACCCAGACTAGCATGGGATCATGATCTGTTAGCAGTGTTGATTGGCAGGAATTGTGCGGATAGGGATAAAAGAGTTGAATGCAGGTTCCCAGGATTGGGCTTGGATAACTTCATGGATGCTGGAGTTCTCCACCCGACAATACGTTGTAATTGGAATTGTGGTTCCTATTATTTGGGGATTGTTTTCGTTCATCTCCAAGCCCAGGAATGGCTTTGCAAAGAGGAGCAGATTTCAATTCAGCGCTGTTTCAATTGACAGAACTCAAAAAGTGGGGAGTGATACCTGGATATGGCTGAAAGAAGTTTCATTCCTGGTCTTGAAGTACAAAATCTTATTCTACATGTTATTTCCTATACAGTGGTGCCTGCTATGCGATTTCATCGTTAAGCTATTTTAAAAAGCCCATAGAAACACATTAAAACGCGTTTAATGCATTCCTATGGGCTTAAAAACTCACCTTATGTGAAAATCCTCCATTGTGCTGGCCATTTTCGCTGCCTCTAAAGCGAGGCAAAACAGCGGGCGGCTATTTTGTTTACCCAGCGGCCATTTTGGAACCGCCAATCAGCAGTGTGAAAATGGGGGCTTTGCGATGATCGCTTCCCCATTTTCACACAGCTGATCGGAGGGAGCTTTGCGATGATCGCTTCCCCGCGATCATTGAAAAGCGAATTTTCCCCATAGGGGCCATCGCAAAGCGATCGCTCTTGCAATGGCAAAAAGTCCATCGCAAAGCAATTTTGTCGTAAAACGGAGCGACTGCTATGCGAGGCACCACTGTATTAATTCTCTCTTGGCCTTTGTATTAAGTCAGAGGCCTATATTTCACAACTTCCAGCCTTTCAACTAGCAGGTGGCCTATTTAGGAATGCTGCCCACAGGCCAAACACAAATAGAACCATAAAATAATGGAAAAGTGAACCATCAAGTCCAACCCCCTGCTCAAGGCAGGAATATAGTCCAAGCACATCTGCGCGGTTCCTCCCCCCTCCATGGGACTCTCTCTCTCTGTCTCTCTGTCTCTCTCTCTCTCTGTGTGTGTGTGTTTGTACATATATATGCGGCCCCCTCCCCCTTCCACCCCCAATATTTTACAACCCACCCACCCCCCCGCATGGCTCACCTCCTTGCAGGTCCCGAGGCGGGAAACTCCCAAGGAGGCTCCTCCGCACGCGCCCCCCCACGGAGACCATAGAGACGGGAGGAGACAGACGGGGCGTCCCACCGCTTCCGGTTCCTCCCCCCCCAACCCCCCCAAAGGGTTTCATGAATGGAGGGGGGGCGCAGGGGAGGGGAAGGAATGTTCTTGTCAGGGGGGAGAGGTTGACTCTCTAGGAGGAGCTCCGAGCAGTGGCGCATCTCTCTTCCCTTTCGTATCTCTACGTTCCCACCTCTTCAAGGGAGGGTCACGTGCTCTTCAAGCAGGTCACGTGATTCCCTCCTCCGGCCCGCACAGCCCCTCTTGCCCCCTCTTGTTCTCCGAACTTGGACAGGAACCGGAAGAGGGGAATCTCTCTCTCCTCCTGGCCCCTCTTTCCCTCCCCCGCCACCTCTATGGTCTCAGGGCGGACGCTCTTCCCAAAGAAGGAGGACTCCTCTCGTGAGTTTCCCCGCTGGCTTCCATTCCTCGGGTAGGCGGGGGGGGGGGAAGGAGAATAAGGGGACCCCCCAAGGAGAGGGGAGGGGAGGGGAGGGGGGGTCTCCTCCGGGCAATCCGGATCGGAAACCGGTTTCTCCCTTTTGGTTTGCACGGCCGGCTCCGGCTTGCAAGGGGGGAGGGCTTCCCCTTTCCACCCCCTTCCTTGCAAGGTCTCCTCCTTTACTGGGGTGTGTGTGAAATATTCAGATGGGGTTGAGATCCCCCCCCGGGAAAGACCCCACGTTTCCCCCCCCCCAATCGCTAGGGCGAAGAAGGCGGCCAGGATCAGGGCCAGGTCTGGGGGAGGAGGAGGTGGGAGAGAGAGAGAGAGAGAGAAAGGGGTGGACTTTCCTCCATGGGAAACTTTCATATTGGGGGGGGCTGAAAGGGGGGTCGATTTCTGCCCAGGGAAGGGTCTCCCCTTGGACGTCCTTCTTCTTCCCGCAGGGCCAAAACTCTTCTGGTCTTTGGGTCCTGGAGGTGCCATTCAGGGCCGTCGGCTGTGCAAAAGACCTGCAGGTGAGAAAAGTCCTGAGACCTGAACTCGGCCCGCCCTGGGTGGGCAACCCCAAGACACACAGGGCCCTTGGCC